>NC_084831.1:118453847-118763413 GCF_033115175.1 Lepus europaeus | reverse complement strand
ATTCTTTTTAAAATAAAGCAAAAATACATGTTATATAGTAACAAACATTTTTAAGTGAGCCACCAGTAGTCAGGAAAATGAATTTACAACAGTAATAAGACTATTTCATACTCATTGATGGAAAATGATGCAAGTGGGGCCGGCACTGTGGCATGGTGGGTAAGGTTGCCGCTTGCAGTGCTGGCATCTCATATGGGTGCCAGTTCTAGTCCTGGCTGCTCCACTTCTGATCCAGCTCTCTGCTATGGCCTGGGAAAGCTGTGGAAGATGGCCCAAGTACTTGGGCCCCTGCACCTGCATGGGAGACCTGGAGGAAGCTCCTGGCTCCTGGCTTCCGATTGGCGCAGCTCTGGTGGCTGTTGCAGCCATCCGGGGAGTGAACCAGTGTATCGAAGACCTCTCTCTCTCTCTCTCTCTCTCTCTCTCTCTCTCTCTCTCCCTTTCTCTCCCTCTACCTCAGCCTCTGCCTCTCTGTAACTCTACCTTTCAAATAAATAAATCTAAAAAAAAAAAAAAAATGAAACAAGTATCTGATATCACCAAGTGCTGCCAGTATAGGACGCAACAGGACTTCTTCCACTTTAATAGAGGAAGTATTAGCTGGGTATTAATGTGACAGTACAGGAGCCATTGCCATGGCTCGCTTGGTTAATCTTCCACCTGTGGCGCCAGCATCCCATACGGGCACCGGGTTCTAGTCCCGGTTGCTCCTCTTCCAGTCCAGCTCTCTGCTGTGGCCCGGGAAGGCAGTGGAGGATGGCCCAAATGCTTGGGCCCCTGCACCCGTGTGGGAGGCCAGGAGGAAGCACGTGGCTCCTGGCTTCAGATCTGCATAGTTCCAGTCATAGCGATCATTTGGGGGGTGAACCAACAGAAGGAGGGCCTTTCTCTCTGTCTCTCTCTCTCTCACTGTCCAACTCTATCTGTCAAATAAATAAATTTTAAAAAATAAATAATGTGACAGTACATCATGAAGTTAAACATGAGTGCATCCATGATTCAGCCTGCTGGTCCTTGGCACACGTCCTGGGAAAGCTGTCCAACACAAAGACAATAGGTAGAGAATTTTTAATAACAAGATTGTTCAGAATGGCAACAGAGTTGGAAACAACATAAACATTCCCTAAAAAGAAACTGTTTAATTAAATAGCAGTGTGATTGTAAGGTGGAATACTACACAGCAGTACAGAATGAACTAAGTGATACTGACCAACAGTGGCAGAGCCCCTGAAACACTACGATTTGAAAATGCCTGATTCAGCAATCATTGCTTACTCAAATAAATGCTTTAAATGTTCATTGTATTTCAGCTACCTTTTAACAGCTCCCACACGTAGGAAGCAGAGGAGAAGCGAAGTCAAACCACACTGCCTGACTAGTCTCTGGTCAAGGGGACAATCGCAGGGACTCTGCAGAGAGCTTCCTCCTTGTCTTTAGGGCACACCTGGCCCTGAGGCGTCTGCCAGTCCCGGCCTAAGTGTCTCAGGTCCTTGGAACTTTGAAAGAGTCAGAAAGAGGAAGATAGTGTTGCCACTGCTAGAGGGACCACTATAAGAATGCCTGTCTTCCATGGAGGGCCAGACTTAGGTTAAAGTGCAGGCTAGCCTGATCTAGGGAGTCCACAGAGTGAGGGAAGAGACCCACCCCTCGTCCCTAGGAAGTCCCCAGTATGGTGCAACACCCCTCTCCTCTACACTTAAAGAGCCCTTCACCCCGGGGCCTAAAATCCTGCCTGTGACCTTGATCCTGGGGTGGCAGGAGCTCCGATGTTCAGAGACTCAGAGTACCCTTCCCTAGGGACTCAGGGCCAGACAGGCAAAGGGGAAATGCACCTGAGACAGTCCTGGGAGGAAAAGACACACAAGGGCACAGTAGGAGGAGAGCAGATAACTTGAGGATATTATTGATTAAAAAAAAAAATTTGTAGTGCTCAAGTTCAAGTACTGTGGAAATAGAGGAAATCCAAGGAGGCTCCCAGGAAAAGCAGGAGACCAGCGGACGTGACCCGAAACCTAAAGCCGCATCCCAACTGTGAGGACTGATGGAGGCACAGGGGCAGGGGGCTTTCATGGGACCAGGCAGTGTGTCCAAGCTCCCGACACCGCATCAAGATTGTTTGGTGTGCGGGTTTGTGTGCCTGTGCGGGTGATTTTTGATTTTGTTTGTATAGGCAGTGATGACACTGGAAACTCTGAGGTCTGTTTGCAGGCACTGACTCCATGTCATAGCAGTTTACCTTTGTAAAGAACGCACTGCAAGCATTCATTTTGGCATCCGTGCCTGAAGACGATCGTGGTAAAATGTGGTAGGAGAACAGGTGCGGGGAGATGGAGGGTGTCAGGAAGAGGGTCGTGCCTGTGTCCCTGCCTGCTTCGGTGCCCTGGTTGTAAGTTTATTACCACTCAGCTTCAAGCCCTCTGGTGCACATCTGGCCTTAGGGTTAGGGTTGGGACTCTCCAAGACATTCTTCCTTTGCAGCTGCCCCAAAGCAGCCAGTAGGGGGCGCTAGGAAGAGTTTGAAAGTTGGAGAATCCAAACTCCTATCTGCTTCCTGTTTGCTTCCCGCACTTCCCCGCGGCAGCTCAGCATTGAGCCTGAGTGGGCAGTTCATCTTCCCCTCAGAGGACCACCCTCAGCCCGGGCCCCGTGTCGCGGAGTCCCTCTTCATTGAAGCTCGGGTGCCTCTGCCGCAGCGGGACACACCCATCACCGCACACACCCCACTTCCCACAGGTCTAAGCTGCAGTCTCTTGGGATCTTCCACCTTCCAAGTTTTTAAGGTTTAATAACCCCAGCATGCTCTTTCCCCCTCCTGCCTATACCCACAGAGTTGCTAGTAGTAGAAACTATTTTATATGAAGTTCTTTTTTTTTCTTTTCTTTTCTTTTTTTCTTTTTTTATAGGCAGAGTGGACAGTGAGAGAGAGAGACAGAGAGATAGGTCTTCCTTTGCCGTTGGTTCACCCTCCAATGGCCGCTGCGGCCGTCGCACTGCGCTGATCCGAAGCCAGGAGCCAGGTGCTTCTCCTGGTCTCCCATGGGGTGCAGGGCCCAAGCACTTGGGCCATCCTCCACTGTACTCCCCGGCCACAGCAGAGAGCTGGCCTGGAAGAGGGGCAACCGGGACAGAATCTGGCGCCCCGACCGGGACTAGAACCCGGTGTGCCGGCGCAGCAAGGCGGAGGATTAGCCTGTTGAGCCGCGACGCCGGCCTGAAGTTCTATTTATTGTAGACATCATGCAGCCAGGGCGGTGGTGCAGGGGGCTAAACCGCTGCACGCGACACCAGTGTCCCATATTGCAGTGCCAGTCTGCAGCCCAGCTGCTCTGCTTCTGAGCCGACTCCCTGCTCATGTCCTTAGCAAGGCAGCAGACGTTGGCCCAAGTGCTCGGGTCCCTGTGACCCTTGTGGGAGGCCTGGATGGGGTTCCAGGCTCCTGGCTTCCGCATGGCTCAGCTCCAACAGTTGCAGCCATTTAGGGAGTGAACCAATGGATGTGATTTCTCTCTCTCTCTCTCTCTCTCTCTCTCTCTCTCTCTCTCTGCTTTTCAAATAAATCTTTAAATATAAACAAATACAGTAAACATCGTAATGTCTGTGTCCATCCTTGATCCTGGCTGATCTATTGAGAGCTTGTTTTAGCTCTAATAAGGACAAGGACTTGAAGGAGCTGGGTGCACAGGGATTCTGGGAGTCTCGAATCCCAGCAATGCCACTGCAGGGCACAGACGACAAGGGCAGGCTCAGCCGAGACCAAACGTGTTCATCTGTCTCGGCACATTTCCAAACAAGAGAAAAGCAGCCTAAGACAAGTCGGTGAGTGCATGGTTTATTTTATTGTTTGACTTAACACAGTGCACTGACAAGGAAAGAATCTGGGGAATGACATAAGTAGCTGGGTTCCCGGGCAGCTGCAGAGAGTTTTGGGAGAAGACAGAGATTTCTGGGTGTCAGGTCAGAGGAGTCTTCCAAGGCAGTGTTTGAGGTCTTCAATAAAAGTCTCGGCAACACAGCCAGGCCCAAGGAAGATGCAGTTGCCCCTTTCATTCCTCCAATTCTGCTCTTCCAGGCTCAGGCTCCCCTCAGCAGCAGCCCCCAGATGACTGGCTGCCGCCCCCTCCGCAGCAGCTGGAGCCCCCCGAGGGCTGGCTGCAGCAGCCCGAGCTCTGCTGTCTGCGGCGCTGCGACCTGCGGGGCCTGTGGTGGCTCAGGCAGCAGCCCCCGCCCCCAGAGCTGCAGCAGCCCCCGCCCCCGGAGCTGCAGCAGCCCCCAGAGCTGGAGCCACAGCAGCCCCCAGAGCTGGAGATGCAGCAGGAGGACACTGGAGGACACTTAGGGGGACACTTTGGGGGGCATTTTGGGGTTTGGCACTTGGGAGGGCACTTGGGGGGGCACTTGGGAGGGGGCTGGCACTGCTGCTGGCTCTGCTGGCAGGACATCTGGGCAGGTGGGCGTTCAGGAGCTGAGGGGATCAAAAAGTAAAGTCAGATGCAACACGCAGAGGCCACCCCATCATACATATTCAGCATCGCTCCTAGAACTTCATCTTGGAAGTTCTGTGATCACATACAGGAAAATCCCTTCTGATTTCTTATCACTCTTAATGGAGTGTCTAGGGCTTTCCTTCACAGAGGCTCCTTCCAAACATCCGGGACCTCACCAAGCAATAGCATATCCAAATATGTACGGAAAATTGGTGATCCTCAGAAATCCTCAAAATATAGGAGGAAAGACCAGGAAATAGATGGGCTCCAGTCCGGCACTCATTCTATCACTTCACCAAGAATTTTGAAAATGTCTAAAACAGGGACCAGTTTGAGGCCTCGTTAAAGGAAAAGGAAAAAAAAAAAAAATCCCCATTTGAACTCCCGCCATGCTTTAGTTTTGCAGGAATACATAAAACTGCAGCTGTAAGGCTTCTTAGAGTCAGTTTATTCCAACAATCTCTACCAGTCAATGAAGCAACTGAAGCCCGGAGGGGAAGCCACTGTGCAGGGCCGTTTACCACGCTGCCCGGCTGACTCTGCCTCCTGGGCACCATCACAGGACTGCTCAGCTCCTGCTGCGCTATGGGCCTTCCCGCTGAGCCTAGCCAGAGCCACGCGGGTCTCTGATCCTTTCTTCCTTTATACCAATTACTCAGAATATTTTATGTAAAAATGAGTATGACTGGGGCTGGCGCTGTTGGGTAGCGGGTCCTGGCATTCCATGAAGGTACTGGTTCAAGTTCCAACTGCTCCACTTCCGATTCAGCTCCTTGCTAATGAGCTTGGGAAATCAGCGGAAGATGGCCCAGGTCCTTGGGCCCCTGCCACCCATGTGGGAGACCTGGAAGAAGCTCTGGGCTCCTGGGTTCAGATCAGCCCATCCCAGGCCATTGCAGCCATCTGGGGAGTGAACCAGAGGATGGAAGACCTCTCTCCTTCTCTGTCTCTACCCATCTCTCTTTCTCTCTGTAATGCTGCCTTTCAAATAAATAAATAAATCTTTTTAAAAAAAAAAAGAGTATCACTATTTCCAAGATTCTATTCCTGCTATACGCCGCACTCCTCCACAATCTAGTGGCCAATATTGCCAATATTCCCTAAAACCAGAGAAGCACTCTACCGCTGAAAACAACCTGGAGGGTGAGTGTCTTGCTGCAGCAGGTAGGCTGTCGCTTGGGCACCCACATCCCGAATCAGAGTGCCTGGCTTTGAGTCCAAGCTGTTCTCGCAATTTCAGCTAATGCACACCCTGCAAGGTGATGACTCAAGTCCTTGGGTCCTTGCCATCTATGTAGGAGATCTGGATTGATTTCTGGGTTCCTGGCTTCAGCCTGACCCAACTCCAGCTGTTGCAAGTATTTAGGGAGTGAACCAGAGGATGTAAGATCTCTGTCTCTGTCTCTTTCTGTGTGTGTCTCTTTCAACTGAAAAAATGACAATAAATAAATAAAAACGTGAAAACATCTTGGCTTCTCTAAATCTGTAGCATCTGGCCCCCAGGTCTTCCCACCCCATCTTTATCCTCCTTTTCAGAATCCCTAGCCTGCCCCCACTTGCCAGTCAACTCCATGTCTGCCACGGCCTGCCCAGCCTCCCCAGCTGCCCTGTTCTGAGCATCCCTCCGGGAAGCTCCACTCCCGTCCGCAGTGCACACTTACCAAGTAGCAGGCAGCACGGGGTTTGTGGTACCTCAGGAGGTGAGCGGATGAGGAGCTCTGCCTCTGGCTCCCTTTTATCCTGGCCTTGGGCCCTGCCCCCGGTGTGTATGACAAGCCCTGGCCAGGGGAGGACCCACTTCCTGACACCCCCACGATCCAGTGACAGCTGATGACCAATGGCTGGCTCCTCACCTGCCTCCCTCTACGGAGCTCAGGGTAGGTGTGGCAGAATCCTAAGTCTGAATTCCATGGTGCTGGAATTAGACTTGGCTAATTCTGAAGAATGCTGGTAGCATTACTAACACATTCTACTCACTGTTTTACCCTCATTAGAAAAAAGTTCTGAATTCCAAAACACATCTACCACCAAGGATTTCAGGTAAGGGTCACTGGAGCAACACAGAAATCTAGCCTCTTTCGGGAGAAGCGGCTTAGCTCCAGTAATCACTGCTTTGGCTAGGAGCGCCCTGTTGTGCAGTCTGTCTGGCAAATTCTCAGACTTCATCAAGCTTCAGGGTCTGTATGTTGAGCTGGTACTCTGGAGTTTTCCCAACTCATGATTGTGCCATTGGCTCTAATTCAGAGTGCGTTCTCTTTTTTTTAAACATTTATTTTATTTATTTGAAAGACAGAGTTACAGAGAAACATAGAGACAGAGAGAAAGGTCTTCCATCCACTGGTTCACTCCCCAGATCACCTCAACAGCAGGAGCGGAGCTGATCCGAAGCCAGGAGCCAGGAGCTTCTTCCAGGTCTCCCATGTGGGTGCAGGGGCCCAAGGACTTGGGCCATCTTCTACTGCTTTCCGAGGCCATAGCAGAGAGCTGGATCAGAAGAGGAGCAGCCAGGACTAGAAACGACACCCATATGGGATGTGGGCGCTTCAGGCCAAGGCTTTAACCCGCTGCGCCACAGCGTCGGCCGCCAGAGTGCACTCTTACATAGAGAACTTTCTTTGTTTATCCCCAGCAGGTCTCCTAAATCCAGGGTGGGATGGGGGAATGGAGGAACAGTGTGGGCCTATTTACAGAGGACTCTCTCAGAGGCCGTGGGCATTTTTGCCTATTTCTCCCTTTGCCTATTAACCCCAGCAACCAGTTGTCACTTCAAATCACATGTTTTTTTGTTAAAAGCCCTGGGTTGTAATTTTTTTGGGACAGTTGAAGTTGCTTATATAAGGTTTTTTTTCAGGTTCCCACTGGCTTTTCAAAGCAGAATTAGACAGTAAATGTTTTGAGCTATGGGACAAGTGTGCTAAATAATAAAAATGATAATCACAGATAATCTACTCAAGATAGCCACTATAACAATAATCTACTGGGGCTGGTGCTGTGGTGTAGCAGGTAAAAGCCACAGCCTGCAGTTCCAGTATCCCATATGGGCACCAGTTTGAGTCCCGGCTGCTCCACTTTTGATCTAGCTCTCTGCTATGGCCTGGGAAAGCAGTGGAGGATGGCCCAAGTCCCTTGGACCTCTTCACCCAAGGAGGGGATTGGAAAGAAGCTGCAGGCTCCTGGCTTCAGATAGGCACAGCTCTGGCCATTGCGGCCAATTGGGGAGAGAACCAGTGGATGGAAGACCTCTTTCTCTCTTTCTCTCTCTGCCTCTCTGTAACTCTACTTTTTAAATAAATAAATAAATCTTAAAAAATAATAATCTACCTTTCTAAAAATTTACACTCAGCTTCCTTGGAGGAAAAATTAGAGCCTTCCATGATCCTTAAAGCTATAATTACTGGCATGTACTTGCATGTGCTCCCTTGCCTTATATTATTGAGACTTTTCATTTCCAGAGGCTAGGGATGAATGCAAAAGGAAGATTAGATTGTTGGACTGGAACTGCTCTAAGGATGGGGCCCGAGTTACTGAGTGTCTGGCAATGGCTGGGATAAGGATGGATTCTGTACCCTCACACCCTCAGTCCTACCCCAAGCGAGGGCATTTGACAATTTGGACGTGTGTTTGGCCATCACATTTTCTGTCTTCTAATGCCTAGGGATGGTGCTAAATACTCTAAATACAGGGCAGCCCTTCCAAAACAAAGAATTATCTGGCCCCAAACTTTAGCAGTGTTGAGGTTGAGAGACTCCGCTTTGCTACAGGAATATTAAGCCCACACTAATGGAAAGAGCTCCTGGATTTCTGACTGAACAAATAAACCTGAATCATGCTGATGAGACTCTGGAAATGACTGATCAACTAACTGATTACTCATCCAGGCCTTTTTCCTGGTCAGGCCCATCCAGAGCTCCTTTCAATGACTAAGGACCCAATCCTGACCCTTGGATACATTTCTGACCGATTGCAAAGCCTGCCTCTCCTGACTGACTCAAGCAACCACACCAACGGCAAGCTCACTGGGTGGCTTCAGAATCCTGATGGCCGTTTGTGACAGCTGCTACTTCCCCATCTTTCAGCTGGGATTCACCCTCGGGGCTGGACTTCCTGCCTCCCAGATCTTTTACTTCTAGATCCAGCAGTGCCCAGGCCACGCCCATCACCAGCTCACCCCACTGCTCCTCTCCCCTCCTTCACTGCCTCCCCTTGAAGCGCCATTGACCTGCCCCGTACTTCGCTTTATGTGGACCCCTGCAGCTCCCCTGGCTCCTGCTTGGGCTTGGAGCTGACCTGCCTTTGCTCCAACCTCCCCAGCAGACAGGCACATCCTCCAGCCAATCGTCTCCCCTGTCCTCTGCTCTTTCTCTTAAGGGTGACTATTTCACTGCTAAGATCAAGTACAATTTTACTATTTTATGATACACTTTGCCATTTTAAACTTACTTAATTCTCCACATGACTCAGACAGGTGTCCAGGTTTTGTTTGTTCGTTTGACTGTCTCTTTGCCAATAGGGAAAATGAGTACTGGGGAAGTTGCCTAAGCCAAGGTCTCTCAGCTGCTGAGCTGTGGAGCTGGGCTCAGACCCACATCGCACGCTGCCTCTTCCATGCCCTTTCCTTTGCTGTGTGCTGGCTCCCAGTTCCACTACCCCAGAGCCCCTTTTCCCACGCAGCGAGCTCAGGGCCATGCCCCTTCCTAAGCCCCCTGTGGTGCCTGCCCAGCTTGTGTCCAAGGCCACACCTGTTCTCATTTCCAAAGAAGTCTGTATATGTCAACGTGTCACACAATATTGTAAGACATGTGCTCTGTGTGTTTGTTTTCCTCTGCTAGAATTTAAACTCCTAGAGAATGGGCATCTTCGTTATGCTCACCGATACGATCCCAGCATCCAGAAGAGTGCCTGACACATGATGAAAACCCAAATAACAATCGGATAAAAACTGTTAACTGCATGGGTCAGCAGTCCATTTCTAAACAGCTCAGACTAGCTATGCTTCTCCTTGTCTATAACATGATTTCTACTCACTGGATTTAAGCTCTTGGGTTCTACTGAGATACTGGTTCTTTTTCATCTCGAAAGCACTTCAAATAAAGGAGTGGCGACATGCTACTCCTTTTTTTTTGGACAGGCAGAGTGGACAGTGAGAGAGAGAGACAGAGAGAAAGGTCTTTCTTTGCCGTTGCTTCACCGTCCAATTGCTGCCGCGGCCGGCGCGCCGCGTTGATCCGAAGCCAGGAGCCAGGTGCTTCTCCTGGTCTCCCATGCGGGTGCAGGGCCCAAGGACCTGGGCCATCCTCCACTGCACTCCCTGGCCACAGCAGAGAGCTGGCCTGGAAGAGGGGCAACCGGGACAGAATCGGCTCCCCAACCGGGACTAGAACCTGGTGTGCCGGCGCCGCAAGGCAGAGGATTAGCCTGTTGAGCCACGGCGCCGGCCTGCTACTCCTTTCTAAACATAGCATTACCTTCCTTCCAAGGGAACACACACAGTTTCGGAGAAAGGTGAGCCTAGGCTTGGATTCAAGCACTATCTGGTCTTAGGTGTCTGACCAGACAAACTAGTTAACCTCTGTGGATCTTGTTTTCTCCAACATCTGTAAAATGGAGTGATAGGAAAGCTTTTATTTTAAGTCACTGGAGGTGTGAGGAAGGATTTCTGACATGCGTGGTGGCTGGCACACAGCATCTCACCATCCCCCGGCCTCACTGCCTTGGGAGCTGAGCACCGTGCCCAGGTGTGCAGCATGTGGGAGAGGGAGAGCAGAGTCCGCAGGCACAGCTGTCGGGAACATGAGCCCATCACTCTTGGCGCAGTCTCACCCTTGCCCTGTATAAGACTTCAGCCTGCCAAGCTTTCCTCGCAGGTGCAGCTGTGGGTCTCCTACAAGGGCAGCTGACCGGCCGCTTAGACTCAGAGCTGCACATTCCACCGAGCGACAGTTCATCTTAGAGGAAGTCCATTATTCTAGTCCCTTTGGAATCGGAAGTTCTCAAGTTGAAGTCAGCTGAAATTTAGGTCTGGTTCTTTTCAACTCTTTCTCCAAGGTGGTGCTTAAGAGTTCATTAAGACTGAGAATGGAGTCCTCGGGGCAGCAGGGAAACAATGTTAGGGAGCAGGAAGGTGACTGAGCAGTGAGGATCGGCCCTCCCTAAGCTGCCTGCCATGCAGCCAGGTATGTGGAGAGGATGCCTGTGTCCTCTCGATCTGGAAGACCCTCCTCTTTCCTCTACTCATCAGCTAACTCTCACTCGCCTTGCACACCTCCGACTGGCAATTCCCTCTTCCCAGCACTGGGCCGGCTGAGCTGCCCCTCCCGTGGCCTTCCGTCTCACACCACGTCTCCTGTGTTAAAGATCCCACCCCTTTCACTGACTGCTTTGCTCATCATTATCTCTCCAGGACCAATCACAGCTCTTGGCAGGCAGCAGAGTCTCAATAATTATGTGTCGACTGAATGCAATTGTTGCTGCAGGTTGATAAGTGCTTTTGTCTCTGACAGGCAACAGTGGGGACTGGAGGAAAGGTGTTGCCCCAGCTCAGGGCTCCTCTGACAGAATGTGAGGAAAACGATGCATGGATCTGGCACAGTTGGGGTTATTCCTACGCCTCCTGTTCCCAGGGATGAGGAAGTACAGGGAGCAGCAAACTCATCTCTTCCTGGCCAGCCTCAGGCAGGCATGTGGGCTCTCAGGGCTGTGCAGGCACGCCAGACTTCAGGAGTATGCTGTTATCAGGGACGGAGGCCTGTTCATCACCTGGTAATCCTCTACAGGTCAGCAAAGTCTCTCCGCGTGCACTGCCTGCCCTTACCTGTGCATTCTAACAGCTGAGCCGTTCTCCGATGCACGCCGGTGCTATTCACTTATACATCCAAGCCTGCTGTAGTCTGTAGGACAAACAAAAAGAGTTTCTCTCTTCCAATGTTTGAAGAATGCCTAGGTACAAGAGAAACATGCCACAGATAGGACCTCATCCCTCAGTAGGACCTATATCTCTAACATGTGCCAGACCCCACCTCACAGAGGCCATTCTGGGTGTTTTTGGTGGCAGTGAGGTTAAGGATTTAACTGAGAGAGAGGAAAAGACTCCCTGGTCTAAGGTGTTTCTAGACTTAGTGGAAAACACACACAGCGAGCTCAGGGCCATGTATGCACACACACACAACCACACACACAGGGCAATTACCTAAAACACCACAAAAACAGTCGAGAGTCAGCTCTGTTTTCACCACCATGTGCACATCCTACCATGCTGCTGTGGCCAGATGTGTACAAGGTTCAAATCTCCTACGAGGCACTCAGCGAGCTCCTATTATGGAAACAGTTTCCTTCTCCAGCTAATGAGAGTAATCTCCAAGTGTCAGGCCCAGATGGTTATTCTGGAAATTCAAAGTAAGTAGGTTTGGGCTGGCTCCTGAAACCCTGTGTTTTTTGAGGAGAACCCCCAAGTAGTTTCACTCAGCAGACAGCCTGTGCAACAAGGACCCACCCTGCCTTCAAGGAGTCTCATCTGGCACATTGTCTTCATTCTAGTGAGGATTGCAGAGCAAGAGATCTAAAAAGGAAAAACAGGTAAGCAAACTGCACAGATATAAGCAGGATTCCTAGTGGGAAGCGTGATCTTTAAGCCCCATGCCTCCCACATCCACTTGCATTCATGAGCCCCTCACCTCTGGAAGCCAGGCCCTTGTCCTCAGGCAGCCTCGCTGGGTGTCAGGCCTGGGAGTGTGGCCTGAGTCCTCCTCACACTGTCTGTGACTTGGCCAATGCATTGGACTTCTGGGCAGCAAACTCCCAAACGCACAGAAATAGTGTGAGGTGACCTGTGGGCAGCCTCAGCCTAAGATTCAAAGGCCATGTGGGCATCCGAATTGCTGCCAATATGGTTTTGTTCATCTTTGTTTTATGCCTCTGTCAAACCAATGGTTAAGAATGTTATACTACTGTAGCTTTAATGATCTGTAATTACCTTAAAATCTGCTGTATATGGGAAAAATGGTCATTTTTCCATTTGATTATTTTTATAGCCTTTGCCTATATTCCTGTAAAGTAGGATCTTTTTGCTTTTTCATTTATTTGGTGGAGCACTGAGCCCCTGACTATAATGTAAATCAAAAATATGTTTTCTCAAAAACTAAAAAAAGAAAGAAAAGAGAAAGGGAGAGGGAGGGAGAGAGGAGGAGGGAGGAAGGAAGGGTTAGAATAGCATCTATGAATTGTCAAAAACTTTAAATTAAAAATTTAAATAATTTAAAAGATAAAAATCATAAAAGAATTCAAAGCCTAGTCTCCCTGATGGGTCTTTGAGCACTTGAAGTACTTTGTAAACGATCCCTTTTGCTCTTTTGGGTTCTCAGCCCTGGTCCTAGAGACACTCTTCTAAGTTTTGTTCAAATGGTTGACACAGGAGGAAAATACACAGAATCAGGAGACACGTGGTCAGGAAAATGATGGGGGTAGCTAATCAGGCTGGGGGAGATCCTGAACCACGCTCCTGAGGTCATAGCCCCACAGCCTTCAAGGCTGCAGACAGAAAGACACAAACACACACACACACACACACAGAAAGAACATGCAAAACTCCGCAAAGGATGGGCACACCAGCACTCTTAGGTATTCCCTTGCTGTGAGTTGGTTGTCTCTGGCTGTGGAAATGGCCTGGAGGCTCCCGCACAGCCCTGGTCAGTGGGACAGCGCTGGGTCTCTTGAAGTTCCCTGGCTCAGCGCCAGCCTGGCTCATCCAGAGAGCCCTCCATTCAGCTGTCACCCAGTTCCTTTCCATCATGGGGTGTAGTTTGCCTAAGGATCAGTCTTCTCCCAGGCCGCAGAGCACCGTTTGTCCCAGGAAAGAGCCTGGGTGGAGAGGTTCCTTCTGAGCCCAGGGAAGCCAAGGCTTCTTAGCAGTGAACGTCCTTTCCTCACAGCCAGCCATGGCTTTCTTCCATGTTGAGGCCATGGTCTGCTCCCACCCGCCTCCCTCATGTCTGAGGCAGTGAGGGAGAAATCAAATGAGGATTCTCCATGTGGGACTTTCAAATCTCTCCCTCCTCTGCCCTTATCAACACACCCAGGGACCTGGCAATGGAAACATAGGGATACCCGCTGAGGGTGATTGAGGCCATGCCCAGCTCCTGCAGAGTGTGCCACAGAGCAGCCTGCATTTGAAGAGCAGATGGAAATGCGAAATTGATGAGAATAACTTACTCCATAATTGAGAGAACTCCGAGACTGCTGGAAAATAATTGGGTTAATACAAGAGAGATCTCCGGAAGAGGCAGAGACTGTGACTAAAATCACAGACCCTGTGCGTAGTGACAAGGGCATGGAGAGTTAAGTCTGGCTCACGACTGTGGCAAGTCACTGAAGTCCAGTGTGTTTAGGTACTGACTGCAAAATGGCATGAAAATAATGCCCCCGATGGGCTGTTGTGGGAATTACAGGGTAGATAGATGTGTGGTTGGATGGATGATGGATGGATACAGATACAATACATAGATACCTAGATAGATTGATAGATGATAGGCAGACATCTGTAGGCATTGGTATTCACAGTCCACCCACATAATGCACTTCACTAACCCAGTGATGACCAAAGGTTACCGGGCATCAGAAACACTTGGAGGTTGGCTGACAGGTGCCTGGTCTCTCTCCCTGCGTCTCTATTCAGCAGGTCTTGGGTGATACACATTTGCCTTTCTAATGAGGTCCTGCGTGCTACCGCTGCTGCTGGTCTAAGAGCCTGGCTTTGAGAGCTGGTGCACTAGGTTGTCACTGACAGTTAACAAGGGCCACATCTCTTCCTCCAACCAGTGACTCTCCAGCAGGGAAGCACGCGTGTTTGTCAATAGGAACGTGAATGAATGGATTTCACAGAGGAGCTCTTGTTTTCCTTTATTCAACACAGGGTTTTGCTAGGCAGTCTCTCGAGTCCCCACCACCAACACTGCAGGACAAACCCCTTGGGCAAGAGAAAGGCATTCCCAGAGCTGAACCCTGGGTCTGCAGTTCCCGGCTGGGGTTCTGCAGCTGTGAGGCACTTCAGGCATGGCCTGTGAGGAGGAGGCCTCTGGGTCAAATCTTTGGGGGTCCAGACCAGAGCAGACCCCTGCTGTCAGCCTCCTAAGAGGAGCCCTTTGATCCTCTGCAGAGCACTGTGGCATGGGGGGCCCACCTACCCCTGGGAAGAGGCCTGTCCTCCCCAACATTCATCCTCCACAACCAACTGCATGCAACACTCATCTCTGCAGGGAAAAAGAGGAAGCGGCACCTCCGTCTCATCTGCCCTTCCTTCCCACACCCTGCCAAGAGCACTCATGCCTTGTGGGATTTGAGAGCAATTCAGGGATGCAAAGCTCAGAGGTTCTGTTCCATTATCTCAAGATTTAAAACAGAAACTACTTTAGTTCTGAAAGAAGAGTTTACACCACGTGGAGCATCCCCAGTGAGCCTCCAGGTGCTCCTTTCTCTCCGGCCCCTGCTTCTGTAAGTAACACAGCTGTGACTGTGACCTTGGAGCTGGGTGAGCTGCCCAACACAGGCCTGCAGAGCCTCCCTCCTCACCTGTGGAGCAAGACTTAGCCTCCCTGTCCTCTCGTCCTGCGTGCCTTTGCCTCCATCCTTTACAGCAGAGGCCAGGAATACTGAAAACCCATAAGGCAACTCAGCTGGTCTATGCCAAGGAAAACTCAGGCCATTGTACAAGAAACGCAAGAGAAAAAAGGAGGAAAATTAGATTAAAACTTATGCACCTCACAAAACAGAGAAGGGGGAAAATAACAAAAGTTGGCAAGGATGTGGGGAAATTAGACTTGCACACTGCTGATAGGAATGTAAAATGATACAGCCAATATCAAAAACAGAAAGGCAGTTCCTCAAGCAATGGACATAGGATCCTGCAATTCCATTCCCAGATATCTGCTCAAAAGAATTTCAATGAGGTACTTAAGGAGGTATTTGTTCACCCATAGCCACAGTGTCAATGCAATCCAACTGTGTATTCATCTATCAATGGAAAAAAATATACTAAAAGTGGTATACACATGCAACAGAGATTGATTACTCAGCCTGTGAAAGGAATACGATTCTCATACATGCTCCAACGTGGATGAACCCCGAGAACATCATGCCAAGTGAATTCAGTCAGTCACAAAAGGACAAATACTGTGTGAGCCAATTATATAAGGTAGGTAGCTAGACAAACTCTTCTTTTAAGATTTATTTATTTATTTGAAAGGCTGAGTTACAGAGAGGCAGAGACAGGAAGATATATATATATATATATAGATAGATAGATAGAGAGAGAGAGAGAGAGAGAGAGAGAGAAATCTTCCATTCGCTGGCTCACTCCCCAGATAGCTACAATGGCTGGAGCTGGGCCGATCAGAAGCCAGGACCCAGGAGCTTCTTCCAGGTCTCCCATGTGGGTGCAGAGGCCCATGGACTTGGGCCATCTTCTACTGCTTTCCCAGGCCATAGTAGAGAGCTGGAACAGCTGGGACTTGAACTGGGAACTGGCACCCATATGATATGCCAGCTCTGCAGGCGGTGGCTTTACCGGCTGTGCCACAGTGCTGGCCGTGCTAGATAAACTCTTAAAGTAGAGTGGTGGTTACTAAGGGATGAGGGAGTAGGGAATGAGTTGTGATGGAGTCGGTAGAGTTTTAGTTCTGCAAGAGGAAGAGAGTTCTTTGGGAGGATGGCGGTGAAGGTGTAACAGTGTGAACTCACTTAATGCCATTGCACAGTACACTTACAAATGATGAATACGGTAAATTAGATTTTATGTATTTTTATCACAACTTAAAACATCCATCTCAGCAAGTCAGGAAGGAGAAAAAAGTCATTACTCAAGACTCGGGCTGTGCGTATAACATCATCTTTATTGTTGCATGGCCTCCTCTTGCCTCACTCCTTATGTTGTCCACCAGGACAAAATGTGGCTCAACTTGCCAACCCACAGCTCAGGTAAGCAACTACTTGTCCCAGGAGAGACACAGAAATTTAGGGATTTCTGACCCCACTAGGATGGGAGTTTTTCATCTAGTTGTGTCAATAACGGAGACACCCCTGCCGAGTGAAATAAAAACCCAAGAGTTGCTGCAAAGCAGTCGCTAAATGGATGTTGTGGGTGAGGCAGTGAGTTCTAGAAAGTCAGCAAAGGCTCCCAAGGCAGGGGAGGGGAGCAAGCAAGGAGGACTCCCAGGAGGAGGCCTTGACGTTGGGTTGTTTTTTGAATGCTTAAGAATAGAAAAATAGTGGCCCAGGCAGAGGAGAGACGCATGGACAGAAGCTTGGAGGCACAGGTTCCCAGGAATGTCCTGGGAAACACCCAAGATATGTCCTCATGGCCAGACTACTAGCTAGACTGAGGATGTGCGCAGGGCAAGCGTCAGGTGTGCTGCTGGAGAGATGTCGGAGAGCCACACGCAGGTACTGAGATGATAGGCAGAGGAGTGGGGCAGGCTAGCAGGGAGCCCCTGAGTGTCTTTGGAGAGAAGCAAACAAGAGTATGCTGGGAACCACGGCTGTTTGAAGAGTAGCAGCAATATTTTCAGACCAAGAGGCAGGGGACGCTCAGCCACATGTCCCTTAAAAATAGGCGCCTTTCGCTCCAAGGCAAGTCCCACCTTTCACTCCAGCAGGGGCGTTCCCTTGGTCTCCACAACCCCCCGGACCCCAAGGCTCTGGAAACAGCTCAGCAGCTCCACAGCCAGCACCGCTCTCTTGCCCTTGGTGGTAACTCGACGGGCCACAGCCGGGAGCCTCGGTGTCTAGACGGCATGGATCGGACTCATTGCAGCCTAGGTCTTGTGGGCATGAGCTTGGATTTGGGAATGAACAGGGGCTGGGGCAGCGTGGAAGCTCTCCACATGGCTCTGAGCTTGAGCAGGGCGCTGGAAGGGGGATGGGCTCTGGAAACGCACAAGGCTCTGGGCGCTCACAGGGCTGTGGATAAGGGCGTGGCTCCGGACTCTCACACCGCACCGGATGAGGGCGTGGTTCTGGACTCTCACACCGCACCGGATGAGGGCGTGGCGCTGGACATGGCTCTGGATACAAAGAAGGCTCTGAACACTGCCGTGCTGGAGGACGCGGGAGGGGTTCTGGACGTGGATACTGACGTGGGGCAGGACGTGGGCATCGCTGCCGTGAGGGCTCCGGACACTGCTCAAGACGGCGTGGAGGACAGGCGCTTGGCAGTGGACGCGGCTCTACACGTGGTCTCAGCTCCGGACAGGAGGCACCCCAGGAGGACTGGGGGGCACAGCTCTGGGAGCAGCCTCTGATGGGGGGAATCCGCACAGGACACCTCTGTGGGGGAACCTGCTTGGGGCAGCAGGGCGAGGAAATCTCTATGCGGCACTTGGGTCCGCGTCTCTGAGAGCAGCTGGGAGGAGGGCCTCGAGGACAGCGGCTGCCGTAGATGGGTTCAGAGCGGCGGGGTGGGGTGCAGTAGTTGTAGGAGCCGGACGAGCATCTTGATGGCAGGCAGCTGCTGTAACAGGGCCCAGAGCGGCGTGGTGGGGAACAGCTCCGAGGAGAAGGCTGCAGCCGACGAGGAGGGAGGCACCTGCTGGCACTCTGAGATCGACGCTGCCCAGTGAAGCTGCCATAGTAGCCCTGGTTCTGACACTGGGGTTCAAAGGAGCTAAACGAAGGCCTCGACTGTCTTTGGGGAGCGCAGCTGCCATAGGCAGCCTGGGACTGGTGCTGGGGGATGCAGCTGCTGTAGGAAGCCTGGGGCTGGCGTTGCGGGGCGCAGCTGCCGTATGATCCCTGATACTGGGCCTGGGTGGAGAATCTTCCCTGAGCCTGGCGCACTGGGGGACATTCTACATACGTGTGGACAGGCTGAGGCACTGCATAGGGTACATAGGTCTGGACTGGGCACTCCACGTAACGTGTTTCTGTATAACAAACTGGAGCACATTCTACATAGCAAGTCTGAATAGGGTGTGGGACTTCACATTGCATGTAGGACACCTCCGATTGGCAAGGAGCCTGGCACTGAACACAGGCAACTGGAGCCTGGCAGGGAGACTGGCCCTTCACCTGGGTGGTCTTAGACGTGCAGAGAGCCTGGCCCTTCACCTGGGTGGTCTTAGACTTGCAGGGAGCCTGGCCCTTCACCTGGGTGGTCTTAGACTTGCAGGGAGCCTGACATTTCACTTCGGTAGTCTTAGACTGGCATGGAGCCTGGGAAACTTGAACTGGGCATAGTGTGGGGCACTCCACAATTTGCATCTCACAAGGGGCTTGGATCACCATCTGGCTGTTGGCATAGGGGGACTGGCCGTTGGCATAGAAAGAGGAACCCTTGACACAGCACTGGGGGAGTGGCAGGCAACACTGTATCTGCTGCTGGTCACACATGGTCCTGATGCAGGCGGGTGAGCGGGATCTGAGGGTGGGCAGACCAAGACAAAGAAGATGAGAGTTGGAGAGCAGGGGACAGAACCCCGGGGAGGACACCCTGCATCTTCCTTGATCTTTTCCCCTCCCTCCTCAACCTTCACCCAAGAACGCTTACTGATTTAAGTGGACACGTGATCAGTCCTGACTGTCCGTGAGATCTGCCCTTGGTCTACCAAAAGGGCCAGATTGTGCTCTTCCAGGGTTGCTGGTCTCCGGGATCCATCCCTGGAGGTGGGATATACCAGTATCCAGCACCAGAGGGCACTGGTGACAAAAGAATTCACACTGGTGCACATCCTAAGTGGAAGAAGCAGCCCTGGCTCCCAAGGCTGCAGCCCGAAGTGGGGACTCCATCCCCATAGGAGCTTGGATTTCCTCTCACACACATACTGGAAGCACACACATTTGTGCAAACGTGTTTTTTAAAAAGGTGCATATGGGAACGAGCCCTCAGGCGCCATCTGCCCTCACATGCCAAAACATCCATGGAAAGGTAAAGGATGCAGTCAATTATTGGGCAGCTCCCACTCTACCTTAAATGTTCATCTATATTTCGTTTTTTTCACATGTACTCATTAAGATAGACGCCCATGCATATGCAAAAGCTTGCACAGACGAAACATACCAACCTTGAAAGGAATTGAAATCAAAATGGTAACTAGCTCAGGCAGGTTGCAACTGTCAATAATTTGAAGTGTGGCCTTGAGAAATGTTCTCTCCCCAGCCCCTGTCAGAGGCACAGCAGTTCCCTAAGCTGGGGTGACCTAGAAAGCGCAAGGTACTTGATCACAAGACTGACGTTCAGCCACTCTTAAAGATCTGGGCAGCAGGAGCATCACAAACATGGCCTGGGGGCAGCCTCCTCTCTTCTGCACTCGTCAAAATCCATGTGTTCCGCAGGCCAGTGGCCAACAGCAGTGGCTGATTTGACAATTGGTTCATCCAACACCACACCTCTCGATAAACTCCCACATTCTGAAAATGCTTCTAATGAAGCACCTTTAGAGATTATCTCGGAACATACTCCCCTGGAGAGGATCTCCTACCCTCATCTGACTGCTCATAAGCTGTAAATTACTAGTGCATCTTTCCCAGGTCCTGGTGAGAGAAAACAGCACCCAAGGGTGCAGCCAGAGGTACCAAAGTGAACTACACTGATGCCATAGCCCTAGATCTCCTCACAAGCTCCACAGTTATGCTTCTCAGGTCCCCTAAAAGTTTACCAAGTTTCATCCCCATCCCAATCCCGATCCCAACTCTTAGACTCACCTTTCTCATAGGCACGTAGGCATTCAGGCTAAGGAGTCGTGGCAGAAGGCTGCCTTTATATAAAGGGTTCTGGCCTGGCTTGAGCCATGAGACAACCACTTGGTATCTGCCTGGCTCATCACCCAGGTTGGCATTCCAGCAGTTGGTTGCCTCCCTGTATCACCCTAGCCCTGCAGTCACCTGCTGAGTGTGGGAGTGTCTCGTCTCAGTGTCGAAGCTTCTGTGCTATGAAGGAGCAGAGTCTTGTTCTCTGTCCCCCTCTTCACCCTATCAACTTCTCCATCCCTACAAGAGCTGATGTTGGCAGTGGCAAGGGGTGGCAGAGGAGCATCCTCTCCTGAAAGATAACTACCCCCTTCCTTCCACCTTGCCGCACATTCTCACTAGACAGGTATAAGAGGGAAACTTCCCTAACCTGAAATAGCAGAGACTGCCTCTGTGAGAAGGGTGACTACAGAATGAAGAGGAGGCAGAGTCAGATCTGAATCCGACATTCCACATCGGCTACTTGCTGCAGCGTAATCTCTGTAACCAAACTGTTTATTAATTTCCTGCACTATGAAATAGAAATAATTAAGTCCCCTTTGCTGAGCTGCTATGAGGAATAAGGCAATTATTTTATATAAAGCTGCACAGCTAAGAATGATATTTAAAGTATCCAAAATCCTCTCAGAGTAAAAGTTGGTCATCAGCCATAGGCATACCTGATCAACAGGTGCCTGCCCCATACGAGTCCTGAGCTCAGCACACTGATGCCTGCATAGCAGGTGCTTAGCTGATGCTACAGAGAACTCTTTGAAGCAGCACAGTGTAGGACAGAAGTAATAGATGGCCGGTGCCGTGGCTTAACAGGCTAATCCTCCGCCTTGTGGCGCCGGCACACCGGGTTCTAGTCCTGGTCGGGGTGCCGGATTCTGTCCTGGTTGCCCCTCTTCCAGGCCAGCTCTCTGCTATGGCCCGGAAAGGCAGTGGAGGATGGCCCAAGTGCTTGGGCCCTGCACCCGCATGGGAGACCAGGAGGAGGCACCTGGCTCCTGGCTTCGGATCATCGAGATGTGCCGGCTGCGGCGGGCATTGGAGGGTGAACCAACGGCAAAAAGGAAGACCTCTCTCTCTGTCTCTCTGTCTCTCTCACTGTCCACTCTGTATGTCAAAAAAAAAAAAAAAAAAAAAGAAGAAGTAATAGACTGGCATCCGGTGAGCCAGGTACCATCAACATGGATACCTTTTATTGGTTTAATACTGCATTGATCATTACTATTAGAAATATGTTTTACTTAAAATTCCAGAAATCTAGATTTTTTTTCTAAATCGATAGCCATAGACAAACCCACCTTCCATCAATGAGATTAACAACTTCCAGATTTAGATAAGGTATATATTTTCCATTTTATAATGTACCACCAGTCTTTACTACATCTATAATCCAATTCAAAATGTAAATTTCTTTAATTATTTTTCTTCTCTTATTTTTCATTGTGGAAATTAAGAGGAAACTGAAATAATCCTTGTGCCTGGATCATTTTATCTGATTATATCACCTTCCAGTTCTTGTGGGGATTGGTGATTCTGACCAAGCTTGAGAGCAGAGATTCGGACTTTGACACATTTGGAGTTGAATCTGAGCTCAAGTACTTACTAATGGGTGGAAAAAGCCATTAGCCTCCATTAGCCTCATTCACTATCTGTGAAATGGGAGAAGGAGGAAAAAGAGGAGGCATAGCAAATCATGGAATTCTTATGTGCATGAAATAAGAAAACTAACCTAAAGTATTCAGCACAGAACTATCCATTCAGTTTTCTGGGTGTTGGTTTCCTTGGATGAAGATGGAAGTGATAATATTTCACCAGGTTCTCATGAAGATCAAATCAGACAATGGGTATGAAAGTGTTCTGTAACCTGCAGTGCACCCACCAATCATGTCTTTGAAACCTCTCCCCTGGGGAAGTCTATTCAGTTCAATGTGACTCCGAAGTCCTAATTCTTGATTCCATCATTCATTGCAAAGGGATCTCCAGATACCACTCCAGACTTGAACTAGACCAGCACTTCTCCCTCTACCATTACTTCTCTGAACACACACTTTGGCCGAGGTCCTCTGACCTTGAATAGCATTGGAGTTTGTTGTTCATTGAGAAAGTAGTCTGCAAAGCAGGAAACAAGGAAAACTGAGGACGTAGGCCAGCTTGCTCCACCAGAATGTGAATCCTAGAGGCCGTGTTTTTCCCACTCATCTCTGGATGAAACACGTACTTCTTGAAGGGGTAACGTCTATCTTATTCATCTTTGTATCTCTATACCCTGACTTAATATGAATCTGTTGATGATGGATGATATGTGAGTGGAAGGATGGCACAAAATTGGGATGGGTTCATGTATCTAAAATCGCTAAACTGGAGACCAAAGAGCACTGCAACTCTTTGCTTCTTACGAAGAGAAATGAAGGGCAAGCAGTTATGGAAAGGTCCCAGAATTGAAGTCTTAGAGATGACAATGAGGCTAGGTGATAGCTTGCAGTAGTATGATATCAGAGACAAGTATTAAGCTGAAAGTGGAAGATTTAACTCCTGACATTCTCCTGACTCTAAAGGATAAGGCTCTAGCAGTAAAGCCCTAGAATTACTACTCAGATTATCTGAAGTCCAGGATAAACATGGTATGTTCTTATTTTGCTTTTGTCCAGTTAGATTTAGAACACTTCCAAAGGACAATTTTTATTTAATGATGTCTTCAATTAGATTTCTCTGTGCACTTCTAGCCTTAGTGAGTCTGAACCTGTTTTTAGGGTTTTTGCTTTTTGGCTCAACCAACCCAATGTGGACATAAATAATGCAATATCTTCCTCTAGGAAGTTCTTCCTCCCAAGTTCCCATTTCAGAAAATGGCCAATCCATGCCCGCCCCCCCTTTTAGCCCAGGAAGCCTGGAGACATCCTAGAATCTCCTTCTACCTTATCCCAACGTGTAGTCACCACACACTGTTCATTCTACTTCATAACTGCTCTCAGTTACACTCCCCTCTCCCCATCTCCACTGCCCTGTCATATCTCAGGTCTTCAGGATCTCTTACATTGTGCAGTAAACTCTTCCTGTGCTTCTAGTCTTTCATTCTCCCTTCTAATGTCCAAATAGCCATAGAATAATCATCCTTAAAAATAAAATTGGTATGCAGCACTAAATATTTTATTCTCTTCCACTTTTCCACTGAAAAATGTTCAAACTACTTAGGAAAGCATACAAATCCCTTCATAAACTGGCTCCAAATACCCTGCCATGTTTATGCCCTCTCCTCTCCATTATCTCCTCACTCACCTCCCACCCTACATAGCATCAAGTGAAAACACACAGAGTGGTTTGCATTCTCCAAATGTGCCTTGATATTTCTTAATGGCAGACCTTTGCAAATATTTTTTTCTCTTCTTGGGATGTCCTTTCATCTCTTCCCCACGTATGGAACTCTATGTTGCTCAGCATTTGATCTAATTCCAAAGTCACCTCCTTTGTAGAATTCCCTGACTTCCAAAGCCATGATTCACTCTTTGCTCAGGCAACACTTCAGATACACCCATCATTAAAGTCATAAGGAGCTTTGTGATTATTTACATTCCTGTCCTCCACACCGTGAAGTTCCTCAAGGAAAACAAGCATGTATAAAAACTAGGCACTGTGCCAGACATAGTTTTCATTTCACCATGTTAATCAAATCACACAATACTCATTAATAAAAACGTATACACCCATACACAAATATGTATATACAGACACAAGTTTATCATATCTACACCTCATAGTGTACTTTATGGTTTGATTTGTTTTTATTATATGCTGAAATATAACACATGACTACACAGTAAAAGGAGCATGTGAAAAGTCACAATAATAGCAAAGAATGCTATAGTGCTAATGTCAGGAGTTATGCCCAGAGAGAGTGCATTCATTTTAATTTTTTTTTTTGACATGCAGAGTTAGACAGTGAGAGAGAGAGAAAGAGAAAAAGGCTTCCTTCTGCTGGTTCACCCCCCAAATGGCTGCTTCAGCCAGCACGCTGCGCCAATCCAAAGCCAGGAGCCAGGTGTTTCCTCCTGGTCTCCCATGCAGGTGCAGGGTCCCAAGCATTTGGGCCATCCTCCACTGCCTTCCTGGGCCACAGCAGAGAGCTGGACTGGAAGAGGAGCAACCGGGACTAGAACCCGGCACCCATATGGGATGCCAGCGCTGCAGGTAGAGGATTAACCACGGCACTGGCCCTGAGAGTGCATTCATTTTAGGGAAAGAAAAGATGTAGAAGCCATTTAGATAGTTAGGAATATTTTAGAAATAGTAATGTAGGAGCATGGGTGGGAGGGAGTGGGGGGGGGATCCCACTGTGTTCCTAAATCTGTACATATGAAATATGTGACTTTTATAACTTAAATAAAAAAAAAAGCAATGTAGATTGCAATATAGATGATATAAATACAAAATGATGTAAATAGAAGACTAAGTAATAATTAGCTAGTGATTTACATAAATATATCTATGATATTTATAAAATTACAATATAGATATTTAAATGTAAGTACACATCAAAATAGACAGATGGAAGTTATAAATCTGAAAATATAGAAGTGAGGAGCAGGCATTTGGCTTAGCAGTTAAGACACCATGTAAGGGGGCTGGCGCTGTGGCACAGTGGGTTAAAGCCCTGGCCTGAAGTGCCAGCATCCCATATGGGCGCCAGTTCTAGTCCTGGCTGCTCCTCTTCCAATCCAGCTCTCTGCTATGGCCTGGGAAGACGGCCCAAGTCCTTGGGCCCCTGCATTCACGTGGGAGACCTGGAAGAAGCTCCTGGCTCCTGGCTTCGGATCGACGCAGCTCTGGCTGTTGCGGCCATCTGGGGAGTGAACCAGCAGATGAAAGATCTCTCTCTCTGTCTCTACCTATCTCCGTAACTCTGTCTTTCAAATAAATAATAATAAAAAAAGACACCACTTAAGATGGCTGCCTTCTATATTGGAGAGCCAGAGTTCAGGTTCTGGCTCTGTTTCTGATTCCAGTGTTCTGTTACTGCACACCTGGGGAGGCAGCATGTGATGACTCAAGTACTTAGATCTTTACCACCCACATAGGAACCCTGACTGAGTTCTGAGCTCATCATTACCCGGCCCAGCCTCAGCTGTTACAGGCATTTGGAGAGTGAATCAGCAGATGGAAGACACATCTTTCAAATAAAATCAAAGTAAATTAAAAAAAAAAAAACTGTAAACACAGAAGTATAAGTGATACCAATGGGAATGGAACAGATCATGAGAGAGAGATACAGAAGCACATTGATACTAGTGTATATGGATGCATTAACTTTTTAAAATGGAGACAACTTGAAAAGCATGTGATTCATTAAGATCGGCTAGGTAACTGTCCTTTGGCTAAGAATTTGGCATATATTAACCATTCCTGCAGTGTAGGTATCGTTATCATTATTTTATAATCAAGACATCAAAGGTTCAAAGAGAAAGTAATTTGTTTTGAGACACAAGATGGGAAGTGGCAGAACCAAGATTCATAGCCAAGTGGCCCAGCAATAGAGGTTCTTGGAAGTAAATATGTAATGAGAGGAAGTTACCTTGGGTAAGTTCACTCTGCACCCTCTTGTGTTTTACTATACCACAAAATCCCTCGCAGGACTCTGGTT
This sequence comes from Lepus europaeus, assembly GCF_033115175.1. Taxonomy (NCBI): domain Eukaryota; kingdom Metazoa; phylum Chordata; class Mammalia; order Lagomorpha; family Leporidae; genus Lepus; species Lepus europaeus. The sequence continues at coordinate 118,737,574 of NC_084831.1, read as the reverse complement.
CTCAATGAAAATGACTTACTGATGTCTCAGTGATACCTTGATCCTGACAAGGACACAGATGTTTTCAATAGATTAATAAAGCCTCGTCTCCCTTTGCGTAATTTTACAATCTTCTTTCCATTCTGTAAGATTTATTTATTTGAAGGAGAGAGAGACAGAAACAGAGACAAAGACATCTTCCATCCACTTTTTAAGTCCCCAAATCCAGATAGCCACAATGGTTGGAACTAGTACTGGCTGAAGCCAGGAGTCCAGAGCTCCAACCATGTCCACCATGTGGATTGAGGGGCTCAAGCACTTGAGCCATCTTCTGCTACTTTCCCAGGCACATTAGCAGGGAGCTGGATTGGAAGCAGAGCAGCCAATATGGGAAGTCAGCATTGTAGGCAGTAGCTTAGCTCGCTGTGCCACAACACCATTCATCCATTTTTATCTCCCTTCTATCACATAACAGCCTGCGGTCCTGGGATTCATGCTCAAAACAGAGATATTATTGTCATCTGAGCTCCCAGTCTTTCCATACGAATTCTATTGTCTTGTGACCTCTGTGTTTAAGCACTAAATAATTCAGGGATTTACCTTGGCATGAAGGTGTCATTGAGTTTTCCTCCCTAATCCCATCTTCAGTTAATGATATGTATGTCTAAGCCACAAAGAACTTATCTGTCAACTAAGTCTTCAGTTATAGAAAAGCTTTAAGCTACATCTGATTCTTCAGAATTGCTTCCAGTGTAGGCTGGTGCTTCGTTCACTGCATTTTCTCAGAGTTCTCTCCTCAGCTCAGCCACTCTCTCTTCTCCCACACTATATGCCAAACATCTGGCAGTATTTCCATCACATTTAGCGTGAACACCAATGTCTCCCTCAGTCTCATGTCATTTTCTCCTCACCAACAACCCAGATAGAATGGGTACCTTGGAATACCCCCAAGTGTCTTCTTTTACCTGCAAATGCTCACACCAAGCACATAAAGAAATAATTCAAAGTAGCGGCAGGCATTGTGGTGCAGCTGGTTAAGGCACTGCTTGATATACTTACTTCCTTAACAGAGAGCCAGCTCTACTCCCAGCTACTCCACACTTCTGATCAAGCTTTCTGCTAACGCATCTGGAAGGCAGCGGATGATGGCCATTGGATGGAGTCAGGAAACCCAGATGGAATTCCTGGGTTCTGGGTATGGCCTGGTCCAGCCTTGGTTGTTGCAGGCATTTGAAGAGTGAACCAGCAGATGGAAAATCGATCTCTCCCTCTCCCTCTGGCTTTAAATAAATAAATAAATCTTTTGAAAAACTTAATTCAGAATATATTGTAGATCTAAATGTAAAAGCTAAAACTATATAATTCTTTGAAGAAAACGTGGGAGAAAATTTTCATGCCATTGAGTTAGATAATGGGTTTTTACATGCAAAACCAAAAGTACAATTGACACAGCAAAATAGGGGAAAATTGCACTATCAGAAATTGTAAACCATCATACTGAAGATAATAACATTTAAAAAATGAAAAGATGAGGCTGGCATGGTGGTATATCAGGATAAGCCACCACATTTGATCCCATATTGGAGGACCAGTTCAAGTCCTGGCTGCTCCATTTCTGATTCAGCTTCCTGCTAATTAATGCACCTGGAAAAGGCACTGGAAGATGACCCAGGTACTTGGGTTCCTTCCATCCACATGGGAGATCTAGATGGAGTTCCTGGCTCCTGGCTTCAGCCTGGCCCAGACCTGACTGTGGCCATTTGTGAGTGAATCAGTGGTTGGAAGATATCGCCCTCTCTTTCTGCCTCTCTGTCTCTCTCTTGATCACTCTGCCTTTCAAATAAATAACTATTTTTTAAGTGAAGAAATGATACAGAATTGCAGAAAACACCTGGAAATCATGGATTTGCAAAGAAACTGGCGTCTAGAATATACAAACTCTTACAAGTCAAAAACGAGAAGATAATGTTGTTTAAAAACGGACAATGGGTCAGTGCTGTGGCACAGCGGGTTAACAGCCTGGCCTGAAGCATCAGCATCCCATATGGGCTCCGGTTCTAGTCCTGACTGCTCCTCTTCTGATCCAGCTCTCTGCTATGGTCTGGGAAAGCAGTGGAAGATGGCCAGAGTCCTTGGGCCCCTGCGCCCACATGGGAGACCGGGAAGAAGCTCCTGGCTCCTGGCTTTGGATTGGCACAGTTCCAGCAGTTGTGACCAATTGGAGAGTGAACCATCGGATGGAAGACCTCTCTCTCTCTACTTCTCCTCTCTCTGTTAACTCTGACTTTCAAATAAATAAACCCTTTAAAAAATCCTTTAAAAATGGACAATGAATGTGAATAGACATTTCTATACAGTACATATCCAAATATTCAATAAACACATGAAAAGATAGTCAATGTAATTAGTCATTAAGCAAATGAAAATCAAAACAATAATGACATACCATTTCACATCTACCAACTTGGCTCTAATTTTTAAAAAAGATAGATGACAGCAAGTGTTGTGGAAGATATTTAGATTTGGAACCCTCAGTGCATTGCTAGTGGGAAGGTATATGACATAGTGCCGTGGAAAACAACTTGACAGTTCCTCAAAGAGTCAAAAAGATGCAGACATATTATATGATTCATCATGCCTGCTTTTGCCAAATGAACATCCCACCCACGTAATATGAAAACACATATCCACTCAAAACTTATACATGAATTTTTCATAACATTATATTCAAAATAACCCAACTGTGGAAACAACCCAAGCATCCATCAGCCAATGAATGGATAAATATGATATGATACACTCACACAATGAAATATTAATTGGCCATAAAAAGGAAAGAATTCCTGATAATTCTACAAAATGGCTGAACCTTGCAAACATTATACTAAGCAAAAAAAAAAAAAAATGCCAGTTAAAAAGATCACATACTGTATAATTCCATTTATATGAAATCATTAGAAAGCAGGACTTGAGGGGAATAGGATGTGACAGCTAATGACTACAGGTGATAAAAATATTCTAAAATTAGATTATGGTGATGACTACACAGCTCTGAATATATTGAACAGTCAATCTTACACTTTAAATGGATGACCTTCATGACATGGGATGTCTCAATCAGTATACAAATATTTTTGGCATACACACAGATGTAGAAAGACAGACAGAGGTGCATGTTTGTGTTCCTAAATCTTAGTGAAACTTAAACCACATTTATGGAACTGAATCACAAACTTCATGAGATCTAGCAATATCTCTCAGGGTCAGCTTCTGCTTGAACCTCGGTGAGCATCTTCCTCAAGCACTGTAGCAGTAAAAGTCACCCAGACTGACACGTTCACCAGAAAGCAAACTGCAATCCAAGGGAATAGTGTATTATCTTGAGAATGACTTCTTATCTTATATCTTCCCTGCTGATAGTCATTATCTCACATAATGGGTTATCAGTTCATTAAGTGGAGCTTATTAGAATTCAGTTCACTCAACAAGTATTTATAGATCATCTATTAGGTTCTTAGAACTGGGTTAAGAATAATCACCATCCATTCACTGAACACTCTCTGAGCACCTACTCACAGCCTCTGCTCTCAAGGATCTTACAGTCTAATAAGGAAAACACAAAGATAAACAGACAAGTGTACTGCAATGAAATGCAATCATTGAGATGTGAGCAGAGAGTAAGAGCACAGAAAGGAAGCATTTCAAGGAAGAAGACTCATCAGACACTGCCTTCCAAAGACTTTACTTTCCCCTCAGGAAAGAAATCCACATGTATAAATGATAAGCAAGTGAGAGAATGGGACTCCAGCCATGCAATGGAATGCCTCATGTTGCAAAAATGCTAGTGCGTGGGGTAGATTTGCCAGTTAGAGCAAATAAAAACACATGCTGCTCATATGAATTTGAGTTTTAGATAGACTACAAATGGCTTTTAGTGCATGTGTGTCCTGTGGAGCTAGAACAGTTAAGAAAGACATTTCAAGACTAATACAGATTAAAAGGGTGATGGTGATAGTGATAATAATGTAGATTTATCCATCATGGTGGATAAATCATGCGGCAAATATTTATTCAGCATTTACTAACTAGAAGCATTGTACCATATCCTGCAGATACCCTAGTAAGACAAACAAAGAAACAAATGTAGTTTCAATGCTTAGTGAGATATTTTTAGTTGAGTGTACAAACATTAATTAAAGGATCACGTGGATAAATAACCAATCAGATTCCTGGCTATTGTTTGATAAGAGACATCCAAAGGGCAATGAACACTCCCTTGAGCTGGGTGCACAGCTGGCTGGAGTTGGGTGGGAGCAGAGAGGGCTTTCCTGCATAAATGATGTGGGGCTGAAAAACAAATCAGAATGGAGTATCGCATGTGGGAAGGGATGGAGGTGAGCAGATGGATTGCCACAAATTCACAGAGCTAAAGTTGCCAGTGATGAGCTAGCAGAAGGGGCCAGTTCATAAAACCCAGGTCTATGTCCTTATAGCACTGGCACTCAGATCATGACTCCACCCCACGAGAAGTGGGAGTCAGGGTAGGGAGCTGGAGTGGGAGTCAAAGGACTGTCTGTTTGCACCCAGGGAAGGGATATTTGACCCTGTGTGAGTGGCAGGCACCATCAGACAGGATGAATGCCATCTTATTTGATCTCAAGAACTGAAAACTGTAGGTAGGTGGCTGAGGGCCAGGGGAAATGCCAAGGTCTTCGGGGTTGGACATATTTGGCTTCTCCTGGGGCTCTCCCTCCAGTCAACCATGTGGCAAAGTGGGTCGCAGACTCTCTCTGGTGCTGGCTTCATCATATCCACAAGGTAAACAACATCTGCCTCCCACGTTGTTGAAAACCCTAAACAAAAGGTCTGTGAAGACTGGAGCCATGAAGAGGTCCTCACCGTAGGTAATTATCTTATTATCTTCATTATATTATTTTTATTACTCAACATTATAGTCACTTTTATTACTTCATGTTGCTCACCTAATGGAAAAGTAATTATTTCTGAAACAGTTTACAATGAGCCAAAATATTTGGAGTGTGAGATCACCTCGGCTGATTCTGTGCCCTGGGTCTCAGTGGAAGAGTTAAAATGGAAGTTTCATCCAAGACTCAGCTTCACGTGTATTCTCCAGGTGGTCTTTCTGCTTCTCGCTCTTCATCTCTCCATTATGTTGATTTTATTTTGCTTGTTTACATATCAAATAATGTTAGAAAAATAAAATGTGATAAATATTACATTTTTAATGTAAATATAAATCAACATAAGCACTGTAGTTTCCACCCCTAAGTACAAGTAGTTTTCTAGTCCCCAATCTTGGGACTGATAGAGGGGAAGATTTTGGATTAAATGGTGAGGTCACTGAATTGCCCTGAGCCCTGTCCTAGGGAGTTGTCAGGAGAAAAAGATACACTCTGGGGTGTTTGCAGCCTGAGCTGGGCCACATTCCTCCACGGGGCTTGGAGGAACAGTGCACAGCAGCATGGGGCAGGAATGCTGGGGAGGTGGCTTGTGTGGGTGAGAATCAAGAGTAAAGTGGAGGAGACATTGCAAGAAGAAACAGTTGTTTGCCAAGGTGTGATTTAGGGCCTGATGTTTCCATCAGTTTGCTGGGACATGGGGCTGGAGGACATGATTTTGTGAGGAAGGCAGGGATGAGCCCTGCCATGGCTTGGATAGGATGTGGCCCCCAAAATCATGCGGGACTTTAAGCCCCAAGATCTTAAGTCAAGAAGTACCAAAAGAGTAGACACTTCATCCCATTAGTTCAGAGGTGGGGCCCAACGGGAGGGCCTTAGATTCGGGGGAGTATGCCATCTTGTGGAGTTTGTTACAAGATCCTGAGCTGAGCCTAAGTGTTCTCTCTGCTTCCTGGCTTCCTCCTTGCTCACTCTGCCATCCCACCATGCTGCTTCAACTCTCAGCCTCCAACACTGTAGACCACTCTCTCCTTCACCAGTAGTTTGGCTCAGGGACTTGGTTGTAGTAGTGTAAAACCAATACAAGCCCTGTGCGAAAAGTCCCTTCTAGCACCTCCAACTCCAAGGCAGAAGCAAAGATGTGAGGAAGAGAGTGTTCAGAGGCAGATCTATGTCCACCTGGGTCCTCCCAGCATTGCTCCCGGGCGGAAAGGGCCAGGGTGAGCAGCGGCCCCCCAGGGCCGTGGAAGTACAAAGCCAGCAGAAGGGGCCCTGGCGGCAGTGGCAGCAGCCTGGTTGACTCAGGAGGCAGCTCCACCCCCAGAGTTGACACAGCGCCTGCTAGCCAGCGCAACAGCAAGAAGATTCTGGAGGGAGACATGGACTGGGCACTGTGGGGGGCACTTTGGAGAGCACCGGGATACATTTTTGAGTGTAGCATTGGTGGTGGGGATACTTTGAAGGGACTGGCACTGCTGCTGGTTTTGCCGGCAGAACATGCGAACCAAAGTTAGCAATCAGCCTGAGAGGAATGACAAGGAAATAGTGCACAATATCAAGAACTGATTGTTATTCTCTTTCGTAGGATTTCATGGAAGTCTACAGCCTACTAATTTGTTCACGAGCTAACTTCTACAAAGGGACTTGGAAAATGACTTGAGGAAATCAATGGCAATAAACATGGTAACCCTCTCCAGTTTGCTCCCACTGAGGTATTCTGGCCTTTCCCTGTACTGCCAACTCTACATTAGCCCCCTTGTTCCCAAAGGAAACAAGGGCATTTATTCATTTCAAGGATATCAGTGGGGTAAGACATGTATAAGAACATGCATCATATGTATGGCATATACAAGAACATGAACATACAATGATGATGTTGAAAACCAAGACCTCTGCAGATTGCACCATCTGTCACCTTCCTCCCAGCCCCTAATGAATCCTTTCTCTTCTCTTGCCTCCTTCTCTCCCTCCCTATACCCAATTCTATCCCCTATGAAGCCTTCTTTGCCCACCATCCACTTGACTTGGTGGAGCAAGCAGCAGCTGTCACTGATAAATGACAAGATTGAGGACTGAGATGTGTGGCACCAGAGCCCTCGCATTTTGTGCCTGATGAGCTCCTGGGAGTGAGGCACAGCCTGTCTATGCAGTCACTTTCACAACCCAGATAATGGTGGCTCTTCTCACACTCCCAGCCCTGGGGCTCCAGGATGTCCCTGGACAGAGGCCAAGAGGAATCCCGGAAGCCAGAAACTACCAGATATCTGTTCACCAGGCCTGATGCGGGCCAGCCATTCCAGCTTCATGCATTCATTCACTTGTTCATTTAGTAAGTATGCATTATCTGTCTGGAGCCTGGGTTTTGCAAGATGCTTTTTGTCATAAAGGTGATCCAAGTTGCCTTGCAGACATAGATGTAAACAATGCACAGTAAAGCAATCTATTATGTGGTGAGGCCAAGGGACAAGCTCCTAACAGTTCTTACATCAACTCAATGTCATTCCCACGAATGTGTCTTTCTGCTCTTTCATGTGGAAAACCTGTTGATGGCAAGGTCCATACCAGACTTTATTCATCTCCTTACCCCAGGAACACTATCAACAGAATGTGTAGCCTTGAAAAACAAACAAGTTAAGGATTGACTGATAAAATAAAAGAATGGATGATTGGTTACTTTTTTAAAAAAAGATTTATTTATTTATTTATTTGAAAGTCAGAGTTACAAAGAGAGAGAAGGAGAGGCAGAGAGAGAGAGAGAAAGAAAGAAATTTTCCATCCTCTGGATCACTCCCCAATTGGCTGCAATGGCTGGAGCTGCGCCCATCTGAAGCCAGGAGCTTCCTTCAGGTCTCCCACATGGGTGCAGGAGCCCGAGGACTTGGGTCATCTTCTGCTGCTTTCCCAGGCCATAGCAGAGAGCTGGATCAGAAGTGGAGCAGCCGGGATTCGAACTGGCACCCATATGGGATGCTGGCACTGCAGGCGGCAGCTTTGCCCACTACACCACAGCGCCGGCCCCGATTGGCTGCTTTTTAGATCCGTGAGCCAAGGCTTGTGTCTCAGATGCCATCCTTCAGGCCTCAGCAATGACCTAAAGGAGGACACACCCAAGGTCAAATGTGACAGGCCCTTGGAGGTCATCTACCAGGACCTCCTTGGATCTGCATTAACTGAGAGCACAGAATTGAGGAGATAACATTCAGAAGGAGTGTGGGGAAGCCCACCAGGAATGGAGGGGAAGCTGAGGTCACTGACAAGGGAAGATCCCAGGGGTGATGAAGCAGAGGTCTGGAGAGAGTCTACGAGACTGGAGAATCAACATGGGGTCAGTGCGGTGAGGGACTGTGGGAACTTGGAATGGTGTCAAATGCCACCATTTGCTCATGGGAGGTCCCTTCAGACTTTGTTCTAAGGCAAGATCCAGGATAGAGAATGCTCACACTGGTGAAAATCTAATCTTTCTTATTGCTATATCTGAAATTAAAGACAAGAAGAGTTTACCAGGCTGATAGCATTCTACTTCGTACTCCAAATATAAGGAGGCTATTGTGGTCATTAGGATTGAAGAGACCTGGGGATTCTAGCCTCTCATAGACGGACATCGGATGAGGAAGGGGAGTGGGTACTGTGAAAAATGCTCAGCACTAGCCTGAGAGAGGGAAAAGATAAAGAGATGTTACCATTCAAGCAAAGAGAACATTCCAGGGTGAATATGATCATCCCTGTTAAATGTTCTAGTGAGCCCACTGCACTGAGCTGCTTCAGCATGAGCTGTGACTGCAGACTGGTCTCAGAGCAGAGGTGAACACAGAGGGCGCTGTTCAGCCTATCAGTGAGTGTGCTTGAGAAAACGGTCATCAAGAGGCGAAAACAGCCTCCCAGGGAACCGGAACGGACAGACGTAAGAAGACCACCATGTCTAAGAAATGAAAAAAAAATGCAAGAACTTTAGACTCTGAGCAGTCTTCAAGTCAGCACCAGAAGTGTGGAACTGATTGCCAGCCTCTCACGGAATAACGAGGGCTGTGCAGGCTAAGGAAGGCATGCACAGGGTCAAGGCCAGCAGTGGGAGTGTGCGTCATCACGGGGATGAGGCTCTTGTCAGTAATGCAAATCATTTCGGTCATGATGGTGATGGCAGAAGGACCTCACTGCATAGAATAAATGTCTTCCTGGAGCCTTTGATTACAATGATGACAGCACATTACTGTGACCTCATTGCCTGTGATTGCTGGCACCCAGCTCCTAAAACCCTTGGAATCTCTGGTGAGGTGATAGGAGTATCTTTTGGTATGCACAGCAAGCCCCTTGAGACCACACCTCAGTGTCTGCTAATGAGGTGACTTCTGTTGGGTCCCCTAGAGAGTTTCAAGATTGGGGCGTGGTCTCCAGAAAGACCTCGCACATGGTTAGAGCTGGAGACTGAGCTCCACCACCAATAGCCAATGATTCAGTCATGTCTACATACTGAAATCTTGTACAAGGAGTATAATGAAGCGCAGAGAAGTTAATAATTTACTTCAAGGTTATGCAACCCGAATTTTATTGAGATAATATGCACATGTATAATTCTTCTATATTACTGATAGCAGTTTTGAAGACCACTTTAAAAATCATTCTTTTATGTAAAAACATTCCTGGGTAGTGGCCCAAGTGTCATTTGATTTGGGGACATTTCAAGCCTCTGCTTGGCCCACCCAGAAAGAAGCCCCTGGGCACGAGCAGAACCTGAGACAGAGTCCTGTGCTGAGCCAGCGTGGTTGCAATCAGCAATTCCAATCATCATTTGACATCATCTTGTGTCTCCCTTGTAATGCAAATAAAATTCTCTCCCTCTTGAAGAGGAGCTTGGGTTAACATTTTTTTTTTTTTTTTTTTTTTTGGTCGTGCTTAAACAGCCATTCCCCAGTGGAGAAGAGACCTATCACTGCCCCATCTGTCAAATTGTCTGTCCAAGATTGCAGGCTGCTGTCCTGTGCTGCTCCTGCAGGGTTCGTGCCTCCTCTCCTGGGACACCTTGCGCAGGAGGCAGTTCACACACACGCTGTGTCTCTGGCCATTGCCCCCCTCAGGTTCTCTCAGTTACGCACAATGGGACCCCTACACTTCTGAGTAAGAATGTAGAACACAACATAGGAGCTGATGACATTGTGGTCAGGAGGGGTCCTGGTGCTTCCCTTGTTCCGCCATGAGCAATGTGATGCATTGAAAGATACGGAAGCCCGGGTGTCCCCCAGAGCAGCCGTGTACCTCATATAAGAACACCCAGACATCCTGACACCCGAGGGCTGGGCTGAACTCTGGGACTAATGAATTCATGGTTACATTTGGGAAAAGTGAAGGAGCCAGGCTGCGTCCTCAGTCAGCACACGGCTGAGCACCAAGTTGCTAACACTGACCTGTGGGGATGCTGCTGGCAAAAAAAAAAAAAAAAAAAAAAAAGCAAGAGGCTGGTGAGGTTCTGCAGGGAAGAGTTTATTCTTTCACAGCACAGAATAGGGGAGCCGACCATGTAGGAGAAAATTCAGCACCTTCCGGAGGAAGATCTCAGCATCTCTGAGCCAGGGCATGGCCGGTGAGGAAGGAAGGAGGGGAAGCAGGAGGCTGGCACGAGTGTCCCGTGCTTTGGTTCCTCCAGCCCCGCTTGTCTGCGCTGCTCACGGCCCAGGTCAGCAGCAGCCGGAGCCCCCAGACTGCTGGCTGCTGCCACCGCCGCCGCTGCTGCCACAGCAGCCACTGCCGCCGCTGCTGCCGCCGCTGCTGATGCTACAGCAGCCACTGCCACTGCTACTGCCACAGCAGCCACTGCCGCCGCTGCTGCCGCCACCACAGCTGCTGCCGCCGCCGCCGCTGATGCTACAGCAGCTACTGCTGCAGCAGCCCGAGCTCTGGTGTCGGCGACGAAGGGACCGGCGGGGCCGGTGGTGGCTCAAGCAGCAGCCGCCGCCCCCCGAGCTGCAGCAGCCTCCGGAGCTGGCGCCGCAGCAGGAGGACACCGGAGGGCACTTGGGGGGACATTTCGGGGACTGGCACTTGGGAGGGGGCTGGCACTGCTTCTGGCTCTGCTGGCAGGACATCTTCGAGGGGGAAGTCCGTGAACCTAAGGAGAAATGGAAGAGATGGTAGAGACGGCCGCACAGCTCTCAAGCAGCTCTGACCTTCCTGGAGATGCTCACTCTGACACAAGGTTCTTTGTAATCTATAAGTTGAATGTGGAAACGAATGTGCAGTAAAATCTAGTGCAGTAAAAGCTTCTTCCCTTGCGATTCTTTGCTGCCCCCAGTGAAAGACGCTGACCATCTTCCCACATGGGCTCCAGAATCAGCCCCGTTATAAAGCCTCCTAAGCACTTGGTAACACGGCTGGTTGTGTGTTCTGAAACCTTCCTGGGACGGATCAGTAGATGGATCAGGGAACGCTCTTGGTGGCCCCGACTCCGGCGGCTCAAGGCCATGACTTGCCGGCTCATTCCTTCTCTTCTACCTTTACCCCCTGGTTCTATTGCTGTCCGTTTCCAGGCTAGGACACAGTCCCACAGCCAGCTCCTGGCCGGATGCTCAAAAGTCAGGAAAGGCTGGCATTAACAAAGTTACACAAAGCCAACCCAGGCCTGGTTCAACCGCAGTTTGGAGAACCTCTGCCAGCGGCTCCCTTCTCCCCCGGGAACTCCTTCCTCCTCCCTGCCTTCCTCTGCCCTCTCCCCATCCAGCGCTGCCCACAGCCTGCCACTCACCTGATCAGTGGAGGAAGTGGAAGCTGTCAGTGGAAGGCTGAGGACTGAGGAGCAGGGCGCTGGAGCCCTTTTATCCTGGGCCTGATGAGCCCTTGGGAGTGAGGCACGGCCTGTATGCAGACTAGTCACTTTTACAACCCGGATGAGGGCGGCTCCTCACACTCCCAGCCCTGGGGCTCCGGGGACCTCTGGGGAGAGAGGCTAAGAGGAATCTGGAAGCCAGAGACTGCCCAGGTATCTGCTCCACAGGCCTGAGCTGCAGGCCAGCCATTCCACCTTCATGCATTCACTCATTCATTAATTCAATAATTATGTACTGTCTCTCCTAGGCCCATAATTTTGCAAGATATCAATGACACAAATATGACACAGAATGCTCTGAGTTCCTTGCCGTCCCAGAGCATGAATGTATAAGCAAGGATCTGTAAGTTTCTGTGCCGTGTGGTCTTGGTCTTTGGTTCAGGTCCCTTATAGCTCTTCTCCAGGACAGTTTCACAAGCTTTCTACATGTCTTTCCAACCTAGGAGCCATTCGAGTGTAGCCTATGTTTTATTCAGCCCTGAATTCCATGTGCTTGGGACAGTATCTGGCACAAGAAGCAGAGAATGAAGACTGGACATCAGGGAAGAGGAAGGCGGGCATTTCCAGAGCAGAGGCAGGGAAGCCGGCCACAGTGTGGCAGGTCTTCTACTTTCAGAATCCAAGACAGATTCCCAGGGAGGCTTAACGTTATTTCCACTATTACTGAATATTAATTCCCAAGAGATAAATTTGGAGCATGACTCCTGGGAATGAGGTCAGATTGGCAGTGTGGACTAGAAGGAATCCATGGGGAATCCACCGGGGAGTGAAGACCTTGGCAAGCCTTGACAACCCCTGGAAGGTAGCAGACACGTGGAGGGGGTGGTGGTGTAAAGGGGTCTGGGAGAGAGATAAATGCTATTTTGAACTTGGAAGTTCTAACAATCTTTTTGCCTCAGGGCTGGAGCTGAGGGCTGAATTAGAATAACTGCATTATTAAGCTGTTGCATGTCTATAGGTAGGCTCTCCTAGGAAGAAAAATAGAACAAAGGATTTCTTTCACTTGACATTAGTTCAGCACCTGCTAATTGGCAAACACAGGGTTACATTGCTGTGAATAAGGAATCCTCACTAACTTTAACGAGCACATATTGTAGTTGGGCTGTTGGTTTTTTGTTTATTTTTTTCTGTATTTTAAGAGAACGGCAATTCTCCTATAGAAATTTGGCAGGCTTTAATGGTCATGTATGGGAGAGCATCACATGATGCAGGCTGGATTGGATCCTTGGTAGTTAATTAACAATGTGAAGGCGTGTGAGAGGCTGCACCCACTGACGTGCACGCTGCGAGGAGACAGGGTTGAATAAGAGGTAGAACCAGGTGCAACCGAATGGGTAGGCAAAGTTGAGATGCTTAGTGGAAAAAAAATCAAGAGAAAATACTGGCTTTCTGGGAGAAATGGAGAAAGAAATTTCAAAAGATGAAGGCATGGAGATGGGGTCCATCAATGGCATTGTTCAATGGCAAGGGCTGAAACCATAGTAATTTCAGAAAGGATTAGAGCAAGTGGAACAGAGATCACTGTTTCCAAGGATTTAAGAGGTGGAGAATGAAATCGTGGTTCCCAGAGCCTGCGGAGGGTGTGAGGGGGGAAGGAAGGGAGGGAGCACGGTCAGCAGGTGTAAGGGTCCCATTGGAGAGGAGGAATAACCTCTCGTGTCCTATGGCACAGGAAGATAACTATGGGTGACAACAATTAACTGAATATTTCAAAATAGAGAAAAGGTTGAATGGCACCAACAGAAAGAAAGGCTAAACGTCTGTGACGGTGGATATGCCCATTACTTGGATCTGATGATTACAAAACATATTAATGTACTGAGATGTCATGTTGAGTCTGTAACTATGTATAATTACCATGTGTCAGATACAAATAGATATTCAAAGAGAAAAAAGTCTTTTCTTGAAATCAATTTTTTTTAGATTTATTTATTTATTTGAAAGTCAGAGTTACACAGAGGAGAGGCAGAGAGAGAGAGAGAGAGAGGTCTTCCATCAATGTTCATTCCCCAGATGGCCGCAACAGCCAGAGCTGTGCCGATCCGAAGCCAGGAGCCAGGAGCTTCTTCCCGGTCTCCCACGTGGGTGCAGGGGCCCAAGCACTTGGGCCATCTTCTACTGCTTTCCCAGGCCATAGCAGAGAGCTGGATTGAAGAGGAGCAGCCGGGAAGCGAACTGGTGCCCATATGGGATGCCAGCACTGCAGGCAGCGGCTTTACCCGCTACGCCACAGTGCTGGACCCCAGATTTTTTTTAATAGATCTCTTCATCCATGGGAAGACACTTACAAGAAATAGGAAATGCTTTCTGACCAACTGGTGCAGGCAGCAAGTCTAGAATGACATATTGGAGAGAACACCATTTTATTGAGAGCTGCTTGCAGAGAGGATGGGCCAAAGAGGCAGTTGGAAGAATCTCTATGGGTTTGAGTCCAGGCCACTTCTGGGCTCTGTTCCAGTTCTGTACCCACATCTGGCTCACTGGATGGATTGGACTCTTTCTTGTGTTCCAAAGCCTTCAACGCCTCTCCTTTCCAGCTCAGGTGTCAACCATTAAAGATAACATCTATGGAGTACCACATACCACATGTGTGTCAGGGCTTCTCCAGTCATTCCACATGCTGTGGTTACCTAATGTCCACAGCAGCCTATATACACAACAATAATGATTGTGGAGACTGAGGCAAAAACATGTTAAGAAACTTATTCCAAGTCCCAGAATTAGTGCTGGACCAGAGATTAAGACCCAAGAATTCTGGGCAAGGTTTTAGCCTTTGGGAAGCAGCAAGTGATGACTCAAGTGTTTTGGTTTCTGACGCCCATACAGTGGACCCAGACTGAGTTTCTAACTCCTGGCTTTGGCCTGATCCAGTCCTGGCCATTGCCATCATTTGGACAGTGAACAAGCAGATGGGCACCCTCTCTGTCTCTATCTCTCTCTCCCTTTCAAATAAATGATTTTTAAATGAAAATTTGAAAAAAAAATTGTCAAAGCCACAAAGCAGCATTATGACCACTTTTTCTTTTTCAATTTTAAAATTATGTTTAAATTTTGTATTCGTGTGGAATACTTAAACATTTTTTAAGGGATACTATACAATATTTCAACACACATATATATAGCTTCAACCAGTTATACCAGGAAACCAGACTCTATGTTTCCTTATCTGTTCTTCATGTTTGGAGCCGACCTGTTTCTCTGTTTCAATTATTTATGCAGAATCCCATTTCTCTGTTTCAATTGTTTATACCAACTATAATGTATCAACGTGAGCCATGGTCACTCTCAATGTGCTACTCAACACCAGAATGTTCTACATTCGTCCCACTGTGCTTTGGTACCCATTACCCAGTCTCCTGCACTACAGCCTTCCCCTCCCTCCTGGCCTCTTGGTAATCAGTATTTTGAATTCATTTTGTGTGTGTGTGCGCATGTGTGTGTGTGTTAAACTTCCAATATGAGAGGGAACATGTGATATTTGGCTTTCTGTGTCTGCCTTATTTCACTTAACTTACTGATCTCTAGTTCCATTTATTTTGCTGGAAATGTCAAGATTTTATTTTTTGTGGCAGAATAATACGACATTGTATACGTGTAGCACATGTTCTTTATCCATTGATGCACATTTAGGTGATCTAAATCCTGACTGTAGAGGCTGCAATGTAGAGGCTATGTGATTTTGAGGGTGGTTTGGCATCGCCCCCGAGGCACCAGCTACAGACGGACATTGTGACCTAAAACGGCTGAGGTATGGCCGGGGTATGGCAGGAATGGCATGACTAGGAGATCAGAGGTGACCACCACACAGAGCAGGAGGACCACCCCATGGAGAATGGTATGGAGATTCCTCAAAACCCTTCAAATAGACCTACCATCCGACCTCACTCTCCCGCTGCTGGATCTATAGCTGAAGGAAATGAAATCAGCACGTGGAAGAGAGATCTGGTCTCCCAACCCCTTTCCTTCAGTTTTCCTTCCTTCAAAATCTGGCTGAAGAAAAGAATTCTGACTCACTTGTCACAACTATTTTTCATAAATGGGCACACAGACCCTTTTCATTTTGAAGAAAAAAGTAGCCATCAGAGAGCTGGGTGAATTGTTGGTAACAGGCAAGACACAAAGATCCGAAGAATGGAAGAGTCCCTGTTCTTCAAGAAACACAAACAAACTTTTGCGTGGTTTTCTCCAACCTTTGACCCCCAGCCCCAGACACCTCAGCATCCTGCTGTCCCCCCCACCAACACCCTCCTTCCCTTCCTACCCACATAGCCTTTTTTTTTTTTTTTTCAAAAGTTTAGGTTGCAGAGTGGCATGTGCCCAACATACAGAGCATGCACACGTACAAACATACCATGACAGGCACCACCCCACAGGTCTCACCTATAAAGCAGACATCCTAACATGTGATGCCTAAGGTATGGCCAGGGTAGGTCAGGAATGGAATGAGTATGAGACCAGAGGTGACCACACCCCACCGCATAGAACAGGAGCACCACCCAGCACCACTCACCTCTAGGGCACTCCTTTTAGTGACCCCGGTCCCTTAAACACCTGGGGGAACATAATGAGAATCTTAACGGGTTTGTCTAGTCTGAAACGTAAGAGAATTCTTTTTTTTATAACATTTTGTTTATTTATTTGAGAGGTAGAGTTATAGACAGAGAAGGAAAGTCAGAGAGAAAGGTCTCCCATCCAATGATTCATTCCCCAAATAGCCTCAATGGCCAGAGCTGAGCAGATCCAAAGCCAGGAGCCAAGAACTTCCTCTGGGTTTCCCACGTGGGTACAGGAGCCCAAGCACTTGGGCCATCTTCTGTGGCTTCCCAGGTCATAAGCAAAGAGCTGGATTGGAAATAGAGCAGCTGGAATCTGAACTGTTGGCCATATGGCTAATGATAACGACACACAGTTGTACACACTGCGAGATTTACTGCATTTCTGGAATCTTTAGAGGTTGCCAAGGAAAATTATCTCTTGCGGTCTTCATCGAGTTGTAAATGGAATTCAGTTTGGTGTTCTAATAGCTTTCTTCTGTATGTGTTTTCTTAGTTCCATTGTGGAGATTCCTATTCTTTTTTTTTTTTTTTTTAACAGACAGAGTTGACAGTGAGAGAGAGAGAGAGAGACAGAGAAAGATCTTCCTTTTTCCGTTGGTTCACCCCCCAGTGGCTGCTGCGGCCGGTTTGCTGTGGCCGGTGCACCGCGCTGATCTGAAGGCAGGAGCCAGGTGCTTATCCTGGTCTCCCATGGGGTGCAGGGCCCAAGCACTTGGGCCATCCTCCACTGCACTCCTGGGCCACAGCAGAGAGCTGGACTGGAAAAGGGGCAAATGGGACAGAATCCGGCGCCCCGACCGGGACTAGAACCCAGGGTGCCAGCGCCGCAGGCAGAAGATTAGCCTAGTGAGCCACGGTGCCGGCCCGAGATTCCTATTCTTATTCTGTTGTGGAAATTTCTCTTTCAGTTCCTTGGCTATAGAGAACATGGAAAGGATACAGATCTGTGAATCAGAGGATGCAGATCAAAGCCTGATCTAAACCTGCAGCTGATGGATTTGCCTTAGATAAGGGATATGCTTTCTATGAAACAATGCGAGAACAACACAGTTTACACTCGATCCAAGGCTAAAACTTTAATCTTAAAAGTCATCTTGTCCTTCGATGACCTCTGTGTTCCCTTCTGAATGTCCCAGCCCTCCTTTAAGTCATGTCCCTAGTAACCACAGTCCCAGAGGGTAGGGTCACATCGTCAGAAACTTGGAACTGGTCACACAATCCTCAATTGAAGGACTACTCTATTATGATATTCCTTTTTCTTTTCTTTCTTTTTTTTTTTGAGATTCATTTATTTATTTGAAAGGCAGGGTTACATAGTCAGAGGCAGAGAGAGAGAGAGGAGAGGTCTTCCATCAACTGGTTCACTCCCTAAATGGGCACAAAGGCCAGAGCTGAGCTGATCAGAAGCCAGGAGCCAGGAGCTTCTTCCACATCTCTCACATGGGTGCAGGGGCACAAGCACTTGGGTCATCTTCTACTGCCTTTCCAGGCCATAGCAGAGAGCTGGATCGGAAGTGGAGCAGCCAGAACTTGAACAGGTGCCCATATAGGATGCTGGCATTACAGGCGGTGGCTTTACCTACAATACCACAGTGCCGGCCCCCATAATGATATTTCTAATCCAAGAGCATGTTGAAAGCTCAAAAATTGCCCCTGAACTCTTTTCTTAATCTTCCATGGCAGAATGAGGAGAGGTCAATTAAGAAAACAGTATTATTTAAAGATGAGGGAGCTGCAGAAACGGAGGAGGCTTAGTAAGAACAGAGTACTCCTAGTAGATAATCTTCCTCACAATGAGTTCCCTCTCCAAGCTTGGTGGTGGGGTTGCAGGAGGCTATCTCTCCATCTTTTCACACAGCTTTCTACCGTGTGGCAGAAACTACCTTTCCCCAAACCCAGGAAGGCTCCCCAGCATATATTCTGGAATTCCAAAGACAACAGAGAGAGAGCTAAATACCTGTTTCCACATCTTCTAAGTTTCCATTCGCCTGTCAGAATATCTATCTCATCTACAAATCATTACCAGCATGAATTCCATGTACTTGGAGGTTACACCTGCCACTTACATGGCCTTAGGTGACTTTTGGCTTCCCTAGAATAGGCACAGTAGAGTCAAGTCCCGATCTGCCCATTTCCCCCAGAAAGATAACAGAGAACAGTAGCCGGGACTAATTTTATTACAGAGGTCAGCCACTAGTCTCTCTGCTCCCCAAAACACTTCTCTCCCAGACTCTGGCGAATCTCTTTCCTCCTTGGAAGGCAAGAGGGGCTGTGAATCAGAAACACAGATGAGGGGAGATAGCGAGAACACAACAGCTGAACATCCTTAGCGGCTCAGATGGTCTGCAAATGGTACTATTTCATTTAATCCTTGCAATAATGCTGCAAGGCAGAAACGATATTTCTCATTTACAAGTGAAGAAGTCAAGATCCATTGAAGCTAAAATACCTTGCCTAAATTCACTGCTCCAGGAGGTAGTAGCAGTGAAATTATAATCCAGAGGTATTTGACTCAAAGCTTGTTTTCTTCCCACCATAGCACAAGAGGAGAGTTTACTGGTGAACTTTATACAATGTATTCTATACAATAAGGGAATTGACATTAGGATTGTTAGAACTGAGCAGACACCTGTCAGTTATCTTGTGTTTTTGTGTGCATACCTCTGTCTATGTGTGTATGTGCGAGCACACTCACATTCATACACATTACTTAGGGATAGGAATTACTAGGCTAGAATGAAAGAGAAAACAGAAAAGGAGTGGAGCAAGCTGTCTGCTCTAAGGGTTAAATCAAGCTCATCAGATTTCCTTTTGGTGCCCTTGCTAGTTGAGGAGGAAGTCAGAGCCCAGACCCCGGACAGGATGGAGAGTCGGGTGGGAGAGCCACCATCCCCGGGTCAGCTGGCCCACTCCCAGGGTGAGGCTGGACCAGAAGACTCTGGCTGCTCACACAGTCGCTGTGCTCCAAGCACACTGTGCCCATGTCTTTGGGAAGAGAACAGGGGACAGGAACATCTCTGGAGAGGAGACCCTCAGTGGTTGCCACAGGTACATCTTCAAACAATGCCTGTCTGTGCTCTGTGTGGTTGAGGTGCTGCATCTCTCTGGCTTAGAAAGATCTGAGGGTAGACTCACCATAGGTGTCCTGACCCCAGCCTCCTCCTGCTACCCAAGTTGCCCATCCTTCCTCTGTGTTCCCATGAGGTCTTATTTACTGTACTCTTATGTAGTATACTTACTTACTGTGGCTTAAGCTGGAGACTACGGATTCCTCAGAGACAGGGGGCAGGCCTTCTTCATCTTGGTCTTCCCCAGGCCCAGCCCTGAGTCCAGAGTGCTTGTTGCCTAGGTGCTTATTCAATGAGTGATTAAGCCTTCCTGAGGGTGAAGACATTGAGGAGGAGAATCCCAAGTGAACAAGGCAGGTAACTCCTGAGACATGAGGCCAAACTTCACCTCCTCCAGGGCTGCCCAGGGCCTCCTTGGTAGCTCCCCAGACAACAAGTGCCCAGTCATGGGGATGATGTAATGCACACTTTGCAGGAGGGCTGTGCTCGAAGGCACGGAATTTTCCTGAAGAGCCCCTGCAGTACAGAAGGAGCAGCACGGGAGTCAGCTGGGACAGGAGCAGCATGAGAACAAGAGAAGAACACACAGTGGTGGGAACCAAAGGGCTTCAACTGCTGTGAGCAAGAGAATGGGATGCGAGGATGGAACTCCTGTCCTGAGAGTGCCCCATCATACCCGGAACCACCCGGACCTGAGTCCTGCCTCATCATACCCGGAACCACCCGGACCTGAGTCCTGCCCCATCATACCCGGAACCACCCAGACCTGAGTCCTGCCTCATCATACCCGGAACCACCTGCATCTGAGTCCTGCCCCACCATACCCGGAACCATCTGGACTTGAGTCCTGCCCCATCATACCCAGAACCACCCAGACCTGAGTCCTGCCCCACTATACACATAACCACCCGGATCTGAGTCCTGCCCAACCAAACCCATAACCACCCGGATCTGAGTCCTGCCCCACCATACCCGTTACCATCCAGACCTGAGTCCTGCCCCATCATACCCAGAACCACCTGGACCTGAGTCCTGCCCCACCATACCCGTTACCATCCAGATCTGAGTCCTGCCCCACCATACCCAGAATCACCCGGACCTGAGTCCTGCCCCACCATACCTGGAACCATCTAGGTCATTCCCTTGATTTCTCTGAACTCCAGTTTTCTCATCCCTTACACTGGAACAGGAAGGATATCAATATGTCCTTTCCTATTGCATCCTGCTGCCTTTTAAATGAGATCATGGATTTAAATTGCCTAGGGATGGGCATTGGACCTAATGGTTAGGACACTGGTTAAGACGCATGAGTCCCACATCAGGGTGCTTGATATCAATGCCTGGCTGTAGCCCCTGACTCCAGCTTCCTGGTAATGAAGCCTCTGAGAGGCAGCGGTGATGGCTGAAGTAGTTGGGTTTCTGACATCCACATAGGAGACCCTGCCCCCAGCTTTTGTTCCAGTTCAGCTGCAACCACTGTGACATTTTGGGGGTTAGGGGAGCACCAGCATTTAGGAGCACTCTCTCCATCTCTGTTTCTCTCTCTCTCTCTCTCCCTTGCTCCTCCCTCCCTCTGAAATAAATAAATTGCTTGGCAATTAAAAAAGAGCATGTAAACCAGATTTACCTTGCAGTTCTTAGTTATCATCACAGTAGAATTTAAAAGGAGATGTTGGAAGTAAAAGAAGCACAAAGTGAAGAGAAGTGGGAGACAAAACTCAGTTTCTTTGTCAGAAATCAGATTCTCAAAAGTCATGGGGCCCAGAATCCCTCCATGCATTGGAATTCAAGTTCTAGTGTGGGGGACAGAGCCACACCCTAGTTGCACCCTGGAGTAAAGCCTGGTTGAAGTCTGACCTACCATTAATGAGACTTCAGACAAGTTATTTAGCCTTAGGTGGCTCAATATCCCAGCAAGTGAGCATAGAAAGTGTACCTACCTCTTGAGTAATGAATGAGACCCAAATATTCTTCCAACAAATACACATTAACTGTTTGTTACCTGCCAGGTGCTGTTCTAGGCACAGGGCATACAAATAGTCAATAAGAAACACAAGGGCCCTGATTCCATTCTAACAAAAGGCAAAACACTAGGAAATGAATATGTCATATAGTGTTAAGTAGTAAAACAATCTAGAATGAAAAATAAAGTAAGGTAGGTTGATGAGCGGGGTCTGAGCACTCTCTGAGTCAGGGCTGTCAGAGGTGGGGTCCATGGAGTCCTTAGCACTATGACAGCTCAATGAATGGTAGACATTACTGACATTGGATTTTTTCTATCTGAAAAATCCATGGAAGCTAAGCCCATGAGTCTTCCCTGGTACTTCTAGGGTCATCAGACTGGATTCACACAATATAGGAAAGAGTCCTTAAGACAAACGCAAAAATGGGGAAGAGACAACCCTTTATTTGACAAGAGCAGGGTGAGTGCTCTGGAGACATCAGAGAGAAGAAGGCCTGGTCCCCAGCTCTTCCCCAGTGTCATGATGAACAGGTCTCAGAGCAGAGCACCTGTGTGGGCTGCACACGAGGCTGCCCATGGGGATGTCCGAGACTATTACTCAGTGCCTGCCTTGCTCAGCCCTTTGATGCTGTAGACACTATTCCACCCCCTCTTCTCTCACCGCTGCTCAGCCCACCCTAACATGACACGGCAGATGTGGTCATCAGGTCACCAGCTGCCATCACCTGGGTGGAGATGCTTATAGAGACGGCAGGGAATGTTATCTGAGTAGGACATCTTCCCAGCCAACTTCTGCATGGGGACCTGGTCTAGACTCCCCCTTCACATCAAATGCTGACTCCAGGTGGGAAACCATCATCTGAGTGCCCCACTCCCTATACCCCTTCAAGGGAAACAAGTGGTTATCCATCAAACGCTGCCCTGTCTCCACTGTCTTAGGAAGATATTCTCTCTGCACTCTGAGGAGGATCCACATAATGGATGTACAGACTATTAGAGCTGGACAAGGCTCTCAGTGACCATCCTGCCCCACCTCCCCATTTTGTTAAAAGAGTTGTTTATTTATTTATTTATTTGAAAGGCAGAGTTACAGAGAGGCAGAGGCAGAAGCAGAGAGAGAGAAAGGTCTTCCATCCATTGGTTCACTTCCCACATGGCCACAACAGTCAGAACTGGGCTGATCTGAAGCCCAGGAGCTTCTTCTGGGTCTTCCACATGGGTACAGGGGCCCAAGCACTTGGGCCACTTTCTACTGCTTTCCCAGGCCATAGCAGGGATCTGGACTGGAAATAGAGCAGCCAGGTCTTGATCTGGCACCTATATGGGATGCCGGCACTGCAGGCGGTGGCTTTACCTGCTGCACCACAATGCTGGCGCCTCTGCCTCCCCATTTTAGAGAGGATGAAACAGGCCCAGAGACGAAGTGGCTTCTTCAGTGTCACAAAGGGAATTAGTGGCAGAGATGGGAGATAACAGACACTGGAGAAGCTATGAGACACTGGTCCTTTGTAATGTCAGGTCACTCATTCCCATAATCTTATCCATAATGAAAATCTTGTTGCATTTTATTATAGGACTAAACATTTCACATTGTAAGAAGCCCTTGATACTTTTCACCTGATTCATCTGTCACCCTCTTCCTTTCTACTTAGTGACACAACCCCTCCAACCAAGGACAGAACCTGGCAGCTCAGCACATCGTGTACCTTAGTTGTGCTGGGTGCTGTTGTATGCGGCTTGATGGCACACAGCCTCTGAGTGGAGGGATCACATATCTCACCTGGACCCACAGAGCTAGCAAACAGATCTGCCTGGCTCGCAAGTCCAGATGTCACCACAGCCCTACCTGCTGCTCCTCCCACACTCGCCAGGTAGCTCAGATCAGACATTGCATCACTCCAGCAGGAGAGCAGCACAAGGTGCCCAGCACGCAGCAGGCCCTCGATAAATCA
This sequence comes from Lepus europaeus, assembly GCF_033115175.1. Classification (NCBI taxonomy): domain Eukaryota; kingdom Metazoa; phylum Chordata; class Mammalia; order Lagomorpha; family Leporidae; genus Lepus; species Lepus europaeus. The sequence goes on along the minus strand of NC_084831.1, from coordinate 118,714,323 downwards.
AAACTGCTTCTCTCTGTCCTTCCATTTAGCAGTCAAGAATAAATGGATTACTGTTGCTTATCTTCTGGGTATTCAACAATGCTGGTTATATATATATGTAGAGAGAGAGAGAGAGACATTATATATATAGAGAGAGGCAATATATATATATATATAGAGAGAGAGAGAGAGAGGCATTTTATATATTATATATATATATATACACATACATGTGTGTGTGTGTACACCAACCTTACCTATAAATAATTTTGACAAAGGCTTTTCCTGGAAGCGAAAGCATTATAAAAACTATCTTGGCCAAGAAAAGGTTGGATTCTATTCAGTGGACTTTTCTATTCCAGAAAAATTGTTGGTTAGTATACTCGTCCTAGATCCCAGGGCAGCAGCATCTCAGGCTGTTGCCAGTTTCCCGTGAGGTTGGTTCTGTGTTCCTGACTTGCATTCTCCCTGAATCATTCAGTGTGAAGTCTCCAAGGCATATTGAAAAGGGACTAGAAGTGGGGAAATCTGGATTGTTTTAGATAAGATCCGCTGCATCAAGATGTCATGTGTTATTTTGAAAATGGGCTATGGTAGCACTTTCATTTAACATAAAAAGTTTCCTGAAAATGAGTATTCTGGAAGTCACATCTCTGGACCATCAATTATAGAGATAAAATTGCCAGGATTACTCAGTGTGAAGTCCTTACACTGGGGGACAAAAATCACCTACTGCTGGCATCTGAAGTCCTGTCACTCAGGATATGACCCAAGCTGATATTTCACAGATGTGACAACTAGACCTGAGATGGGGAAGTTACCCGTGGTAGGGCTGGGAGAGGGCAATGTAACTAAAACCATTGGGAAATTGTTTTAGAGTGGCCTTTACATGCTCTAAAATGCATGACTATCTTTCTGCAGAGAAAGATAAACTTTCAGAGCCACAAATCATTTGATATCACCTGCCTGCTTGAAATTTCACAATGGCTGCTTGGACAGCTCCGCTGACGATGCTGTGCTCCACGGTATCACCAAGCTCTCCCGCCCTCCGGCCTCCTCTGTTCCTCTCTCTGGTCACCCAGCTCTCTCTGCTTGTCAAGTTCTCTCCTCCCACAGAGCCCTGGCCTCTGCACAGAGAAGTCCCCTCTCACTGCTCTGCAATCAACTCTGCTCCACCTTGGTGTCAAGCTATGCTTTCTCAGGGAAGTCTTGTTTGCTTTCCCTGAACAAGTAAAATCTCATCTTACAGAGTATTTTATATCCCTCCTTCATAGCTCCATAGCTTCATAGATGTATCTTTACATCTGGTGTTGGGTTATTTGGTTCTCTCTCTCTCTCTCTCTCTCTCTCTCTCTTTCTCTCTCCCAGTGTATGTGTTGTTTCGTGTGTGTGTGTTGTAAACTCTGAATTAATAGAAATGATACCTGGACTAAAATAGATGTTAAATAATAATTTATTAGATGAAAGATTGGAAACGCTACATAAAATTTTCTTCTGTGGACCTTCCAGAATAGCCAGGTTCTTGAGGGTTCCCAAGCCCTGGTTCCTGAAGCTTGCGGAGGGGGGAGGTCCTCACTCCTGAGTGCCAGGGTTCACTGGGAGATGCTCCTGGACACTCGCTCTGGATGCTTGGGAAGATGCCTAGAGCCTTCAGCAGCTGCATCTCTTTACTTCGTCTTTTCCATAAATGCACCTAACACTCAGCTGGGCCTTCCCAAACAGAAAGCTGTTTCTGTTGTACTCCATCTTATGTTTCCATACCCAGGCCCCTACTTCTTGGCTATCGGGGATTATGTTTTCAAAATGATATTAACTTTCTGGGGTTTAGGTCATGGTTATACAGCTTGTTTATTGAGCAATGTAGTTATATTTTGTATACTTTTCTGAAAGTTCATTAAATTTCAATATAAAATTTGAAAAAAGCCTAAATAAAACCCCCATCATAATAAAAGAAAGGGAAAGAAATAGGAAAAATAGAAGAAAGAGGAGAGAGAGAGAGAGAGAGAGAGAGAGCGAGCAAAAAGGGTAACAATAATTAGTGGTTAATAAATTTTTGGCCGCAATATAGAAATATTAAAAACCAAGCAACATGTGAAGAGCCCTGGCAGCTCTGCCAAGAGTTGGATCACTGGAAATGGACCTGCCCTGGAGTAGAAAGATGCCCATGTCAGAGCCACAGATCTTATTGGCTCTAAGCTGAAAAGCCCTTTACTCAGCCCAACTTCCAAAGTGACCACTGCAGCTGAGGGGACGGCCAAGCAGGGTCAGCAACATTGCAGGCAGAACTGTAAATTTCTTGTTAGAGATGCCACCTGCCTTTACCTGGCCAGCTCTCCTCCCAGGCCAGCTAAGTAATGAAAGTCAATAGGGTGCCTTCCCCCAGGTGGTTCACACCTCCCTTAGGATGTACCCCATGCGAAGAGATAGATAGGTCTGGGCCTCTTAACTTACAAGGCCTAAAGCCCAACAGATTATTACCAGGCCCCTTCTGTCAGGTTCTATTTACCTCTCAATCAGAAAACTTAATTGTAGCTTAGACAGCACCTTTCTTAGCTCCTCTAATAATGACTCTGTCCTTTGTTCTAGACCCTGTCTAGCACACTTGGGCCTCATTCCTTTGTAATCATAACCTCTACTCTACCACCAATGGCTCTACTCCCAACCTGTGTGTACTGATGGTCCTCTTCCCTACTTAATGTTGTATAATAGTTCAGACCTGGTTAATGCCACTCTTAGGATCATTGGTTATTATCCTCACTCTGTCTTTTATGACCTTGTCTAAATATGATCAGAGTCAGCAAACTTGGAAGGCTTCCATAGCCTTGGCAACTCATGACGAGAGTCTAGGGTGGTTACTGGCGCCATAAACTAGAGTGTCAATTTGTTGGGTCAACAACAGGAGTCACTGTGCACTTGCTCCTCATGTGGGATCTCTGTCCTTAATGTACTGTACATTGTGATTTAATGCTATAACTAGTACTCAAACAGTATGTTTTACTTTGTGTTTCTATGTGGGTGCAAACTGTTGAAATCTTTACTTAACATATACTAAGTTGATCTTCTGCATATAAAGAGAATTGAAAATGAGTCTTGATGTGAATGGAAGGTGAGAGGGAGCGGGAGAGGGGAGGGTTGCGGGTGGGAGGGAAGTTATGGGAGGGGGAAGCCATTGTAATCCATAAGCTGTACATTGGAAATTTATATTCATTAAATAAAAGTTAAAAAAAAAAACAAGCGACAAAAAGAACAAGATACAATTATATGCACTTACAAAAATTTATGCCCCATATTAATTCATTAAATTAAAATAGTTAATTATAGGCAGTACATATAATTCCATTTAATAAAATGGGGAAAGGTCTAATATATGCAATCAATTGAGATATATTAATGTGTGTTTGTTCCCTGATTTTCTTTCCACCCTTACTCCATGCTTCCTAGATTATACTTTCACCTCTAAAGATAATAAATCTTTCCCTCCTCCCTATCCCAAATCAACATAATAGGATAGAGAGACCAGAGGAAGGAAGAGAGATTTCTATGTGTGTCAATGCCTCCAGAAGAGAGGAGGTCAAGGGTGGGTAAAACACACAGAAAACCAACAAGGAAGCCCTGAAGACTCAAACCATCTACACATGCAGGACCAGGGCCTGGGCTGGGTGGAGGAGGACAGAAAAGGAGGCCAGGGGAGAAAGAGACAAAGAAGCTGTAGTGTCTGGATGTTAGAGAGCATGGGGTGGGGGTGGGGGTGGGGAGTCCAGGGAGTGTCTCCTGGACAGTCGTGCAATATGGGAGAAATCCGAGCATTTAGAAATGTGTCACGAGTTATCACACAGGTTCCCTACAGCACACGACACGTCAGTACTGGGAAGAGGTTTGTGGGCTCCACTCTCTTCAGGAGTCATTTATCTTTCCACGGCTTATGTAAAAGTAACACCCAGATGAAGATCTAGATGAATGTAAAACAAACTGAGCGTCGTCATCCATGGCAAACTGTGGAACTGGAAGTTGAATTTTAATTTTATCTATGCTTCTGCACTATCAACATTTTTACACAGTTCATGCTGCTTGTATGACTTTTAAATATTTTAAGAACCATCGTTTGTTCATGTCAACTGCAGCATAAGCAGTGTCCCATCTGCCTACATTGCAGGTACCACTTGTGGTGTAAGAGGAACTCACGGAGGGGCCGGTGCTGTGGCGTTATGGGTAAAACCACTGCCTGCAGTGCCGCAACCCATATGGGGGCCAGTTCAAGTCCTGGCTGCTCTACTTTCGATCCAGCTCTCTGCAGCAGAAGATGGCCCAAGTCCTTGGGCCCCTGCACCCATGTGGGAGACCCAGAAGAGGCTCCTGGCTCCTGACTTCGGATCGGCACAGCTCCAACCTTGCAGGCAATTGGGGAGCGAACCAGCAGATGGAAGACCTCTCTCTCTCTCTCTCCCTCTCTCTCTTTCTCTCTCTCTCTCTCTCCTTCTCTCTCTCTCTGTAACTCTGCCTTTCAAATAAATAAATCTTAAAAAAAAAAAAAGAGGAACTCATTGTCCTGGGCAAGGCTCCTCCCAGCTCTGAGTATCCAGTGACTGGGCTGCAAGTTTCAGGATTTGGATGGGGAAGAGGAAAATGACCCACAGAGCCACAGGTGTTTGGATGTTCAAAGCAGCAAAGTTGTCAAGATGACCTTGTGCTGGTGTCCCTGTTGGTGAATCCAAGACTGCTCAGAAACACACCATCCCCTGCTCTCATTTGTCCCTTCAACTACGCATTCTCCAAGCATGTTGTCTCCCATGCAGCAGGACTTTGGGTTGTTTTGTGCAATGGTTATCCTCCTATCTATTTTTATCGTATGTATTATAGAGTCTCTCACCCTCTGGAACTGTCTACACAAGGATGAGGAAGTGCCAGTCACTGTGGATAAGTGGACTTGGGGCCAGGATTCTCATCCCACAAGATTCACCTTTTGCCTGAAGATTCCTCATTTACCACCAGGGTGAACCTGCAGGATATCTACCTGCTTCAGGGGAGCTCTAGCCACTTTCTTCTTGCCTTTACTCCATGCCCTCAAGAGGGAAAGCCAATTAAATGAGAAAACATAATCCAGAAAATTCACCCTGGGTTCAAGGCACTTGCACAGTAGCAGGGACGTCATCCACTGATGCTCCCAGAAAGATAGGATTTCACAATCCCTCCCACATCCAGGAAGACAAACTGTGGAATTGTATAAAGCCCCCATGCCGCCATGAGGACCTCAGTGTGAAAACCCTCTTCTCAGACCAACCAGAGAGCAGAAAAGAGGCAGCCCTCCACCCCAAAGTCTCTTGCCTCAGATCTTGCTAATTTGTGTAGGAAAGTGTATTCACAGAATTCTAGAAGTCATGGGATTCCCAAACTGAGAGTACACTCAATTGAGTCTGCTTATTCACATTCATGTAGGTCTCTCTTCTCATTGAGAAACAAGAATAAGAAGAGAGAGAGAGGCAGGAGTGTTTTTTGACAGGTAAGTATAAACACGGACCAAAGCGGGTATCACTGTAGCGCAGTAGGCTAAGCTTCCACCTGCAGAGCTGACATCCCATAAGGGCTCTGATTTGAGTCCCAGCTGCTCCTCTTCCAATCCAGCTCTCTGCTTATGGCCTAGGAAAGCAGTGGAAGGTGGCCCAAGTGCATGGGCCCCTGTACCCGCATGGGCGTCCTGGAGGAAGCTCCTGGCTCCTGGCTCCTGGCTCTGAATCAGTTCAGCTCTGACCATTTTGGCCTTTTAGGGGAGTGAAGCAGCAGATAGACCTTTCTCTCTGTCTCTGTCTCTCTCCATCTGTAACTCTCTCAAATAAATAATATCTTTTTTTAAAAATGCACCAAAGAAATAGGAAGTCACTGTGAATTGCATTCAGAGCTTTATTCTTGCCAAAGTTTGAAGGTTGCGCAATCTCTGGCAGGCTGCCTTGGTGAAGAAGCAAAGTACGGAGAGAAGCGGTGAGGTCCTATGTTGCTAGGAATGACAAGGAAGGGGCCAGAGGCAGGTGAGTGTTCCAAAAGGCATAGCAGGGTAGCAAATCTTGGAGCAGGGCTCTCCTTCTGTGTTTAACAGCAACAGTCATCTCCATGGTCACAGCATGCAGGACCTCGGGACCTCATGGGGATAATTCCCAAACAGCAGCACCCAGAGCCACAGCCCCCAGAGCTGCAGCACCCAGAGCTGCAGCACCCAGAGCTTCCACACCCAGAGCTGCAGCATCCGGAATCCTCGCAGCAGCCAGATGATCCTGTGTTGCAGCTCTGAGGTTTCTGGACCCAGCGTCTCAGGGGACTCACCCCGAAGGTCCGAGGAGCCAGACAGCAGTAGCTGGTGGAACAGGGTGCAGAGCATGGGTCAGGGGCACAGCCCTGGGAGGCTGAGCCACCTGCAGGAGCTTGAACGTAGTAGCTCTGGCGAGTAGTAGGGTACTGGATGTAATACGTCTGCGTCTGGCAGGGAACTGGGCACTTCACGTACGTCTGACAAGGAGGCGGGCACTTCACATAGGTCGTCTGGCATGGGGCCGGGCACTTCACACAGGTTGTCTGGCATGGAGCTGGGCACTTCACATAGGTCTGGCAGGGAGCTGGACATTTCACATATGTTTTAGGCTGGCAAGGAGCCAGACACTGCACGTAGGTTTGAGTCTGGCATGGAACTTGGCACTTCACGTATGTTTGAGCTGGGACTGGAGCTGGACATTTCACAAAGGTTTGAGCTGGACCCAGAGTGAGTCCCGCAGCAGGGCCTGCAGCAGGGCCTGGGCCAGAGCCCCCAGCAGGGCCCGTCACATAAACGGTTTGGGTCTGGCAGGGAGTTGGGCATTTCACAGAAGCGCCGTTGGTCCCTTGCAAAACTCCCGATCCTGACCCTTTCACACATGATGGAGGGAACTGTGGCTGCTTCTGCTGGTCACACATCTTGCTGTGGCTTTGAAAGTTCTGCAAAACAAAACCGATTCATCAGAACAGTGAGACTGGGAAGGTTTCCGGGGATACCTGCAGCATCCCTTGGGGATAGAACCATCTATAAGTACTGATATTTTTGAGACACAGACAGGCAGAGGCTGTATGCTTGGAAGAGGGATGGACTCAGGGTCAGGAAACTCAGGCCTTCGCCTGACCATGTGATGCGGCCAAGCCACTGCTCAGCTCTCTCATCAGTGCCCACAAAGGGAAATGAAGGGATTGAAAGAACGATGCAATCCTACCCAACTTTCCACGCTTCCTCTCTATTCTTTTCAGTGTCTGCATTGTGAATTATCCTTAGGAAATTTCAGTTCCCCAGCTGATTTCCCTTCTGCCACCAGTCCCATCCAGGGTGGTTTTCCTTGTTTCTCCTGCCTCACCAGGGAGTACCCAGTTTGTCAATGGGCCCTTACCCAACAGAAGTCTCGAACTGAACCTTACAAGGAGCAAAGAACAAGACCAAGTTGGATAAATTTCACCATTTGCTCTTTGGATCAGCTCAACCATCACTGCACCTAATCAGCACATGAACCCAAGAGAAGACGGCACAAGTGCACTTGGAAAAAGGGTGGGGAAGCCCGTTCTCTGAAATCCCCTCCTACACTCGTCTACCAGTTCAGCTCCCACCTCCTCCTCTCCTCTCGCGCCCTGGACTCCACACCTCCCACCAGCTGTTGCCAGCAGCCCCCTTCATGGCTGTCCCCAATGCCTGTTCCTGGCTCACTCTTCAAGCCAGGGTTCTCCACCCCAACTTCGCTCTGGCTCTGCTTCTTGCCTTGTCCTTATCTCAAGTATAACAACTTACCCTCTTCGCTGGCAGGAGCAAGACTGGAAGAAGCCAAAGATCTGAGGAACTGGCAGGTGGCGAGACTTTTTATAGAGCAGCAGTGAGGCAATTTAATGGCATCTAAATGAAGCACCGGAGATCACGAGGACGAGGGCTGGCGTTGCATAGGTGAGATTCCTCCCCAGTATTCCTGCCTCTTCAGTAAGAGGCAGAGCATGTCTCTGCTTGACAATGAGTTTTCCCAACATACAATAAATGATTCCTGTTGCCTTCTTCATGAAATAACTCCACCTTCTTTGTCCAGAAGTTGTGTGATTCCTATGTGATCTGTCCTAGAAGAAGTGCTTCTGTGTCATTTGGGGCTTGACGAGTTTATCCAAGATCTGGTTAGATTCTCCTTTTTTCATATACGTTACCAAAATCTACACTATGTCTTCTCCATCTACACTAAGTATTCTTTATGAGGACCCGCTGGTGTTTATGCTGATGTGTGTTGGCATAGCGATTCCTGTTTCAACACTGCAGCAAGCCCCTCAAGAAGTAGGTTGTCCCATGGACCATCAGTTGTTGGAAGCTCATCTGGGAGACTGAGTGGGTGTTTTATGAGCCCAGACCCCAGGCGCTGTGTCTAGACTGCCTCTTATCAGCCTTCTCATGACCGCCCCTCCCCCCTCGACCTAATTACAGGCTTAGAGTCCAAAATACCCAAATGAACACTGTGTGCAGCAAGAATACTAGAATCTAACACTGCATGAGAGATTTTACATATCAAACAATTTGTAAGCACGAATTATAAATGGAAGCCCTGAAGGATTAAAGACGTTACCCATCATTCCAAAGCAAGTTGGTTGAAAAACCAGAACTCAAGTGCAGGCAGGCTGTTTTTATAGGCCATGATCTTAATCACCACAATATGTGATATTTGTATTTCTGGAGATGGCTTTATCCTAGAATTTCTTTCCTTTCATTCCCTGCAGTAGATGTAGAAGGAGAGATGGAAGCAATGGCTATTGAGCGCTTACCGTATGCTGGATACTGTCCTAGGCTTTACCTGTGCTGTTCCACCTGGTCTTCTCAGTAAGCCTGTGATTGGGCCATGTTAGCCCTGTTTCTACAGAAGAGGAGACTGACACTCAGACGTCTCACCCACCAGCATCTTCAGATTAGGAGATAACAGAGTAGCATTGGAATTCAAACTGGCCTCGTTCCAGAACCCATGCCCTTCTCACTCACCCATGCTGGGTTTCTCACTGTAGAAGGGTGTCTTGAGCCTCAGCCTACTACTGGCTCCAAATGTCCCTCCCTCCTATCACGCCCCACTATATTGGTCCATAATAAATTTTCACATTCCCAGGACCTGACAGCCCAAGGACTCCCAAGCTTCCTAAACAAAGGAAATGCATAGTCCCACTAGTTTCCATGCCTCCCTCCCCGTGAGTCAGGTCATTCAAGGCCTGTCCCCGAACACTTTGGAGGAAAGAAGATGGGGTTCAGCCTTGGGTCTGGAAAGGGTCCTGCTTCTTCCCACCACTCCTGCCTCTCACTGGTTGTCACAGTCCACAGCTTCTTCCTTGAAGTCCGCAGGAGATGGGGTCAGTGAGGAGAGAAGCCATTCTATTCCTGTTCTCCTAAGTGTCCCACCCCAGTTGTAACCCAGGCCTGATGCTTTGTGGAGGAAGCAGAAAGTAGCAACCTCTGGTTGTATCAGACACTTTACATGAGCTAGTTCTCAAATGTAATCTTCACAATAGTGTCTCAGATAAGCAAACGAATCAATCAATAACTTGCTCATGCTCATATAGACAGAAGGAGTCAGAATTTGAACCAACTTCAAATTTTATTGTTTTCCTACCACCACATGCTGTTGCTAGTATTAAAACTCATGGTGTTTTAGGAACTGTACCTTTCAGGGGCCAGCAGACAGTCATTAAGAGGATGCCTACACTGTATGTAGGATGGGACAGGCCAAATTTACAAGGAAAAAATGCCTTCCAAGGTCAACCAGCAAAATAAGGGAGATCTTTTAGGCACAAGTAGGATAACTTGAGCTCTTGTCCTGAGTCTGCCCCTGCCTGTCCCCTGCTGTCTCTGGGCTTCTAGGCATTTTCTCTCCCTGCAAAGTGAGGAAGTCAGAAGAGGCTTCTTCTGGCTGTGCTATTCTATGATGGGGGGAGGGTGGAGCTCTCCAAATAATCTGTGTACTTCCTTGGCCTCATTGCCCATGGAGTTACTCCCACTAGACTGTAACTTTCCAAAATAGGTAACTCTGGACTCTGTATATCATCACAGGACCTGGAAGTGCTGATAAAACGAGTGAATGAGCGGGGTGCTTCACACTAGTGGTACAGCCCAGGCCAATCTCCCACCACCATGTGGTAAGTCTGTGCATCTTGTTCCACCTGTGAGTTCTGATTGGCTCACTGCCTGCTCAATGAGCTCAGGCCTCACTAATGGGTTTAACATCTGCAGGCAGCACCAGCAATGCTGGTGAAAGATAGTGCATCCATGTGCTGCCAAAACAGGTGGGTGGGTTGGGCCCCACCCATTTTATAGGCTGAGAAGGCAAGGCATGGAGAAATAAGGTGACTGGTTCCAGTTCCAGGATGAGTCAGGGGGTTATTCCTAAAAATCTCCAGAACCTCCCTTCCACTTATCTCTTTGGACACAGGCTCATGGAGACTGGTGGATTCATGAAATAATAGCCCAGTAGACTCATAGGGTAATAGGCAGAGAGAATCATCTCCCATGCAGGGTTCAAGACAGGCACACAATGTCCCTGCCAGGACACAGGTGATTAGCTGTGTCATCCACACTCATGGGCTGCTCTTCTTGGATCTCTGCATCATTTGAAACCCTCTGCTTGGCTTATTTTAGGATTCACCACATGGATAGTCAGAACAGAACACAAGATTATGTCTCAGGTCGCAGCGAACATCCACATCCATGAATCCTGGCTCTCCCGAGGTTAAATCCTGCGACTGGGGTGAGAAACAGGACACTTCTTTCCATTCAGCTGGATGCATTCCAGAAAGGCTGTGACCAATCATACCAGCTCTGCCATGGTAGGTACATTGTCTCCATCCCAGTACATTGTCCTGGAGACTGGGAGATGAGAATTGCAAACGTGACCCGAAAGCTGCCACACCAGGGCACTCTGTCAGGGGGAAGCTATCTGGCAAGTTCTAGGGTCACAGATGGGAGCCTGGGTATTGCTGCCCTGTCACTGCTTCTTTGGGATCTCTGGGTAATCCCAAGTTCTTCTTTTACTGCCTCAGCCATTCCATGGCTTTTGCGACAAAGCCTCTGCATTAACCCTCTCCTTGCTACACATAGCCACATATTTTTCATGGCTGGAAACCTTAAACCTGCAGTGTGGAAAGAAAGCAAAAGGCACTGAACACAGGAAACAAAATAAAACATGGTCACAAGTGGTGATAAGTGTGAAAATAATAACAGCAGCAATAACACCAAAGTTTATTTCAACAGGGCTTTCTGGAAAGGCCCAAGAGAGCCAGCTGATGTCCAGCTCAGTTCTGCACTTTCCACTGGTCCATTCATTTGAGCTTTCTGCACAACCATGAAGCTTAAACACTGCCTGATTCGGGCCGGCACTGTGGTGCAGCGGGTTAATGCCCAGGCCTGAAGCGCCGGCATCCCATATGGGTACCGGTTCTAGTCCTGGTTGCTCCTCTTCCAACCCAGCTCTCTGCTATGGCCTGAGAAAGCAGTAGAAGAAGGCCCAAGTCTTTGGGCCCCTGCGCCCTCGTGGGAGACCCGGAAGAAGCTCCTGGCTCCTGGCTTTGGATCAGCACAGCTCCTGCCGTTGCAGTCAACTGAGGAGTGAACCAGTGGATGGAAGACCTCTCTCTCTCTCTCTCTGTCTCTCTCTCTCTCCCCCTCTCTGCCTCTCTCTGCGTAACTCTGACTTTCAAAAATAAATAAATAAATCTTTTTTTAAAAAAATGTCTGATCTATTGTACGCAGTGCTTCTGACAAGAGGGGACCCTAAATCAGAAAAGCCTTGTAAGCAAGGGCTCCTTGTCTCCAGGACAGAGAGGGAAAGGAAAGATAGCACGTCACTGGAATCCAGCCCTCACTATGGATCACTGTAAACAGGTTCCTTTAAAAATAAGTTAAATCCAGTGGCCGGCGCTGTGCTGTAGTGTGTCAAAGCCTTGGCCTGAAGCGCTGGCATCCCATATGGGCTCCGGTTCTAGTCCCGGCTGTTCCTCTTCTTATCCAGGTCACTGCTGTGGCCTGGGAAAGCAGTGGGGGATGGCCCAAGTCCTTGGGAGACCTGGAAGAAGCTCCTGGCTCCTGGCTTCAGATCAGTGCAGCTCTGGCCGTTGCGGCCATCTGGGAAGTGAGCCAGCAGATGGAGGACCTCTCTCTCTGTCTCTACCTCTCTCTGTAACTCTGTCTTTCAAATAAATAAAATAAATCTTTAAGAAAACGTAAGTTCAATCCTACCTTACTTGACTTGTGTGTGCACAACCCAATTGAACACAGCCACAAAGAAAGTTTTCCCATTTTAACACATGATGGGAAAGGAAGAAGAGAGAGTGAGGGGCCAGTGCTGTGGTACAGTGGTTAAAGCTGACACCTTCATGCCAGCATCTCATATGAGCACTGGTTCAAGTCTCAGCTGCTCCACTTCCAATCCAGCTCTCTGCTGTGGCCTGGGAAAGCAGTAGAAGATGGCCCAAATCCTTGGGCCCCTGGACCCACGCGGGAGACCCGGAAGAAGCTCCTGGCTCCTGGCTTCAGATCTGCACAGCTGCGGCTGTTGCAGCCAATTGGGAGGTGAACCAGCGGATGGAAGACCTCTCTCGTTCTCGCTCTCTCTCTCTCTCTCTCTGCCTCTCCTTCTCTCTCTGTGTAACTCTGACTTTCAAATACATAAATAAATCTTTAAAAAAAAAAGAGAGAGAGAGAGAGAGGCCGGCGCCACGGCTCACTTGGCTAATCCTCCGCCTGCGGTGCCGGCACCCCGGGTTCTAGTCCCCGTCGGGGCACTGGATTCTGTCCCAGTTGCTCCTCTTCCAGTCCAGCTCTCTGCTGTGGCCCAGGAAGGCAGTGGAGGATGGCTCAAGTGCGTGAGCCCTGTGCCCACATGGGAGACCAGGAGGAAGCACCTGGCTCCTGGCTTTGGATCAGCGCAGCGCACTGGCCATAGCGGCCATTTGGGGAGAGAATCAACGGAAGGAAGACCTTTCTCTCTGTCTCTCTCTCTAACTCTGCCTGTCAAGAGAAACAGAGAGAGAAAGAGAGAAAGAGAGAGAAGGAAGAGGAGGAAGAGGGAAAGCAGGGGAAGGAAGAAGATAAAGCACTGCCTTGTGAATGTGTGCCTGAAGCAGTAAGTACATTCTTTTTTAAGTAAATAGCATTTTCTGTCTGAATGATCTGAGTGAATGGCTATTTCATTATTAGAATGGCTATTTCATCTTAGAATCCTAGTTAACCCTCATTTATTTGGTTTCATAAAGCCAGCACAACTTTAATTTTCTTGAAGGTATAAACACATTAAGAATTTATTGAAGTTCAATACGTTGATATTTCTCCAGTCCACTGAGAGCTATAAATTCGTCTTCATATTCAGGGAGAATAATTGGGATTTATGTAAAAGAGAAGAAAAGTTTAATTTAAAAAAAACCTGCCAAATTGAGATCTGAAACAAAATTTACTGTTGCAAAGTACATGTCCCACAGTATTTTTCACCAGTGAGGACTACAGATAATGCTGGACTGAAAATGCAGGTCCAAGGCATAGGGCGGGTGGCTGCTTTAAGGAAGCAAATCTCACACGTTTCTTGGAGGGGGACGTGGCGACGGAGGAAAGAGAAGGGTTGGGACCACGCAGTGGGCCACGGTCCTCTCACTCCTGCAGGGGGTTTCTCAGTGCTTCCCACGGCTGCAGTGGGAGCCCCGGGACTACTCGCCACTTCCTCGGCCGCTTCCGCTTCCGCTGCCACTGCCGCTGCCGCTGCCGCTTCCACTGCCACTGCCGCTTCCGCTGCCGCTTCCGCTGCCGCTTCCACTGCCACTGCCACTGCCACTTCCACTTCCGCTGCCGCTGCCGCTTCCACTTCCGCTGCCGCTGCCGCTTCCACTTCCGCTGCCGCTTCCACTTCCGCTGCCACTGCCACTGCCACTGCCGCTTCCGCTGTCGCTGCCATTGGTGCTGCTGCTGCAACGGCAGCGGGAGCTCTGGTGCTGGCCTTGAAGAGACTGACAGGATCTGTGGTGACCCAGGGAGCAGCCACCATCGCCGGAGCTGGAGTCACAGGAGGAGGAACCTGGAGGTGGGCTTGGAGCTGGGGACTTGAGAGCAGCACACTTGGGAGGGGACTGGGACTGCTGCGGCTGCTTCCCACAGGACATCGTGGTGCTGTTTAGGTCAACCTGAACGACAAAACAAATTTATACAGAAACTCAATATACAGAGCCATTAATTCTTTTCCCATTTTTGAAATCCCTCCCTAAGGTGAAGAGAGCTAGCTAAAAACACACGCAGCTACAGAAACCTCTTTGATGTAAAGAATATGTCTTCATTACATTTGCACTTCTAGGGGCTTCCACTGTTCTTGGTTATTTATCAGGTGAGTAAAAATGGCTGCTAAAGTAGTAAACAGAGCAACACTGGGAATGCCAGAATGGATGTTTCGTATCATTTCATTTAAGTTTATTCCACCCTACACACATGAATCTATCTAGAACTGGAGTCCATAACTTGGTAGAGGAGCAGGCGCTGTGGCACAGCAGGTTAAACTGCCACTGGGAATGGCCACATCCCTGTATCAGAGTGCTGACCCAAGTCCTGGTTACTCTACTTCTGGTCCAACTCCCCACTAATGCCCCTAGGAACCAGCAGTTGATGGTTCAAGTACTTTAGTCCCTGCCACCTTCATGGGACACGCAGATGAGTCCTTGGTTCTTGGCTTCAGCTGACCCAGCCCCAACTACTGCAGTCATTGGGAAGTGAACAGCAGGTAGATGAGACCTCTCTCTCTCTCTCTCTCTCTCTCTCTCTCTCACTTTCAAATAGATTTTTTTTTTTAAAAAAAAGAAAGTAGTTGTGGCCGGTGTTGTGGCATAGCCAGTAAAGCTGCTGCCTGCAATGCCAGCATCCCATATGGGCATTGGTTCAAGTCCTAGCTGCTCCACTCCCAATCCAGCTCCCTGCTAATATGCCTGAAAGGGCAGTGAAAGATGGCCCAAGTGCTTGGGCCTCTGAACCCACGTGGAAGACCAGAAGAAACTCCTGGGTTTGGACACCCCAGCTCCTGCAGTTGTGGCCATTTGGGGAGTGAACCAGTAGATGGAAGACCTTTCTCTCTGTGTCTCTCTCTTTCTAAATTCTGCCTTTCAAATAAATAAGTAAATCTTTAAAAAAAAAAAAAGAGTAGTAGAAATACATACACACATGCACATACTTACATAAATATTTTATACATATTTATATGTATATATTGAGGGGAGAGAGGGAGGGAGAGAGAGGTCTGCACCCATGGTCAGAGAAAAGCTTCCTTGAAGGGATGGGCTGAGCACCAGCAGGCCACTCATTGGCAGGGCTACAGCAGTCCCAGATCACTTACCACCTCCCTGTCTGACCACAAGGACAACCCTTCTCAGGTCTGCCCCTGCTTTGTCCAGAGCAAACCATTACTGCTAGCCTCTCTCCTTGTCCACACTGTAACCTTCATACTTCTCTCTGTTTCTCCCAAGGTCACTCTTCAGCCCGTCCCCATTCCCCCTCTGGGTTCCCATAAAAGCACTCACCCTAGTCTTAGCGACAGCCACAGATGGGTCCCTGAGGAGAGCAGATGAGGAGTCAGCAGCAGGAGCGGCTGTTACAGGGCACCCTGGGCTGGGCTTCGGGTGAGTCATGCCTCTGGAAGCACGTGTGGGGTTGTTCCTGACGTGCCCTTGTCTCTGATTTCGTCTCCTCCTAAGCTGGACCCAGAAATTCCCAGGCAGCCCCTCTGGGACTGGGCGCAACAGGGTGGTTTCTATGGGATCCTTAATGTAATTCATCCATTTTCCGGGTAAAGGTCTCAAGGCATAGCCTTGGAACTTTGGCTCCAGGTGTTATCCACCCAAGTTGGAAGTTCACTTCTCAGGGAGTAGAAATAAAAATTTCCACAGGAAGTAGATGTCACACAAACTAATTCATTTGCAGCAAATAAAGAGACCACAGAGAATAATTCCCAAAGCCGGGCTCCCCAAGCAAATGGAAGTGGGTGTGTTCTATCTTAGGGCATGTGAATGTGCAAAAGAGCAAGTACGTGTCTTCACATGAAGGGGTGGGCAGAGGCTCACGCAGGGACAATTCAAAAACAGGCTAACACTTCAGTCACATGTTTATGGCAATGAGGCTTAAGCTCCTCATGTTTCAAAGATCTTAGCACTAAAATGAGGAAAATGTTAACTCTCAGTCATGTGCACATCCTGTTATCCCAGCTGTGGTCATGACTGGTTCCAGCTAAGTTCTTGAGTCAGTTGATGTGCCTGTTTCCTGTGTTTGGAGGAAATGTTACTCTTTTGCCTGCTTGCCCAAAGACAGAACTTTCACAAACTCTTTGTTTTGTGAGTTAGAAAATCCCCCTCTAATTTTATCCTGTTCTTCACTCTTTGTTTAAGATTTATTTATTTGTTTGTTTATTTGAAAGGCAGAGAGGGAGAGAAAGAGAGAGAGAGTGAGAGAAAGAAAGAGATCTTCCATCTGCTGACTCATTCCCCAAATGACTACAGCAGCCATGTCTGGGCCAGGCCAAAGCCATGAGCCAGGAATTCCACCCAAGTCTTGCACATTGGTGGCAAGAACCCAAGTACTTGGGCCATCTTCTGTTGCCTCCCCAAGTGCATTATCAAGGAGCTGGATCAGAAGCAGCCAGAGCTTGAGCCAATGCTCTGATATGGGATGCTGGCATCACAGGTATTACCCTAACTTACTGCACAACAATGCCAGCTGGTGCTGTGGAATAGCAGGTAAAGCCTCCACCTGCGGTGCCAGCATCTCATCTGGGCACCGGTTCAAGTCCCAGCTGCCCCACTTCCAATCCAGCTCCCTGCGAATGCACCTGGGAGAGCAGTGGAGGATGACCCAAGTCCCTGGGCCCCCGTGCCCACATGGGAGACCCAGATGAAACTCCTGGCTCCTGGCTTTGGCCTGGCTCTGCCCCAGCTGTTGTGGCCATTTGGAAGGTGAACCAGAGGATGGAAGACTTTCTCTTTCTCTCTCTCTCTCTCTCTCTGAAACTCTGCATTTCAAATAAATAAATAATCTTAAAAGGGGGGGAGGGGCATGCAACAAAGGTCCATCTTCCGTAACTGCCTCTTGCTGGTATTGGACATCATCATGGTGCCAATGCAGCAGCAGAATTGTTCACCTGCAAACCTAAGATAGCTTTGAGGGTTCCCAAGAAGTAACCCCTAATTTACCACATCCCCATGTGACAGTAATCTGTAATTTATATAGCTTTAATTTGGTCACAAACTGTACAAGCGATTAAATGTACGGGATATTAAGGGCAAAAGGAAGAGAACGGCCACGAATGACCCTAGGAAGGACTTTTTATTCCATTTCGTATTTGCTCTGTAAGGTCAGGCTGACATTTTTGTTAGCCAGATGGCTTCTTCTGGCAGTTGAGTTGTACTGTCTTTGATAGGGTCACTTGTGCTGACATAGAAACAGTGGGATGTGTCAAAGGATAATCTAAGACAATTCTTTGGTCAAGTAGGTTGTTAATTATATGGAGATCTGTGGATCTGGATCTGAAAGGGAGTTTGAATCCTTAAGCAATGACCTCCCGTAGGTTATTTCAGAGGAACTAAGCTTCTGTTTGTATTGGAGCTGCCTTTATCCAAGTCAGAGCTGTCGGCAGTAATTTTAGTTAATGTTCCTGTGTGTCCTAGCAGTTAGCCAAAGTTTAGAAAGGTAAAGGGGATTCATGGAAACTGGAGACATTCTCCGTCGGGATACAGCAGCGTGTCTGTCGCTGCAAGTGCTGAATTATTTCCTTGTATGGCCTCTGATTCCTTCTTTGATGCTTTGATGACCACAACTACTTTCTTTTTGGGGAGAGAAAAGCAGGTACTGCTTCTAATAGTTGAGAATTTCTAGCCCATGTTTAAT
Organism: Lepus europaeus; assembly: GCF_033115175.1. Classification (NCBI taxonomy): domain Eukaryota; kingdom Metazoa; phylum Chordata; class Mammalia; order Lagomorpha; family Leporidae; genus Lepus; species Lepus europaeus. Next base: position 118,696,439 of record NC_084831.1, on the reverse strand, counting down.
TTTTTGCTACTATTTTTGGAATTCCTCTTTCTTTTTAAATGGTTCCATATGTGTGAAAGCATACTTGGAATCTGTGTGCATTGTTATTATGTTCGGCTTCTCAATCCCAAATTTCTAGCTAATGCAATCGTTTCTGCCTTGTGAGCTGAGGCCTGATGCTAGTCGCTTGGCCTTTGTGCTTGCATGCAAGGATACTAGGATACAAGGACGCAAGGATTTCTCTGCCCATTATTCAGGAAACTTCTCCCATCCACAAACCGTATTTCCTCAGCATTAGGTAGGACTTCACTCTGGATATTTTCTAGCTAGAGTGGACTTTGTCAATCACCTCTGAGCAGGCCTGAGTAATAGGCCCATCGGGATTAGGGAGCAGGGTAACTGAGTTCAGGATATGACAGTGTATTTAGGAGTTCTGAGGAGCGTCTGGCAGCATAGCTTGATATTGTAGTGCTCTCTGTGGACACAACTAAACATGTTCCTTACTCTCTTGTGACTGGAGACCTGGTGGGGAGTCCATATCGCCGAAGGTTGGCCTGTAGTCAGGTTTCCTGCTTCTTTAATTAAGAAGCAAGTGGCAGCTGTAGACCCTAACCACGGGGGCTGTCTTTTTGCTGTGGTGTCTAATTGCTTTGGAAGTACTTTATACTCTTTTTAAAGACCCCCAACATCTGAGCTAAAACCCCCACAGTTATTCCCCGCCTCTCATGGACATCTACATCAAATGGCTTGTTTGCATTGGGTAAAGCTGAGGCAGGTGTTGTGGCACAGAGGGTTAAGCTGCTGCTGGGGACACTTGCAAATAATATAAGAGTACAAGAGATCAAGTCCTGCGTCCACTTCTGATCCAGCTTCCTAATAATGCATCTGGAAGGCAGCAGGTGGTGACGCAAGTGCTTGGATCCCTGCTAGCCACGTGGGAGACTCAAATAGAGTTCCTGGCTCCTGGCTCATCCAGCGCAGCCCTGGCTGTTGTGAGCATTTGGGGAGTGAACCAGCAGATGGAAGATATCCTCTCCCTCTCTCTCTCTCTCTCTCTCTCTCTCTCTCTCTCTCTCTGTCTCTCTCTCTCACACACACACACACACATACACACACACATCCTGTCTTTAAAATAAAATAAACTTTTTAAAAAAATTGAGTCAATCCTGTACAGGTGTTTTCATAAGCAGAATTTTGAGCATATTGAAAATATTGCCATATAACTTATGCTACTCAAACAGATCTGTTTCTGGCCCCTGTAGTTTATTATAGAGAGTTTAGCCGTCAATCTAAAGTTCGGGATCCAATTGCAGTCAAATGATACAAATGTCAACATCCCCACGAATCCTCATAGCTGTTTTTGAGTTTTTGACAGAGCAAGTTGGAATATTACTTTGTTTTCTTTTTGTTTTTAAAGAAGGTTGTATTGTCCTTTGAAAATATTGACTTTCAAGTATTTAAAAAATTTTCTTAGATACTTGGGTTTCTCTTTAGACAATTTTTATCCCTTTCTGGCTAGAAAGTTCAGCATAGCTATAGTGTCCTTATTCAAGAGTTCCTTAGTAGGACTGATACACAGAATGTCATCTACGTACTGTAACACAGAGCTCTGTTTTAATCTTAACTCCCCTAAACCCTGACCCAGAACTTCCCGGAAGATAGCAGGGAAGTTTGTAAACCCTTCGAGTAAAACATTCTAGCACTGCTCTTGCTCTGGATGGAGTCTGAGTCCTCTCAGTTAAAAGCAAATGTCTCATTAGATTTAGCATCTATGGTATCTGGGGAAGAAAAGCATCTTTTAGATCTAATACTGTATGTGATGTATTTTCCCCAAGGAAATCAGCCTGTAGGGTGTAAGGTTCAAGTACCGTGGGATGTATGACTTGGCCTCTGTTGTTGACAGCCCTAAGGTCTTGAGCAAACCTTTATTTTCTTACTCCTGGATTTTTAATGGACAAAATGACAGTGTTACATGGGGATTCGCATTGCCTGATCCATGCTCTAAGAGCCTACCAATGACAGGAAGAATTCCTCTTAGAGCTCCTGGCTTTAAAGGAATCTACTTTTACCAGGGTGAATAAACTGTTTTAATTCTAGGCCACCTGTCCCACATGTCCTTGTGCCCACATTTCCGAGTTAACTTGGCTCAGAACATTTAGAGATTTTTTCCTTTTACATTATGCATATATATGTATATGTATAATGGAATGTAATCCAGCTATAAAAAAGAATGAAATATTATCACTTGCAGCAAAATATTTGGAACTGGAAGACATAATGTTGAGTGAAATGAGCTAGACACAGAAAGATAAATACTGCAGGTTCTCTCTTATATGTGGGATCTAAATGTTTTTTTTTTTTTTAGAAAAAGAAATAAGGGGCTGGTGCTGTGGCATAGTAGGTTAAGCCTCTGCCTATAGCCCTAGCATCCCATATGGGTACCAGTTCATATCCTGGCTGCTCCTCTTCCAAACCAGCTATCTGTTTATGGTCTGGAAAAGCAGTGGAAGATGGCCTAAGTGTTTGGGCCTCTGCACCTATGTGGGAGACCTGGAAGAAGCTCCTGGCTCCTGGCTTTGGATTTGCCCAGCCCTGGCAGTTGTGGCCATTTGGGGAGTGAACCAGTGGGTGGAAGACCTTTCTCTCTCTGCCTCTCCCTCTCTTTGTCTGTAACTCTGCCTCTCAAATAAATAAATAAAATCTTTAAAAAAGGGCAGAAATAAATGACTGTATCAGTTTCACTGCAAATACAGTGTTTTGTCTAACTTTGTTTTAAATCTTTGTCAAACTGATAGGAATTTTTTATACACACACACACACATATATGTATGTGTATACCACATTTTCTTTTATCCATTCATCTGATAATGGACACCATGGTTGATTCCATGTTTTGGTTATAAACAGGATTGTTACAAGCATGGTAGAACTGGTATCTCTTTGATACAATGAGTTCATACCCAGTGGTAGGATTCCTGGATCATATGGCAAGGCTACGTCTAGATTTTTAAGAAGTGTCCAGAGTGTTTTCCACAGTGGCCGCACTAATCTACACTCCCACTAATAGTGGATAAGTGTTCCCCTTCCTCCACATCCTCACCCATATTTATTGCTCCCTGTGTCTTGGATAATAGCCATTCCTACAGGGGTGAGCTTTTGATTTGCATTTCCCTGATGGCTAGTGATTTGAGCATTTTTTTCATATATTTGTTGGCCATTTGTATTTCTTCTTTTGAGAACTGTCTATTCATGTCCTTTGCCCATTTCTTAACTGGATCGGGTATTATTTTGATTTTGAGTTTTTGAGTTGCTATATATTCTGATTATTAATGCTTTGTTGGATACGGAGCCAGCAAATATTTTCTGCCATTCTGTTGGGTGTTTCCTCACTCTGTTGATTATTTCCTTTGCTGTACAAAAGCTTCTGAGTTTGATATAATCATAATTATTTGATTTTGCTTTTATTGAAGAAGTCATCAACTAAACCAGTGTCTTGAAATGTTGCCCCTACGGCCGGCGCCGTGGCTTAACAGGCTAATCCTCCACCTTGCGGCGCCGGCACACCGGGTTCTAGTCCCGGTTGGGGCGCCGGATTCTACCCGGTTGCCCCTCTTCCAGGCCAGCTCTCTGCTATGGCCTGGGAAGGCAGTGGAGGATGGCCCAAGTGCTTGGGCCCTGCACCTGCAAGGGAGACCAGGAGAAGCACCTGGCTCCTGACTTCGGATCAGCGAGATGCACCGGCCGCAGCGGCCATTGGAGGGTGAACCAACGGCAAAAAGGAAGACCTTCCTCTCTGTCTCTCTCTCTCTATCCACTCTGCCTGTCAAAAAAAAAAAAAAAAAGAAAAAAGAAATGTTGCCCCTACATTTTCTTCTAGAAATTTCACAGTCTCAGGACATGAAATCCACTCTGTCAGTTAATGCTGCAAGAGAAGTTGGGCATCCTTGACAAGATTCAGTCACCCAGTGGCCCTGGAGGGACTCAGTCCACACCGTGTCACTTTCCCTTTCACAGTGACTACAGAGTGGACTCAAACCCACACTTTGTCATCAGAGGATACTCAAACCCACACCTTGTGACTCCATCAATGATTAGTCAAAGTTTAGATTACTCTCATTCCCTACAGCCTCAAGACTGGGGCTCCCTTTGGCTGGGTTGTGTGGTTTCCAGATTCCAGAAGCCAGGCTTTAAACAAGCTTTGTGAGACAACTTAAAGAAATAACTCATAGCCATGCTATGGGACTAGCACTACTTACTTCTGCCAAGAGATCCTCCAATCAAAACGCCCAGGACAGCTCCTGGCTTCTTGAGGTGAGAACAATTTTGGACTAATAATATTGACCAAGAATGGAGCTTCCTCCCTGTGATCTGATCCCTAACTCCAAGTTGCATAAACAGGTTGGCCTGAGTGAGCTGCTTCTGCTCACTGCTCCATCATTGTTGGCTAAGGAGTCAGCAAAACAGGACTCCTGAGGGGTAGGATCACCAAAAAAATTTGTCACAAAAGCAGAAGGGTCTGATGATGTGAATTCCTTCCTTCCTAACCTCCCTCCTGAATGATCTTTACTCAGTAACTCAGGTAGATCTTTTGGCATCAGGGGTTCCAAAGCTACCCCGGATTGTTCCTCCAGTATATTCTAGCCAAGTTTCAGTCAGAGACTCAGGCCTTTCCAGTTTGGTCAGTCCTGAGAGGCTGGTCCAGTGTCCCAGGTCTCATCTATTCTCTTAAAGAAAATATTCTCTATATTTTCAGTTCAGGAACAGGCCCCATGCCTGCCTCTCCCCATGCCTGTAGCTCATGAGATGAGGTCAGGTTGCCTTGAGACTTCTACCAATCTAGGAGCCTTTCATTAAATTGTCTCTCAGTCAACTGCACACACATATACATGTATAGATGTGTTGCATCTTTACAACTATTTAAAAAGTAAGAATTAATATTTTCTCAACAAACGTACATAGAGGTCACTATTTCAAAAAGATAGGAAAAGAAAACTTCTCTTTTACTCAGCAAGTCACTCCAAACAGACAAGAAAAATAAAGAAATGTGTTGTGAGTGGCCCTCACTCTCCATGTAAACTCTCCAAGGTAAACAACTCTTCATGAAGCTCAAAAAGAATCATTGTTCCCTTTCTCACACAGTTTATATATGAACACACACACACTCACATACACATACACACGCACACACACATGTGCACACACATGCACACACATGCACACACAGTTAATTACAGAGTACTTCTGGAAATATCTACTAGACAGATGCCCAATGGTTGCAAATTTAGTTGATAATAATGACAAGGAAGACTACTGAATCTCTAGCCTACATTTTCTCTGTATGAAGACAATAATTATCTGCTTTTATAGCAACTTCTGCTATAACCAACTCCGAAAATGAACATTTGGAAAGCAGAGGTGGAGTGCTTGGGAAGAGGGCATTGTTTTCTGGCAAATCTGTCTATAGGAATGTCCTCATCCTCCGTATCTCTCCCTTCCCATCCTGTGTCCTGAGTCCTGGGTTCTTATGACTGGGCAATTATTAGCTAGAGAGAACTGTTGTAAGAAACAATAACTAGCTATACACGAGCACTTGGTATGTGACCAGTATGTCCTGTTACATGAAAAATGCAGGTGAGGGGGCGGTGCTGTGGCATAGCAGGTAAAGCCTCCACCTGCAGTGATAGCATCCCATATGGGCACCGGTTTGAGTCCTGGCTGCCCCACCTCCAATACAGCTCCCTGCTAATGCACCTCAGAAAGCAGTGGAGGATGGCCCAAATGCTTGGGCCCCTGTATCCACATGGGAGACGTGGTTGAAGCTCCTGGCTCTTGGGTTTGGCCTGGCTTTGCCCTGGCCATTGTGGCCATTTGTGGAGTGAACCAGTGGATGGAAGATCTCTCTCTCTCTCTCTGTTTCTCTCTCTTCATCTGCCTCTCCCTTTCTCTCTCTAACTCATCTATTCTGTCCTATAGTCACAAGTCAATTAAGCACTCAAAAATATCTAGTCTAAATTGAGACATGCTATAAACAAAATAAACTCTAGCTCTGAAGACATAGAATAATGAAAAGCATAAAACATCTCATCTGAGGTGGGCATTTATCATGGTGCTTAAGATGCTGGTTGGGATGACCGTGTCTCACATCAGAGGATTTGGGTTCAATTCCCAGCTCTGACTCCCAATTCCAACTTCCTGCTCATATGGAGCTGGCGAGGCAGCAGTGACGGCTCAAGTAGTTGGGTTTCTCCCATCTACACGGGAGACCTGGATTGACCTGGCCCACCACAGCCATTGTGGGCATTTATGGAGTCGGTTGATGGTTAGGAGCTCCATGTGCGTGTCTCTCTCTTTGCCCCTCAAATAAATAAACAAAAGATTTTAAAAGACCACACTTCTAAATGACCTAAGAATCAAAGCAGAAGTTGCAAAGGCAATTAGCAAACATTTTATTTGAATGAAAATTGAAACACAGAGCATCAAAGATTATGGGATATAGCTAAAGCAGTGCTTCAAGGGTAATTCATGGCATTAAATGCTTATAGTGGAAAATAAGAAAGCTCTCAAATCAATAATGTAACCTGTTCCTTAAGAACGCAAGAAAGGTACATCAAACGAAACTAAAGACAAAATGAAGAGAACAATAGAATTAATATCATAAGTCAATCATGTTGAGAACAGAAAAATAGTAGAGAAAGTTAATACTACTAAAAACTGACTTTTTAAAAATAAACCAATACATTTTGCAACCCTTCAGCCAGAATGACAAGAAAAAAAAGAGATGATCCCATGATCTCACTCACATGTGGAATCTACAAAAGTGGATCTCATAATAGTTTAGAGTAGAATAGTGAATATGGGGAGCGTGGGAGAGTGGGATGGAGGGGATGGGGAAGGCTCAATCACAAATGGTTACTAAGTGGTACTAAGGAGAAATAAGCTGTAGTGTCCTACTGCACAGAAGGGTGACTAAGATAGCAACGTGTTGTGTTTTAAAAAAGACAGAAGAAAAGATGTTGAATGTTTACACCAGAATGTTTTGAAGAAACAGATCTGCTTACAGATATGCTTATGATTCCAACAGTTCACATGCTACACATGTAGTGGAAAATCACGTGCTACCCCATAAATATATACACATGTGAACAATTCTATATGCCAATTAAAGTTTTCAAATAAAACAGAAGGAATGAATCACAGGTATTATTTATGTTGATTCTTTCAGCAAATTGGCGTCCTTCAAGTTCCATATGGCATCTTGATTCTCCCAGTGAAAGGTTTTCTTTCAGTGTTGCCTTTTGATTGAATGAATGACCATATTCAGGTCTCCAGGACCTTAAACATAACGTCTAGCAGAGATTCTGCTCCAGGACTGGTTAGAAACAAGTCACGGCCGATGTAAAGATTCCAGTCTTTAACGAATGATTGTCTTTTTTTCTCCTTTCTTATTCCTGCGTGTGTAGGAAACAAGGAGTAATCAAGACAGGAGGGAGAAAAGGCCACAGTTACTGCGCTGCCAGGGAGGAGGCAGAATCTTCAGGAAAGGAACGGTGGAAGATGAGTCGACCAGGGAAATGCAAATAATGCCAAGATATGGTGTCAATAATGGAGAAAATAATCGGAGCACTGGTTATTTATAGGCAGCACAGGAACTGTTTTTTGTGAACTGCAGGAATGAAGTTTTTGTAGACTATAAACAGTTGCAGTCATTTTAAAGGACAGTTTGCAGTTTATGTCTCAGTAAGATTTCCATACCATTTCCCCAAATGATCAATTAAACCACCTCCTTAGGTATGCAACCGCCTGCTTCAGTCCATTCTATGTTGCCACAACACAGTTCCCGATGCTGGGTAACGCCTAACTAAAAGAGGTTCGCTTCGCACACAGTTGTGGAGGCGCGACAGTGTGGCACCTGCTTCAGCTTCTGGTGGGGCCTGCAAGGCAGACGGCACCTGCAGGAGAAGTCACACGGTGAGAAAGGGGGCAGGATCGGGAGCTGAGGAAACCTGACTCACCTTGTCACACCACGCAACCAGCCCAGGCTCCCGAGACGAACCCACTTCACTGAGACGTGCAGCAGTTCCTTCTGAGGGTTGGTAGGGTGGGGGTGCTGCCATGACCATATTACCTCCTGCTGGGCCCGGCCTCCCAGAGCTTCCAGTCCGTGTCACCACCGTCGCAGCGGGAACCAAGCTCCCAGCTCCAGGCATGTGAGCCTCCGGGTGACAAGTGAGGGCAGTGTCTTCTCCCTGTAACCTCAGAAGGCCAGCATTATCACATAGGAAACTTATTAAATATCTGCGGGCTTGTTTGAGCCTTTTATTTTGTTTCTTTGCTAGTAAGCATACATTCACTGTGAAGTCTTAGAAACGTAAATTTCCTCTTCTTTATGCTATCTCTAACATTTCTAGCTATCACCAAGCACTGGCCTTTTCAAATATGCCCAGGAATCAGTTTTTCAAACACCATTTTTAAAACTAAAATTAAAAAAAATCCTTTAAGATTTTTTGAAATTTTAGGCTACTTTAAAAGAAAATTAATATATTTCCAAGTTTTGTTACCTAATATATAGACGGTGTATTTCTCAACATCCATCCAGTTCTTCTTTACAGTTTTAACAAGTGTTTTCAGACTTTCTCCCCAGTTCTTCCTGGGTGTGTTTCAGCGTTCTTTGCAATATTTGGCAATTGCACTGGTTTCCTGTAGCTTCTGTAACAAATTACCACAACGTGACGGCTTAAAACCGCAGAATCTATCTTCTCACAGCTCTGGAGCCAGAGTCTGAAACCCGTTTCCCTGGGCAGAAACAAAGCCGGCAGTGGGGCTCCAATTCTGCTGGCGGCTGCAGGGGACAGTCCCAGCCTTGCCCCTTCCAGCTTCTAGGGGCTGCCAGCACCCGTCAGCGCAGCGCGGGGCTTCCTCCGCCCAGTGGGTGCCTCTTTCTCCTCTGTCTGGTTTAAATCTCCCTCTCTCTCTTCTGTAAGGATACATGTGAAGGAATTTAGGGTCACTCAGATAATCCGGATTCATCCAGTACTTATCATTTAATAATATCTGCAAATAATCTTCCTCGTCCTGGAAGTTGACGTTCTCAGGCTCTAGGATTCGAATGAGAGCGTCCTTCGGAGGAATGCGTTCCAGCTTAACCCAGCAGTGTTGGGTGTCGAATGCTCCGTTCCACCCCTGGTTTTTCCTTTTCCCAGACATTTAGGAAATCTACTGATCTCTGCATATTGATCTTGATATTGGTACATTTTCCTGCACATTGGTTCTAATATTTTCCCAAGTGTTGCATTGGGTTCCAAAGCAGGCGATCTCATTTATAAATAATAAAATATTGTAGCTTACATATTTCTTTGCATTCTCACATGGCTTGGGAATCTGATACAATGTTGACCAGCAGGTAGAAGACAAGGCTACGGCTATTTGAACAGGAGCTGCAGTGTGTGCCCGGGCTTCTCCCACGGGCCTCCGTCTGTTTCTGATGAATGTGTTTATCGTGCACAGTGCTGAAGCAGTGTGTGTTCCCTCTTCTCAAATCTCCTGTTGCTCTAGTCGCACTGTGACAGGTGACTCAAAAGTTTAAACTATCTACAAGGGATAGCACACCCGGCTGGTTACTGATTACAGGTTATTTGCTTTGGTTCTTTTAAAAGCAGGGCTTGTTCTTCATAAAAATAAATGTTGGTTTGTAACTGGCCTATTTCTGGCTTCCACACCTCTACTTGCTTGATAACGGCCAAGGCCACCAGACTATGGTTCTTCTTGCCTCCTGGCTGCAGCCACAGGATAACACAGGTGGCGCCTAACACTGACAAGGAACAACTGAATCGTTATTTTTTTTTTTTAAAGATTTATTTGTTTATTTGAAAGTCAGAGTTACACAGAGAGGGAGAAGGAGAGGCAGAGAGAGAGAGAGGTCTTCCCTCTGCTGGTTCACTCCCCAAATGGCCGCTAGGGCTTGAGCTGTGCCGATCCGAAGTCAGGAGCCAGGAGCTTTTTCCCGGTCTCCCACGTGGGTGCAGGGGCCCAAAGACTTGGGCCATCTTCCGCTGCTTTCCCAAGCCACATCAGAGAGCTGGATCGGAATTGGAGCAGCCGGATCTCAAACCGGTGCCCATATGGGATGCCAGCACTGCAGGCAGCAGCCTTACCCACTACGCCACAGCGGCAGCCCTGAATCGTTACATATTCTTCAAAGAAACAAAGTTAGAAAGAAACTGGCTGATTGGCTAGCGACTTCTTGCCTATGTGTGCCTGCTCTTGACTAAGTGACTGATAAGAAAAGGTTTTGTACTTAAACCCAGCGTCGGCTTCTGCAAATTGATGCTGCCTTCTCCGGGACCTGCTCTGTGAGACGCTGGACGCCAGCTGGCTAATAAAGTCTCCTAATTTGTTTTTAATCTGTGTGCCTCACAACAATACTTAGGACAAAATCGGTCTGCATGCTGTGGGAGACAGAGTCCTGTCTGATCCTGCTTTCTTTTCTGACAGCATTTCCTTAGCCTCTTACCGTCAGTCACTCATCTCTGCCCACTTTGTTCCATTTGCTCATCTTGCAGCCTGTCACACACACTTACTACTAACAGTCTTCGCGCTTGCTCTTCAAGCTACCTGGAAGAAGTCTCTCCTAAATGGCATATTGGCCACTCCCACATTCAACTGATGTCCTGCCTAACGCCAACCCTCCAAAGGGCCTTCTTTGACTACATTAGAAAACAAAACATAAACACTATTATGCTCCATTTCAACTCTCCTAACTCCCTTTACATTACAAATTCATCTTCTGTTATCTGTCCTTCCAGCTAGAACGAAAGCTCCCGGAGAGCGGAGAGCAGCGGTTTAATCAGGTGTTATCATTGCATCTTCCTCTCACACACTAATGTAGAGAAGTGTGTTTCCTAACGGTGATCCCTACCTTGCATTCTTGGACTAATCAGCAATTAGATACAATATGTTCACTTCTATACATACTGCTGATCTAACTAACAGTTGGTTCATGACATTCATATATTTATTTATGATTGATAGTAATTTAGCAGTCTTTCAAGAAATCCCAGTCAGATGTGGTGTAAGTATTTTATCTTCCAATCATTGCTATGACTTCTAAGACTTTGCAAAGATAATTATTTATTCCTCGAGGTGCTATTAAAGAAATGTATCAATTTTTAAATTGACTCCCTTCTGTGAGGTTAAGCATCAGAGCATCTATTCCTCTGTTAAATAATATTAGGAACCTAACTTGTTCCCGGAACCATGTGCTGCACACTGGGGCTATGATGGTGAGCGAGAAGGAGATGGCCCCTATGCCAAATGCTGTCTGTTACCATGCATCCTTGTCCTGGTATCTGTGTGCTGTTTCGGATTACCAGGGCTAGAAGCCTGAGAACTGCCATGCACCAGATGCCCTGACCAGCTGGGTTCTGCTCATAGGAGGTGAGAGGCCTGTAATGACCATTTTGCTTCCGGTGCTGCTGCCAATATCTCCAGCAGGTGTGGAAGGGCAGCAGCAGTGGTCCCAGGAGCATCAACAGTGGCAAGGGCCTTAGCTCGGTCCTGGGGAGCAGCAGCTGCGTAGCTCCAGCAGGGGGAGTGGGAGCAATGCCACAAGGCCGGTAGTAAGTGTGGACTGTGGCCGGAGCTAGAGGCTGCTCCCTGATCTTCTCGTGATATCTTACGTGTCACTTTATTCCTCTATCATAGAAAAGTGAATTGTTCCTGACATTTGGAAGACAATCCCTGTGCTTTGGCTTCTCTCATCCATCTAAGATGCTTGAAATGAATTCCTGCCTTACATGCTTCTCTTTCTGAAATATTTATTCACAGTGGTTCTGCATTTTTGACTGGACAATGACCAGTGCAGCCCCCACATTCACAGAGCTTATATACTATAATAGCCTGAAGAGACGAAACTTTAATTCAATCACAAATCTAATCTAAATCTAAAGTTTATTTGAATGGAGATTTCTCAGCAAGCCATGACAACTTCTTCAACTTCTCTAGATGCAGTCATTTGTGTTCCTTGCAAGGCCAGAAGGGGGTGCACTGTCAAGTCTGTCCTGTGCAGTCCCCAAGTAGTGTTAGTGCATTACCGAGAGTCCTAAGTCAGCAGTCTGTAATGAGGGCTTTGTGTCTCCAGGACAGGCAGTGGAGAAGAAAGCTGGGTCATTGTAGGTACACTCCTCTGAGAGAAAATTAAAGGGAGGCAGGAAGGCAGGCAAGAAAGAGAAAGAAAAAAGAGAAAGAAAGGAAAGAAGGGAGGAAGGAGGGGGAGGGAAGATTAAGAAGGGAAGGGAGGGTGAGGAGAAAAGAGTTTCACCACTGGTTCTTTAACTGGGCTGTTGTATGTAAGCAAAATAATTGATCAGAGCAGCTATTATGATCATATAGCCAGAGTAACAAATACAAATAGAAAGAAACCTCAAACAAATAAAATTAGAGATGAAAAGGGAGACATTACAACCAATACCACAGAAACACAATTGTTAGCACTTAGAGAAGAGAAAGAAAGTGCATCAAAATTAGAATGGAAGAAGTCAAAATATTCATCTTTGCAGATGACATATATGGTGTTGTACATAGAAAAACCTAAACACTCCATCAAAAAACTGTTATAATTGATAAACTGGTTCAGTAAAGTTGCAGGTGCAAAAATGAAAAACAGTAGCATTTTTATGCATCAATAATGAACTTACTGAAAGAGAAATCAAGAAATAAATTTCATTCATAATATCCACAAAAAGTCAAATGTTTAGGAACAAATTTAACCAAAGAACTAAAAGATGAAAGATTTCTAAAATGAAAATTATAAGACACAGATAAAAGACATTATCAAGACAGAAAAGCAAGGTATGCCTTTCTCATGGATTGAAAAGATTAATATAATTATCATGTTTGTACTTCTTTAGACAATCTACACATTCAATGCAACCTCTATCAAAATACTGATGACATCTTATAGAATTTGAGAACACAATCCTAAAGTTCATATGAAATCAAAAGGACCCAGAATAGCCAAAAAGATCCTGTATGAAAAAAAATAATCAAGCTGAGGACATCACAATACCTGGTTTCAAAAAATACTACAAAGCTATAGTCATTAAAATAGCATGGTACTGGCATAAAAAACAGCACATATATCGATGCAAAAGAACAGAGAACCTAGAAATTAGTCCATGTATGTACAGACAACTGGTAATTAACAAAACACACATCAAAGAAAGCAGTCTTTTTAATAAACACTGCTGTCAAAACTAGACCTATATATGTAGAAGAATGAAATTAGACCCCTACTTCTCAACCAAATAACTCAACATGAATCAAGGAACTAAATTTAAGATCTAAACTATGAATTTGTTAGATGAAAATGTAGGTGAAACACTTTGACAATAGTGTATGTGAAGGCATATAGATAAGATCCCCAAAGTACAGGCAATGAAAGCAAGACTAGACAAATGGGATGATAGCAAACTCAGAAGCTCCTGCACAATAAGGGAAACAATCCGTAGAGTGAAGAGATATCCCACAAAATGGGAGAAAAGATTCACAAACTACTTATTTGACAAAGGATTAATATCCAGAATACATCAGCAACTCAACAAACTCAACAAAATAACAACCAATCTAGTTATGAAATGGACATATTACCTGAATGGACAATTCTCAAAAGAATAAATACAAATGGGTAACAAATATGTGAGAGAAAATGCTATCGGTAGTCATTGGGGAAATGCAAATCAAAACCATAATGAAATTTCACCTCACCCCTGTCAGACAGCTATTTGCCAAAAGGTAAAGAGCAGCAAATGCTGGGGAACATGTAGAGAAAGGAGAACTCTTGTAATCGCTGGTGGGAGTGTAAATTAGTGCAGCCAATGTGGAAAACTAGAATCAGACTTCCCATATGATCCAGCAATCCCACTCCTGGGTTATACCCAAAAGACTTGAATTCGTTATATCAAAGAGATGTCTGCTCTACCATGTTTATAGCAGCAATGTTCACAATAGCCAAAATATGGAATCAACCAAGGTGCCCGTCATCGGAAGAATCAGATCAAGAAAATGTGATATATAAACATATATGGAATACTGTTCAGCTATAAAAAAAAAGAGAGAGAATGAAATCGTGTCATTTGCAGCAAAGTAATTGGAACTGGAAGACATCAACTGAGTGAAATAAGCAGACAACGAGACAAATGGCACACGTTCTCCTTTATATGTGGGACATTTTTCTAAATGCCCATGCATATCAGTTGTGCTGCAAATACAGTGTTTTGTCAAACTTTATTTTAAATCCTTGCCAAACAAATTGATAGGAATTATATACTAATATAGTGTCAATGATTTTGTGAGTATTTTAAAATTTATTTCATATGAGTGAAGTTAACATCTTTTCCTTTGATTACTGTTTATAACCCTTGCCTAGTTTTCTGCCAGACTGTGCCTTTTTTATTTTTACTTGTTTAACTCTTTATTTAGTGGAAACAATAAGCCTTTGACTATAATGTAAATTCAAAATATGCTATCTCAAAAATAAATGAATGAAATATTAAGTTAGAAAATATTAAGACTAGAAACTCCCCTATCAGTTTACTGCCAACACTGAGACCAATCTCGTATCCTAACCCTCTGAAAGGCAGGGAGAAATGGGACTACTGCCTGCAATAGATATTTATCAACTAGGAAATGAATTTTTACTTAAATAGAATATTCTACCTGTCAAGTCCACACTTGCATCTCATAATATTTTACTAGAAGTGAAACTCTAATTCTCCTCTTATTCGTTTGCTTCATAAATGCAGAGGTGAGTGTATGTGCGTGTGTGTGTGTGTGTGAATTTAATTTATTCATGCTCAATTGGTTGAATCCTCTCTAGACAGTGTAAGCTGAAAACATGTTCTGCCACCCAGAGAAGCATTGGGATTGAGAGGAAAAGTGAAACAAGGAAAAGTCAAATGGTGATTTGTAAGTAAATTTATTGTTGCTAATCACATGCTTCACAATATTTTTCAACAGTCTGAGGAAAAACACTGATAGGAGTGCAAAAGAAGGCAGATCTAAAGTGTTCCGTTGATAATGTCCCCAGGAAACAAACTTTGCATGTTTGTTCAAAGGATGGAATCAGGAGAGAGATGAGCGGGAGGAGAGGGCAAAACACCAGGTGCTGTGGGTCTTTGCCCTTCCGTTCCTCCAGAGCTGTTCCTGGGCGCCCAGGTCAGCAGCAGCCGGAGCCCCCAGACTGCTGTCCACTGCCACCACCACTGCCACGGACACAGCAGCCACTGCCACTGCTGCTGCCACAGCCACAGCTACAGCCGCTCCCACAGGTACAGTTGCTGCCACAGGTACAGCCGCCTGAGCTCTGGTGTCGGCGTCGAGGAGACCGACGGGGCCTGCGGTGGCTCAGGCAGCAGCCGCCGCCCCCAGAGCTGCCGCAGCCCCCGGAGCTGGAGCCGCAGCAAGAAGACGTTGGAGGTGGGCACGGGGCAGGAGACTTGGGAGGACACTTAGGGGGACACTTCGGAGTAGGACACTTGGGAGGGGGCTGGCACGGCTGCTGGTTCTGCTGGCAGGACATCTTGTGGTGGTGAATCAACCTGCATGAAGAAGCAGAATTTTTTCAGATGTTAAGTATCTAAAGGCATTATCATATTTCCTATTTTGCCTTGCTTCCCCAAGATAACCCAGAGGGATGGCAGAATAAGTGGATCTACAGAGACCTGGTTGAAGCAGAGTTTATCTTCTTCACTTTTGTGTTTCTAGGATATTCTCAGTATGTGTTGAGTTGATAAATATAATAACATTCAAAAAACTGGAATTGGTGTCTCATGATATTTTTAGGATAATTCAAGTCCCTCACTATTCTATGCATCCCTCTAGGCATAAAATTTAGAAATTGGTAGACCTATCATCTCCTGATGTGTACCAATATAAATTTATGTCTACATAGCTGGAGCCAGCTCCCCTCGAATGAGGAGCACCTGTCCCTTACCTCTCTGCCCACAGGGACAAGCCTTCCTAGGCTGATTCCTGCTGTGTCTAGAGCAAACCCAGCCTCCTGACCTCTGTCCTAGCCTACATCGTGTCCTCCTCCACCCTCCACTCTGCATCTCCCAGCGTCACTCTCCAGCCTGTCTCCAGCCGGCTCAGCGCCTCCATGTGGATTCCCATAGAAACACTCACCCTGGCCCCGGAAAACAGCCACAGATGCGTTCCTCAGGAGCAAAGTGGGTGAGGAGGCGGCAGTAGGCACAGGTTTTATATGGGATCCTGGGGCTGGCCTTCTGGTGAGCCATGCTTCTGGAAGGAGTGGGAGGTGGCTGTTGCCCAACTAGAGCACGTGTGGGGTTGTCCCTGACATTCCTCTGACTGTTTTTTTCCCAGTGAGCGGTATGTGGAAACATTCAGCCTTCCTCTTGGAGTGAGATCCTGTGGAGGATGGTACAATTCTATAGGAGATAGGAGTTATTCTGTAAATCACGTTCTTTCTCTCAGCTGTGTCCTGAGTTTTGGGTAAACCATGGCTTCAAGGAAAAGGATCCTTTGGCTATAGTCACAGACAATCTTTTTGTTGTAAAGTTTTGTGTGCTCTTCTTTCTAATCCCTCTCCTGAGATAACCCTGGTTTCCCCATGAGAAACAGCCTTTTGGCTACATAATGTCTAGACTTACCCCTACTTGGGGCTCCATATTCTTCCAGACAGTTTCAGCCTGATGCCAAAGGGTCTTCCTCCCCAAAGATCCAATCTTATTTGATCTGGTGGCCCACGTCCAGTGTGAGCTGGGGAGCCAACGTGCACATCCTTTCTCAACTCTGTATTCAACATCATCACTGGGGTGCTTTCAGCCAGCTGCGGGAGGAACATTTACACCACCGAATCCGGCAACAGTCTATGTCTTGTTCTTCAACAGAAATCCCTTCGTTAAACATTCACCACCATACTATGCCTCAAATCTCAGTCTGCTTCTTGAGAAAAAGTGTTTCTCCTACTTAATTTGATTAAGTCAAGGGCGGGTGCTTGTCTATGGGAAGAGATCTCCTCAGCCAGTGCATCAAAGGCTTTTAAATAGACACCACTTGAAGAACCCCTCACACTGGCTATGTAGACTCACAGATTGGTACCTAAGGAAGTGAGGATAGCATCTTGACTTTTCTTGAGAGTTGTGTTACGACTGCTGCTCTCACAGAGTCCAGAAGGAGGGGCCTGGGAGCCCTGTGTATTTGTGCCAACATCATACCTTTCTTAGAAAGCCTGTCTCCCTCCCTCGTGTTTCCCCCATCGCTCCCACTGCCACTGTGCTCTGCCTCTTCCTCCTGTGCATGTGGACACAGAGACACAGGTACCAGTGCACATAAACTGCAAAACCCTGACAGACAGACAGAGAGAGAGATCATCCACCCGCAGGTTCATTCCCCAAATGACTCCATCTGGGTCCCCAGCCTGGGTGGCAGGAGTCCAAATAGTTAGACCATCATCAACTGCTTTCCCAGACTCATCACCTTGGGGCTGGATTGGAAGTAGAGCAGCTGGTCTTGAACTTCCACTGCGTCTGAGATGTCGCAAGTGGTGGCTTAACCCACTGCACCACAATATCAGCCCCAACTAAGTTAGCCTTAGCATACAAGAAAATTAAAATGCACAGTGATTCAGCCCATCAGTTGGAAAGAAAACTTTCCTCCTGCCACAGAGCAGATACTTAGAATGACAAAATTATTTAGTGTTAGATGTTCTCATGTATAGAAAGTTCCCTTTAGTAGTCAAGTATTTTTATTCACTTTAATGAGATATATTTAGTTATCTACCTTCTAACAAGGCACTTCTAGAAACATCTGCTGTGAGAAATAAATGCCTCATGGTGACACAGTTGATGCTGATGTTGATGATGAATTTAACTACCATGACAAGATGATGACTAAATGCCAAACCTTCGTTCAAGGACTAACTGCCTTTATGTAAACTTCTTTTACTACTAGCTCAGAATACATTTATTGGAGTTGGATGTAGGGAAAAATTATCTGGAAGGTATTTCTGTAGGAATATATTACTGTCAACTCTGTTTCTCTCCATTAATACAATGTCCCAATCTCATAGCATTCAAAATTCAAGTGACAATCTCATGGACTTGGGAATGAAGTCATGAGCTACAGGGAGCAGCCACCATGACAAACAACCTCAACTCCATCTTGCCCCTTGGTCTGTGACCAGCACTGGCCCTCATCCTGAAAAATACTGATACACACTGGCTCCTGCCCTTGAGTTCCCAGGCAAATTAGAGGGAAAAGCAGAGACACCTGAGAACCTAGGGAGTCATGCTGACCTCAACACAAGATAAACATGGATGGGCCATGACCGAAGGCAAATTCAAGGTCCACACTGGTAGTTCTCAATAGACAGTCTTGAAACGATGCCAAGAAGAGGTAGTTGCCCTAGCAATTAAGATGCCAGGGAAGAAGGCTGTGTTCCAAATCAGAGTGGCAGGCTTGAGGCCCAGCTCCACTCCGGATTCCAGCTTCCTGCTAACGCACGCCCTGGGAGGCAGCAGGGGCCACGCCCCGGAGGCATTTGAGGAGTGAAACAGCAGAGAGCAGCACACTCTCACTGTCTCTGTGCGCATTCTTGTGTCTGCATGTCTCTCTGTCTCTTTCTGCATCTCAAATACAATCTTTTAAAAATTAAAAAATAAAGAAATGATTGCAAGACCCTACAATAGAGCAATTGATTCAGAAGTTCCATGAACTTTCTGAGGCCCCTTGTATCTCCTAAGGTACAGTTTCATTGCCTGCAAAAAAAAATGATTATAGTTCTGCTCATTGATAAGCATAAAAAGAGATATTGGCAGGCCTAGCATCGTGGCACAGCAGGTTAAGCCACCGCCTGCAACACCAGCATCCTATATGGTTACCAGTTCAAGACCCAGATTAACCTCCAATCCAGCTCCCTGCTAATGTGCCTGGAAAAGCAGCAGAAGATGACCCAAGTGTATGTGCCCCAACCATCCATATGGGAGGCCCAGATGGAGGTCTAGGATCCTGGCTTTGGCCTGACCTAGACCTAGCTATTGTGGCTATTAGGGTATGGAAGATACACACACACACACACAACACACACACACACGCCATTTCCTTTGTAACTAAATAAATATTTAAAAAATATAATGTGTCAGGGGCCGGCGCCGTGGCTCACTTGGCTAATCCTCTGCCTGCGGCACCGGCATCCCATATGGGCACCGGGTACTAGTCCTGGTTGCTCCTCTTCCAGTCCAGCTCTCCGCTGTGGCCCGGGAGGGCAGTGGAGGATGGCCCAAGTGCTTGGGCCCCTGCACCCGCATGGGAGACCAGGAAGAAGCACCTGGCTCCTGGCTTCAGATCGGCGTAGTTCCGGCCATAGCAGCCATTTGGAGAGTGAACCAATGGAAGGAAGACCTTTCTCTCTGTCTCTCTCTCTCACTGTCTGTAACTCTACCTGTCAAATAAATTAAAAAAATAATAATGTGTCCTAAGAACACAGTCATGACTGTGAGTGGATTATTGTTGATCAAAGCTCATAACCACTCTACGGTAACTGGGGACAATGTCTATGTGCCAGCCGGATGAAAAAGCAGTCACTGAGCTGGGGGTCCCTGTGCATGAAAACCTGCAGCAGAAGCTGAAGGAAGTTGAACTCCGGTCCCTGGAGCTTCCCGGCTGCGTGCGCTGCAGCTTTATCTCCCCTTTCGCTTCTGTCCTTCCTTCTGCTCGGCTCACCTCCCTCAGCACAATTCCCTGAGAAGTGCTTCTATCTCTCGGAGGCTGATCTGGGACCACCCCCCACCCCTGTGGAGTGTAGGGTGGCGACAGTAGGAACCCTGAGCATTGCACCGCTGTGGTTTCCCCCAAGTCAGCCTCTGCCACCAGGGAGGGCCGTGAAGCAGCCAGGGCCAGGGTGAGCCACCATTGGTGACTGTGTTCTGAGGAGCTCGGCCTGGACACCAGTGCTGCCCTCCCTCAGCCATGCCGCAGAGCACCTGTGCATAGCTGATTTAGGGTGCATGGAGGTGGCCTCGTGGATGTAAACACACACATTCTTATGTTATGAAACACCTCTATGACGCCACTGATGTACCCTAGCACAGCTGGCGAAGCCTTAGTTCTGCCTCCAGACACCCACAATCCAGTAACTTATTTTTCTGGAAGAGAAAGAAGCAGCAGACAATAGTACTTAGGAGGCCCGACCTTGGAGCCAGACTTCTTTTTTTTTTTTTTTTTTAATTTATTTGACAGGTAGAATTATAGACAGTGAGAGAGAGAGACAGAGAGGTTTTCCTTCTGTTGGTTCACCCCCAAATGGCCAGTACAGCCGGCACTGCACCAATCTGAAGCCAGGAGCCAAGTGCCTCCTCCTGGTCTCCCATGTGGGGGCAAGTGCCCAAGCACTTGGGCCATCCTCCACTACATTCCCAGGCCACAGCAGAGAGCTGGACTGGAAGAGGAGCAACCGGGACTAGAACCCGGCGCCTCTATGGGATGCCAGTGCCATAGGCAGAGGATTAGCCAAGTGAGCCACAGCACTGGCGCCCGGGGCCAAACTTCTTAAGTTGGATTTCCTACTATTTAGAGCTGTGTGATCTTGAGCTGACTCCTCAACTTCTCTGATCCTCAGTCTCTCCCTCCCTGAAGGGAGATATAACAGTACTGTATCAAATGACTGCTAGGAAGACAAAGTGGATATTTACAAGTACTTAGAACATTGCCAGGTCCATAGTACCTTCACGGCAATCAGGCTGTACATACACAAATGGCGTTGTTAGAGTCCAGCTTGAATTTTTCTCTAACATACAGAGCCCCTGTATTTCTAGCTCAAGACTGCACATCAGAGATCCTTTTGCCTACAGGGTAACCAGGGAGGGAAATAGAATTCATCCAATAAGGCTTTGGGAAGGCTCCTTCATAAGCACTAGAGCTTTTTTATTTCCAGTTTGGATGTCTTTTATTTTTTTCTCTTGTCTAATTGCTCTAGATAGGACTTCCAGTACTATGGTGAGTAGAAGTGGTGAGGGTGGGTGTCCTTGTCTTGTTCCAGATTTGAGTGGAAAAGCTCCCAGCTCTTCACTGAGTACGATGTTGACCGTGGGCTGTCACATGTGACCTTCATTGTGTTGATAAGACATTCCTTCTCCAGCTAATTCATGGAGTCTTTTCATCACAGAAGGATGTTGGGGCTGGCATGGTGGCACAGCAGGCTACGCTGCTGTCTGAGATGCTGGCATCCCATATGAGCACCAGTTCATGTCCCGGCTACCCTGTATCCCATTTAGCTCCCTGCTAATGTGCCTGGGAAAGGAGCAGAGGATGGCACAAGTACTTGGTCACTGGCAATTCATGTGGGGGATGTGGATGGAGCTCCTGGCTCCTGGCTTCAGCCTGGCCCTGCCCGGGCTGCTGTGGCCTTTTGGGGAGGGAACCAACAGATGGAAGATCTCTTTCCGTCTCTCCCTCTCTCTCTATGTAACTCTACCTTTCAAGCAACTAAATAGATCTTTTTTAAAAAAAATTAAAACAATGAAAGGATATTAAATTTATATGAGTGCTTTTCTGCATCTATGGCATGAGTTTTTCCTTCTTTGTGTTAATGCAGTGTGTCCGATTGACTGACTTGTGTACACTGGATTTTTGTTTGTCAAGTGTACCTCAGCACAGCTTGGGGCAGGGTGGGGGAGACCTAACCTGTTTGCTTTCCCACGTCTTCCTCCAGAGAAGAGAGATGGATGCCTGAATCAGGCTATCACCTGGTGTCATGAGGCAGCCAGCACTGAGGATGGAGCGAAGGCAGAAAGTCAAAAGGAGCCACACACACACACACACACACTTATTATAAAACTAAATAAACCTGTCAGAACGTGTCGGCTGTGAAAGGTGGCCATAGGAACTACACCCATCACAGCGGAGTCTAAGCACCGACATTTTGGAGGACGGAGGTTCAGAAAATGAGGTGCTACCTTAGGGAAGAAACCAGGAATGTGCACCTGGAGTACCCTTTTCCGACATCCACACTAACTTCGATCTCCCATGTGCTCTTCCACAACAGGAGCTACCGTAACTTAATAGCAGCATAATAGTCTTTTTCCCAGTATACTATCGTAGTAGCCTTATTTTTAATGTCTATAATTTATGGTTGATTAATGTTTTTATTTATTTGAAAGGCAGAACGAGAGAGAGAGAGAGATCTCCCACCTACTGGTTCACTTCTCAAATGTGCAGGGGCCCAAGCACTTGAGTCATCTCCTGCTGCTTTCAGGCACATCAGCAAGAAGCTGGATCAGAAGTGGAGCAGCCAGGACTCAAACTGGCGACGATACAGGATGCTGGTATCACAGGCAGTGGCTTTATCCACTGTGCCACAACACTGGCCCTTTAGGGGCTTGCTATCTGGGCAGAGAATTCCCTCACAAAGTTAGCTAATTCCTGGAGGTAGTAAACAGCTTGATCAGTAAGCCCGCCTCTCACATACAAGCCAACCAATCCTAAGCCCATGCCCTCACCACCTCCTTCATCCAACTGTCACACACCAAGTCAATACTTGCCCTGTGCTATGTCCACCCAGGGCTCGATCCAAGAAAGCCGGGGATAGCCCCAATGCCTCAAACTCACCGTAATTATTCAAAGTAGCCAATTCCAAATTGGTTTTCTGGAATTTCTTAAGGTGCCCTTTGTGAGTTTATAATGATCATTTATGTGAAAATTGTATGGACATTTGAAAATGAATTTGGTGCATATATTAGAACTGTCCTATTGATTAAAATATTTAGTTCCTCTATATACTATTTTCATGTGCTTCTCTGTATTGTTCCTATGTATCCTTTAATTTCTGCTTTATAAAAGTTTGTCGGGCCGGCGCCGTGGCTTAACAGGCTAATCCTCCGCCTCGCGGTGCCGGCGCATCAGGTTCTAGTCCCGGTTGGGGCGCCGGATTCTGTCCCGGTTGCCCCTCTTCCAAGCCAGCTCTCTGCTATGGCCTGGGAAGGCAGTGGAGGATGGCCCAAGTCCTTGGGCCCTGCACCCGCATGGGAGACCAGGAGAAGCATCTGGCTCCTGGTTTTGGATCAGCAAGATGCGCCAGCCACAGCAGCCATTGGAGGGTGAACCAACGGCAAAAAGGAAGACCTTTCTCTCTGTCTCTCTCTCTCTCTCACTATCCACTCTGCCTGTCAAAAAAAAAAAAAAAGTTTGTCATACTACTTTGTGCATATAATTATCTTTTTTATATCATTTCCCTTAACAAAATCACTTGTCTTTGTCATTTAAAATCTTTTAAATTTGATTCATACCTGGTCCAATAGTGAGACAGCAATCCTTGTTTTCTGATCAGCATTTACCTGGTTTTTGCTCCTTTGTTTACTTGCTGAACTCCTTGGTTTTGAGTGTGTCCCTTGAACACTAAATAGAACTGAATTTTCTTTATGAACCAATCTGAATTTTAAAGTTATTTTTCAGGTGAATTTGTCTGCACTTCCTCTTCAGGCATGGTGCCATGTTGGTCCTCGGTCAACAAATTATCTGTGCAAATGCTTTTTGCCTCCGTCAGCCCCCTATCATTCATACCTCACCTCCCCCCTTTGCTGAACTTCCCAGACATCTGCAGAGGGCCGGGCTCCCTCTGGTAACTCCCTCAGGGAGAGCTCAGGAAGACGAAGTTTGAAAGTGTTTGTCAGTGGCCTCTCTAGGTGTTGGACAGCAGGCCTGCGCCGGATTCCTCAGTTCACGCCTCTGTTGCTAAGGGTCTGGCAGGCCACGCTGCACTGTCTTCTACGCTGTGTGCTGCTACGGAGAAGCCTGTTTGCCTTCCTCTCAGCGGCTTGATCTTCTCTCTGGATAATATTTTATTTTGAAAGTGCAGTAGTTTGGCTGGGATGTGTCTCACTACATTCACATGGTGTGCTCCTTCAGCGTGCGGATTCACACGCTTATACTTCGGAAGAAAGTGCTCTGGGACTGGAGCTGTGGCACAGGGAGTAACGCCGCCTGCAGTGCTGGCTTCCCACGTGGACTTGGTGCAACTCCCGGCTGCTCCACTTTCCATCCAGCTCCCTGCTAATGCACCTGAGAAAGCAGCGGAAGATGGCCCAAGTGCTTGGACCCCTGCACCTCTCTTCTGTGAGAGACCAGAAGAAGCTCCTGGCTTCGTATCAACCCAGCCTTGGCCATTGCGGACATTTGGGGAGTGAACCAGCAGATGGAAGACCTCTCTCTCTGTTTCTGCCTCTCTGTAACTCTGCCTTTCAAATAAAATAAATAAATCTTTCAAAAAAAATGTTCTGAACTGAGTTTAAAATATTTACTTTTCTTCATGTTTTTGTTTTCTTCTTTGGGAACTCCACATATAGAATTACACATTTTTTTTACTTCTCTATCAATCACTTCTTCATAAACATGCTTATGATTTTTAGATTTTTTAATTTTTTCATTTTAATTCTCAATGTTTTCTGTTACTTTTTTGTTTTCAAGATTTATTTGTTTGAAAGGCAGAATGATAAAGAGGGAGAAAGAGAAGGAGATCTTCTAGTCTCTGATTCACTCTCCAAGTGGCTAAAATAGCCAGGTCTGGGCCAGGCAGAAGCACGAGCCAGGAACTTCATCTGGGTCTCCAGTGAGTGTGACAGGGGCCCACGGACTTGGGTCGTCATCTGCTACCTCCTCGGGCATTAGCAGACAGCTGGATCTGAATCATGATGTGGCTGGGACTTGAGCCAGGCAATCTGATATGGGATGTAGTGTCCCAGGAGGCCTGCCCCAACATTTCTTCTTTTAATCTCAAGTGCTAGCAATTTCTCTTTCACTCCTATTTGCTGGCCATATAGTTCCCAATTATCATTATTATTACTATTAGTGGTCTCACTTTGTTGTTCCAGGAAAATCTGAACATTTCACATTTAAGCAGTTGGTTATTCTTTTCATCTGTTCTATGGCAACATTTGCCTCCTGGGCGTTTTTGTAAGCAGGGGACTTTCAATGCACCTTTTCACAGCACTGAAAATACCATCTGATTTCTGCGCTTATTCCTTTTTTGTTACACTTATCTGAAACGCGTACTTTTCTGGTTCGCTTCTTAAGCAGGTTTCCGTGGGGGGATTGAGGCAAGAAGCAGCTACTCAGGGACTTCTCCAGGTGTCCTTGCTCAAGGGCGCCCCCTTCTGTTGCAATAGTGAAGAATTTCTTAGCCTTGTATCTCCCCAGACCCCTGGATTTCAAGTCCAGCAGAGGCCTGAAGCCAGGCTTGAGTTCCCACCCACCCACCCCCTCCCTGAGCTCCGCATCTTCACAGGTCACTGTGCTCGTGGCCCCTACCTCTTTATCCCAGAGGGCTGCCCTCCCTGGCCTAAGATGCTGCATCCTGAGAGAGCTGCCGCTGGAGGCTGCTCTGAGCGGGCACGCCCCGTCCAGTCTAAGTCCTGTCGTAGTTTGCCAGCCTGGTATGGAGCCCCACCGTGGGAGTGGGCACTCACAGGTGATCTCTGAGTGCTACCATTGCCCCTACTGTTCGCGATGGCCCCATCTCAGCTTCCTGGCTAGTGTGCAGCATGAAGCGCCTTCGGCCACTCGTGCACAGAACTCAGGCTGTGCAGGCTTTCCCTGTAGCCTGGTTCACCAGCGGAGTAGTTTGTGTGTGTCTCCTGCTCACTTTTGCTTTGTAGGGCTTACTGGGGGAGGATTGGTTGAAATTTGATACCAAGTGTCTTTTGTATTTTGATAGGAATGAAAGCTGTTGCTTATATAAAATAAGTGAATGATGCAAGACAAAATCGGCTTTATGTATAAGACAGCACTATGTAAGAATACAAACAGAAAGTGAACAGCACCCCTAGAGTTGACAGCGGCCATGAATTGCTGGTGACTTGTATTTTCTATCCACACAGCTATGCCACCAACAGTTCCCACAAAAAGCACATGTCTTTTTTTACAACAAAGTAAAATGAAAGTTGGTATTTACACACACACACACACACTCACACACATACACACACATATACTCACACACATACACATACACACATACACATACATACATACACTTACATACACACACTCACACACATACACACACACAAGGCTATTTTGATGGAGAAGAGGGTACATTAGAGGGAAGAGGGCGAACTGACGTTTTGGGGAGTGGGAGCTGTGGGATGGGACTCCCCTCACTCAGGGGAGGGAGGAGGAAGGAGGGAAGAGGGAGGAGGGAGGAGAGAAGAAGAAGGAGGGAGGAGAGCGGGCTCCCAGGCTGCCAGGAGCTTGATGCCTCCTTCTGCTCCATCTCACTCCAAAATCCAGTCCTCCACTCGAAGCTCTGTTTTGCCCAGGGCCAGGCTTCCCTTCTGGTTGTTCCTCCCTTTTCCTGCAAGGCCCTGGCCTCCGCCTGCACAGATCCCCTTGGCTCTGTCCCCTGGCCCCTCTCTCGGTGTAAACAGTAAGAAAGATACTTCCTACAGAAGTAGGCAGCTCCGCCATACTTTGTTTCAACCTCAACAGAAGCGATCTGGCTGAGGCCTCTCTCTGAGCCCATGTCTTCAATGACATCACAGAACTCCCAGACAGCCCTGGGCTGCACCCCTCCAGGTGTTCAATATGTGAAGGGGAAACAATCCTCGTATTTAAGCACTACAGTCTCACCTGTCTCTTACTAGCAGCTAAACTGATTTCTAATGCATACACTTAAAACAGCCCTGGTACAGACACAGACATGCCAGAGCTTATACCACACGTGGAAGGGGCAGATAAATAAAGGAATTTCTCATCATGAAAGATGGCCACGAGGCCGGTGCCGTGCCTCAATAGGCTAATCCTCCGCCTGCGGCGCTGGCACCCCGGGTTCTAGTCCCGGTTGGGGCACCAGATTCTGTCCTGGTTGCTTCTCTTCTAGTCCAGCTCTCTGCTGTGGCCTGGGAAGGCAGTGGAGGATGGCCCCGGTCCTTGGGCCCTGCACCCGCATGGGAGACCAGGAGGAAGCACCTGGCTCCTGGCTTCGGATCGGCACAGCACAGTGCGCTGGCTGCAACGCACTGGCCATAGAGGCCACTTAGGGGGTGAACCAACGGAAAAAGGAAGACCTTTCTCTCTCTCTCCCTGTCTCACTGTCTAACTGCCTGTCCAAAAAAAAAAGGTGGCCAAGAAGCCTTATGCAGCACTCCAGAAAGGCAGGCTACTCTTGCCTTGTAAGTGTTCAAACCACACACACACAAAAGTAAGTAAGTATCAAGGTAATGCATATGTTAATTAGCTCAGGTTAGTCATTCCACAATGCATAGATATATCAAAACAGCATGGTGTGGCCGGCGCCGTGGCTCAACAGGCTAATCCTCTGCCTAGCGGCACCGACATACCAGGTTCTAGTCCTGGTCGGGGCGCCAGATTCTGTACCGATTGCCCCTCTTCCAGGCCAACTCTCTGCTGTGGCCAGGGAGTGCAGTGGAGGATGGTCCAAGTGCTTGGGCCCTGCACCCCATGGGAGACCAGGATAGGCGCCTGGCTCCTGCCTTCGGATCAGCGCGGTGCGCCGGCCACAGCGTGCAGGCCGCAGTGGCCATTGGAGGGTGAACCAACGGCAAAGGAAGACCTTTCTCTCTGTCTCTCTCTCTCTCACTGTCCACTCTGCCTGTCAAAAAAAAAAAAAAAAAAACAGCATGGTGTGCCCCATAAATGTGCTTAATTATTACATGTCAAATAAAAGTAAGCCATCATTTTTTGGCAGATGTCCTAAACAACACTCTGGCCTCAGAATCAGCCCTCAAGGCATTCAGATCTGGCTGAAGAGCCCATGAGAGTATAGCAGGCATGGAAAGCCAAGATATCATGGAAAAAAAAAAAGACCTAAATGAATGATCTCTGTGAGTGAGATCCCAGTGGAAAGAACGGGGCCATCAAAGAAGGAGGTACCCTTCTCCGAAGGGAGGAGAGAACTTCCACTTTGACTATGACCCTATCGGAATAAGATCGAAGTCAGCGAACTCTAAAGGCTTCCATAGCCCTGGCAACTCATGACTAGAGCCTAGGGAGATTACTGACGCCATGAACAGGAGTGTCAAATTGTTAAATCAGCAACAGGAGTCACTGTGTACTTACACCCCATGTGGGATCTGTCCCTAATGTGTCGTCTAAAGCCAAGTGATGCTATAACTAGTACTGAAACAGTATTTTTATACTTTGCGTTTCTGTGTGGGCACAAACTGATGAGGTCTTTACTAATTATATACTGAATTGATCTTCTGTATATAAAGAGAATTGGAAATGAAAAAAAAAAACAACCTGGTGTTAAAATGGAAATGGCATAGAAAATTAATTAATTTGAAAAAAAAATTATGTAGGATCTCTGTCTTTAATGTGCTGTACATTGCTATTTAATGCTATAATTAGTAATCCAATGGTAGTTTTTTCACTTTGTGTTGCTATATGGGCAAAATGTTGAAATCTTTACCTAATATATACTAAACTGATCTTCTGTATACAAAGAGAATTGAAAATGAATCTTTACATGAATGGAAGGGGAAAGGGAGCGGGAAGGGGGAGGATTGCGGGCGGGAGGGAAGTTATGGGAGGGGGGAAGCCATTGTAACCCATGGGCTATACTTTGGAAATTTATATTCATTAAATAAAAGTTAAAAAAAAAAATAAAAAAAAATAAAATAAAAAAATTAAAAAAAAATAAAAATAAAAGTAAGCCATCATTTTTAAAAGGAGAAGTGGGGGAATGTGTGGTGGCACAGCAGGCTAAGCTACCGCTTGGGGTGCCTGGGTCCCAAATCAGAGTGCCTAGGATTGAGTCCCATCTCGGCTTCTCATCCAGTTTCCTGCAAATGTGCACTCTGGGAGGAGCAGATGATGGGCCAGTACTTGGGTCTCCACCACCTACAAGGGAGATCCACATGAGGTTCCTGGCTCCTAGCTTTTCATAGCCCAGCCCTAGATGTTGTAGGTATTTGGGGAGTGAACCAACACTGAACTAACAGAGGATTCTCTGTCTCTGCTCTATCAAGCTCTCTCAAATAAATAAATAAACAGATAAATATTTAAAAAAGAAAAAGGAGGAGTAAACTGAATACCGTTTTTTAAAAGGTCAAAGAAATTGGCCAGCATTGTAGCATAGTGGGTAAAACCACTGACTGGTTTGCCAGCATCCCATGTGGGTGCTGGTTCATGTCCAAGCTGCTCTACTTCCTATCCAATTCCTTCCATGTCAATGGCCTGGGAAAGTAGCAGAAGACAGCATTTGGGCCCCTGCCACCCAGGTGGGAGACCTAGAAAAAGCTTCTGGCTCCTGGCTTCATCCTGGTCCAACCCTGGCCATTGAGAACATCTGCGGAGTGAACCAGCAGATGGAAGATCTCCCTCTCTCTCTCCCTCCCCTCCTCCTCTGTTAATCTTTTTTAAAAATATTTTATTTATTTATTTGAGAGGTAGAGTTACAGACAGTGAGAGGGAGAGACAGAGAGAAAGGTCTTCCTTCCGTTGGTTCACTCCCCAGATGGCTGCAACGACCGGAGTTACGCCAATCCAAAGCCAGGATCCAGATGCTTCTTCCCAGTCTCCCATGCAAGTGCAGGGGCCCGAGTACTTGGGCCATCTAATACTGCTTTCCCAGGCCATAGCAGAGAGCTGGATCAGAAGAGGAGCAGCCAGGACTAGAACCGGCACCCATATGGGATGCCGGCACTTCAGGCCAGGGCTTTAACCTGCTGCACCACCAGCGCTGCCCCCCCCCCTTATTTTAGAGGGTGGAATCTTAATCCAATTATCATGTTTGGAGATGGGGGCCTGTAGGAGTTGACTGGATTTGATTGGTTCTGTAGGGTGGAACCCTTATAAGTAAATCCTGGTGGCTTTATAGGAAACCACACGGACATAAACAAGTGCTGGTTCTTATCATATAATGCTCTGTGCCACCTGGAACTCTGCTAGCAAGGGCACCCTCACCAGCTGCCTGAGCAATGGGGCGGTCCAACCTCAGACGGTGGGCCAGAACAGACCTTTCCTCTTTATAAAGGTAGCTTTCTTGGGTATTTTATTAGAGTAACTGAAGCAGTGAGAGACTGAAATTGACACTGACTTAGTATGAGTCCCATCATCAGGAGGGTCACTCCTCACATCTGTGTTTCTTCATGGATAGCAATGTGTTTTACATACATTTACCACGACGTAGTGAATAGGTGTAAAAGGGCCAAACTATTCCTACGCCAGGTTTACCTCATGAGACATCTTCAGCTCACTCTCGGGCTCAGACAACTTGCCAAAAAGCTCCAGCAGTGCCAGTGATTTTGAAGTGCCCACTGCAGGGCCCAGTCCCCTATGCATCTCTGTGTGACCCCAACGCTGGGAGCAGCTACTGCCTGAGCCACTGCAGGCTCCTAGAGCTCCTGCCACAGCACGGGCTATGGCTGCTATTGCCTATACACCTATACACCTGTTGTCTATACACCAAAATACAAAGACCGAGGGCTTCTCTGGCCTCATGCTCCTTCTCCCTCTCTCTTGTCCTCCCGGCATCACCATCGTGTTGGGACTCAGGATAACCAGGCAGCAATTTCTAGTTCTCCGTGTGTTCTCCAAAGACCTGTCCAGAAATTTTCCTTTACCCCAAGAAAGGTTATAACCATCATTTCATGTTCCCAGTGTATCCTCTTATTCTGTTGGATCACATATTTTTAAAGATTTAGTTAGTTAGTTAGTCAGTTATTTGAAAGAGTTAGAGAGAGAGAGAGATCTTGATCTGCTGGTTCACTCCAAAATGGATGCAACATGGATGGGCCAAGCTGAAGCCAGGAGCCAGGAACTCCATCTGGGTCTCCCATAAGGGTATCAGGGGCACTGTCGCCATCTTCCACTGCCTTCTCAAGTGCATTAGCAGGAAGCTGGATTGGAAGTGGAGCAGCCAGGACTGGAGCCAGCATGTGATATTGCTGGAGTTGCTAGCCCTGGCTTAATCGATTGCCCTACAATGCTGGCCCCAGCACAATGATATTGAGAGATGGTGGAGCCTTTAAGAGATAGGACCCAGTGGGAGGTAATTAGGTTTTGGAAAACATGACCTCAAGGGGAATTAATGTGGTTCTTTCTGGACCTGCTTAATTCCCAGAATGAGTTGTTATAAATAGAACAGGTCTGGCCTCTTAATCACGCTGGCTTCCTGTCTCACCTTGTGATCTCTTCCTGCCAACGCTCTCCACTGTGCCACCATCTGCCATGAGGCCCTTGCCAGAAAAAACAGATAGGACCCTCATCTTGAATTCCTGCCTCTACTACTGTGAACTGAACAAACCCTTACCCTTATGAAGTACCTGGGATCAGATGTCTTGTTACAGAAAAGACGTTAATACGGGTACTTAGCTGCCAGAAGCCCAGACATGAGGCGAGAGCTCAGGAATGTGCCATGGGAGCTCCCACCATTGGCCAAAACCCCTGGCTTCTGTGGCTTTCTTTCTTCCAGTCTCAATTTCTTACTGATTTTCTTTCCCCAGACATGATCTCTGTTCCTTGAGAGCTTTGAGTTTAATGCAGCAAAAATTAGTTAAACCTCCCATGGGGTCAATGTGCTGTCCATTGTTGCTTAGGGATTCAAAGGCAGTAACACAAGCTTCCTGCCCCCAAGTAGTTCATTGTTCAGTAGACTTTTTGAAAACCATCTTGGAATTTCAAAAAAGTAGGAGAGACAGAGACAGCAACAGGGAGAAAAGGAGGGAGGGAAGAAGGAGGGAGGATGGAAGGAAGACGCATACATGGATTTGAGGGTCAGGTCACTGTTTCCCAGTGAGATTCTCAGGACACTGGGTCATCCAGAAATTGTTTTGATGACGTCACCTGTGGTTTCTTCATTCTACTCTGAAGAAGCTGTTGTAACAGAGCATCAGGGGACAGCATGTGTGCAGATATGGTGAGTATGTGGAGATGGTTGCACTCAGAGCAAGAAGATGAACAGTGTCTAGTACATGGCCGTATCACACAACGTCTAGGGACACCCTTAGTCATACAATAGACCTGGAACGCTGTGCTGTTGATTAAGTAGCCTCTACCTCCACAGATTTACCCATCAGTGGTTTAAATCTTAGATAGTTTTACACTCACCTAACACTCCCAGTTGATCGGAGTCCCTATGACAACAGAAGAATATGATCTTTTATTCATTAGCTTTGTTTGATCTTATGGGGAAAATTGGTTTCTGATGAGGGAGGGAAGGAGGAAAGGAAAGGAGGAAGTAAGGAAGAGAGGCGAGGAGGGAAGGAAAGGAGGAGGAAGAAGGAAGAGAGGCGAGGAGGGGAGGATAGAGAGGATAATCTAAGTGCATTTTAGAAGCTCCTTTCCAAGTCTGTCTTGACCAAAATGTTAGCAGGCCCCATTTCTCCAGAATATTGAAGGTAAAACCACCTCAGAATTGTGTTGTGACCTCAAGCTCAACATTCTCTGAGAAAAGCTTCCCCCTAATATCCTGACGTCAGCTTGGCAATCCCATCCCTTTAATGAGCAGGCTTGCCCAGTCAGTGGCATCATCTTGACTAATCCGTGTTCTTTCTCCATCTTGCACAGGCAATGAGTCACTAATCTTGCATACACTACATATGAAGTCTCTCTCTATCCAGTCCTGCTCCCAGCAACTGAACTCCATTCCTCCTGCCCTCTTTCAAATGACTTAAAGGAGAGGGTGTAACCGGATTTTTCCCAAGAAAGGACAGAGAACCTGAGACATACAGTCTCAACATGTTTAGCCCAATAATAAATCCTTTGGAAATTCCCAGCCCTCCATGTTGTTTAGTTCTTTGAAGTGTGTGTGTGTGTGTGTGTGTGGTGAGGGAGATAGAGAGAGAGAGAGAGAGAGAAAGGGAGAGATTTTGAAATTTTTCTTGAGCCAGGCTTCCATACTTAGTGCACAGCCATGCTGTATTTGAAAGAAGTAAGATGTGGGAAGAAGCAGCCCTGCATATGGTGAGTGGGAACGCAAAGGACAGCACAGAGGGAAGGGATATCCAGAAAAAAGGTTTATATTTTCACATAGTCATATCCAGGCTCTGGGCAGGCACAAGGCAGCAGGGATTGAACTTTTCCAAGGGGAAAGGAGCCATTTTGGAAAATCATAGCAGGTGAGCTTTCTGGGTAGAACCAAGATCCTTCTCCATATATGTTAGAATCAGCTCAACCTCAAAATGCTGAGGATAAAGAGTTGTACAAGGAGCCTCTGGTTAATGAAAGTACTTGCTTCTTGGACTATTGATTTATACAGTGTAGACTATAGATGGTAGAGATAGAGATGACAAAGAGCAAGAGAGATGATAGAGAAAGAGATAGCAAGATAGATATTATTGAGTCCAGTCCTATCAAATCCAACTAACCTTAAGCCTTACTCTCAAGTCCTCCCGAGTGCTAATCAAACCTTGCTGGGAGTGACTTCCTAACCCTCCACCTTTGTGGTTGACCTTTCTCCTCCAATGAAAGGACAGACAAGAAGGACCCTCTCATCTGGTTTGCTGAGGAGCTCCCCTGATACTGTTCATCTCTCAGCCCTCTCAAAGGAGACATGTCACCACAGGGTTCTCCCAACATGATGATGGTGTAGACTCTGTTTTGACTTTATCATTGTCAGCCACTTGTGGGAATCCCTTTGTCTATAGACAATGCCCCTGGGCAGAGGCCTGGCATGACAGCTCAAGCCTGGCTTTCCTTTCCCAGTGTCCAGTTGTCGCATCAGACAGCAGGCACATAGGCCAGCCTCACACTGCCCCCTGTCTCTGCCCTGCCCATTCCTTCCCTTCATCATGATAGGTTCAGAGAACAGATATGAGGCCATGCCTGGTCAGGGGTTAGAATGCTCATTCCCTGTTTTGCAGATGCCTAACGTTGATGAGCGTACCCTGCTTCCCTCCTGATGGGGAGGAGGAAGAAACGGGCCACAGACATTTCCCCCAAGATGATGACTGATGACTTGATAATTCTCCCCATATTCTAGTCTCCTGAGTACATAGACTGGAGTGCACCTGGTTGACAAGGCTCACCCAGTGCTGTGTCAGTTGCTGTCCCGTCAGGAGAGAGAGCAGAGAGAGGACAGCTTATGAGTCGATTTGACTCTACATCAGCCTCCATTTTCCTCTCCAGATCTTGGCTGGAGGGGTCAGTGCAAGGGGAAAGGATCTACAGTCAAACAAAGGCTGAGACGCCGGCCTGAGGCCTCTGTATTAACCGTATTTCGTTTCTGTTTTATTTTGACCAGACCCACCGACCTCCCACTGGGATATCCTGCCAGCAGAACCAGCAGCAGGACCAGCCCCCTCCCAAGTGCCCCTAACCCAGGTGCCCCTCAAGGAACCCAGCGCAGCACCTGCCTCCAGGCTCCTCCGGCTGTGCTCAAAGCCTCGGAGGCTGCAGTGGCCCCAGCTCTGAAAGCAGCTGCCGCCCGAGCCATCCCAGGCACCACAGGTCTCCCCAAATCTGGCTGCAGAGTGCTGACCCCTGCCACAGAGGCAGTGGTCAGCAGTCCGGGGACTCTGGCTGCAGCCATGGTTCTAGGGGCTGCTGTTGACCCGAGCCATGAGATAAGTAAAAATATTTGAAGAGAGCCGTGATGTAACTGGAACCAGCCCCGACCCGGTGCATCCTGTTCTGGTCCCTCTCTTCCCTGCTGAGATGTTCTCTAGAGTTCCAAGGATGCCCCAAGAAGTTTACCCTCCTCGTGTCCAGGATCTCACTGCTTCTCCCTTCTTGGTCTCTGTGAAAAGTAAAGTTGCCCTTCCTTGTTTTCCTTTTTAAAGATTAATTTATTTATTTGAAAGGCAGAGTTACAGAGATGCAGAGGCAGAGACAGAGAGATAGAGAGAGTATTCCATCCATTGGTTCACTCCCCAGATAGCCACAATGGCTGGAGCTGGGTTGAACTGAAGCTAGGTCCCGGAGCCAGTTGCAAGAGGGCCAAGGACTTGGCCCATCTTCTACTGCTTTCCCAGGCCATAGCAGAGAACAGGATTGGAAGTGGAGCAGCTGGGATTCGAACCGGCACCCATATGGGATGTCGGCACTGCAGACAGTGGCTGTACACACTATGCCACAGCGCCAGCCCCAGCAGCACCATGTCTTATTTATTGATGATTAGTATATCCGTCACCTAATGGATCACATGTCTCTCACAATGCCCGGAGTGTAATATCAGTTGTGGCTTTAGAGAATAAAAGAAAGGAAAGAAGGAATTAAAAAAAAATTACTGAAGGTAAGGAGAGAAGAAAGCAAGCAAGTCTGCAACAAACTCAAGCAACAGGTATTTGGACAGTCTTAGGCAACCCCAATCCTTACTCTTTCTTGGGGCTGTCTCTATGGCATAGCAGGTAAGGCCGCTGCCTGTGGTGCCAGCATCCCATGTGGGTGCCGGTTCAAGTCCCAGCAGCTCCACTTCTGATCCAGGTCCCTGCTAGGGCCTGAGAAAGCAGTAGATGGCCCAAGTCCTTGGACCCCTGCACACACATGGGAGACCCGGAAGAAGCTCCTGGCTCCTGGCTCCTGGCTTTGGATCAATACAGCTCCGGCCATTGCAGCCGGTTGGGGAGTGACCAGTGGATGGAAGACGTCTCTCTCCCTCTCCCTCTCCCTCTCCCTCTCCCTCTCCCTCTCCCTCTCCCTCTCCCTCTCCCTCTCCCTCTCCCTCTCCTTCTCTCTCTATGTAACTCTGACTTTCTTTCTTTCTTTTTTTTATTTTTTATTTGACAGGCAGAGTGGATAGTGAGAGAGAGAGACAGAGAGAAAGGTCTTCCTTTTTGCCGTTGGTTCACCCTCCAATGGCCGCTGCGGCCAGTGCATCGCGCTGATCCGAAGCCAAGAGCCAGGTGCTCCTCCTGGTCTCCCATGCGGGTGCAGGGCCCAAGGACTTGGGCCATCCTCCACTGCCTTCCCGGGCCACAGCAGAGAGCTGGCCTGGAAGAGGGGCAACCGGGATAGAATCCAGTGCCCCAACCGGGACCAGAACCCGGTGTGCCGGCACTGCAAGGCGGAGGATTAGCCTGCCGAGCCACGGCGCCGGCCCCTGACTTTCAAATAAATAAATAAACCTTTAAAAAAAAGAAAAATTTACTCTTTTTTTCCTTTTTTTTTTTTCTTCACCATAGGCCCCTGCAGCCTACACTGGAGCAATGCAGGAGCTGATGACAAGGTCTGATGTGAACTCTGTAGGGACCAGAACTCCCTGTGACAACAACACCCTTCCCAGTGTCCCAACAGATGTTCCCTGAGCACCCAGAATTAGTCACCAAGGTGCCCACCTTCCCCAGCCCTAACAAAGGTTCTTGCACACCAGATGTGCCAGAGACTGTTCAGGAACTGGAAGTGTGATTTTTAGCAGCAAATGGCAGGAGCTGAAACTGGAGAAGTCAGCCAGCTACTGACTGGAGACTGATGCTACCTGACAAAGAATCTTCTGTTTGTTCTCTCGGCAACAGGTATGTAAACCCACAGGGCAAGCCATTCTCTGACCTCCAAGTTTTTATATATAAGATTTATTTTATCTATTTGAGGGCAGAGTTACAGCCAGAGAGAGGAAGAGACAGAAAGAGAGGTCTTCCATCTGCTGGTTCACTTCCCAAATGGCTGCAATTAGCTATGGCTGTACCAAACAGAAGCCAGGAGACTCCATTTGGATCTCCCACATGGGTGCAGGGGCCCAGGCACTTGCGCCATCTTCCACTGCTTTCCTAGGCCATCAGCAGGGAGCTGGATGGGATATGGAGCAGCCGGGACTCAAATCGGTGCCCATATGGGATGCCAGAGCCATAGGTGCAGACTTAACCTGCTATACCTCAGCACTGGCCCCTCCAACCTCCAGTTCTTTCTCTTCCACCTCCTGGGATCTGATCTACTCAAGTCTGGTTGAACACCTGAATCACTTGGGGAGATATTAAAAGTCCTGATACCCACACTGCACATCAATCAGAGTCTTTGGAGATAAACATCAGACTTAAGTATTTTTTAAATCTTCCTGATGATTGCAATGTGTAGCCAACATTGAGAAAACCTGCTGTGTTGGGTTCTCAGTTGTTTCCAGGAATTTAACCCTTACCTAGTGCCCAACACCCATCTTCTCCCCACCGTCCCCCCTCCCTTAGCTCCCACTTCCTAGACAGCTTTGTATGTCACTGGGAAATAATAAAGTTTTCTTCAGCTCCACATCCTCACCCACATTTCTCTTGGCAACACTCCCTCCCCCGGCCTACTGGTGACCCGACCCAGGCCTGCCACTGATCTGTACTTTGTATTGGAGCCCAGCTCGAAGGTAAAAATAGAAAGGAAATTAAATTACAGATTCCCACAATGGCTCACAGAAGCTAAAGGTTTGGATACACAGAATTTTCCAATGTTGATATTGGAAGGCTTTCTCATTTTTTACCATAAACATTGATTTCATACCATGATAATTATTCCAGGAAGGAGTGTTTTCCCAACTTCTGTTTGGAAAATATTATGCACTTTGTGAAATTGTACATTGAGTATGTTTTATTGGCTGATAGCAGAAGGGAAGAGGAATCAAGAGATATCCTTGGTGCAAAAATCTGACAAGGGCTTCCTGACGAGTTGGTGAAGCCTCAGAACTCCATGGGTTAAAAACAGAAACTCTTTTCCATTTAGTTCCTATCTTCTACTATATTATGTCGGCTTTCCTTTAATAATAGCGTGTTCCAGAACTTTCTAAGCATTTTCAGGGATTTGGGGATTGTCCAGTATTGTCCGGTTGTATGTAAGTCAGTATAAGAATCTTAACTCTGGCCGGCACCACGGCTCAATAGGCTAATCTTCCACCTGCGGCGCCTGCACCCCGGGGTTCTAGTCCTGGTCGGGGTGCCGGATTCTGTCCCAGTTGCTCCTCTTTCAGTCTAGCTCTCTGCTGTGGCCCGGGAGGGCAGTGGAGGATGGCCCAAGTGCTTGGGCCCTGCACCCGCATGGGAGACCAGGAGAAGCACCTGGCTCCTGGCTTCGGATCAGTACAGTGCGCCGGCAGATTGGGGAGGTGAACCAGCGGAAAAGGAAGACCTTTCTCTCTGTCTGTCTCTCTCTCTCTCACTGTCCACTCTGCTTGTCAAAAAAAAAAAAAAAAAAGATTCTTAACTCCTCGTTCTCCGCCCAGCATAGGCCCAGCCTCTCATGAAAGTCTGGGTGGGGGCACAGTCAGCTCCTGCATTCAGGCATTCACACCCGCCTCGTCCTCCACCCTGCGGGCCCCCTTCCTCCTCCTCTGGGGGCTGGGATAAGGGAAAGGGAAGGAATGCAAACATCTCAACCTTGCCCAGGACCCCGGGTGGCTGGAAACTGCATGCCCTCTGCGCTGAGGGCCTAGGACCGCGATCTCAGCCAAACGACTGAGTTCAAGGATTCTTATAAGGGGTGTCATCTCAGCGCAGTAGGCTGACATGACAATGTTGACCTGTTTAGACACGCCCCTAAGCTCTCAGTTGCGTTGGTACAAGTCTCAGGAAATTTTGCCTTCCCAGAAACACGCCCAGTGGGATCATAGCAGTACAGCTCAGGACTGGCTCCCTCCCAAACTGTGTGCTTTTGGCTCAGGGAACCTTGCAAACTGGCGTCACGTAGTAGGGGACTGGCTGCCTCTCCCCTCCCCAGTCTCCTTCCTAGTTCCTCTTTCCTGTTCTTTTTCTACCGTCCAGGAGAGCCTGGAGGAGTGGTTCACTGGCTCCATCAGTGAAGCCAAGACATAAAAGGTCAGTCTCTTTGTCTTTTGGGCACCTCTCAATTCTACATTGTCCCTATGAAATCCTCATCCTGTTTCTTGTAGCAGAGGGTGGCACGAATAACCTGACCCCTTCCCATGTGAAATATAAGGGAAAAGCCACAGCACTCTTTTTGTTAAGGCAGAGCTGGGGGGTGGGGGGAGAGGGAGAGAGAGAGAGAGAGAGAGACAGAGAGAGACAGAAACATCTTCGCTGGTTCACTCCCCAAATGGCCACAACAGCCGGAACTGGGCTGATCCAAAGCCAGGAGCTTCTTCCGGGTCTCCCATGTGTATACAGGGCCCCAAGCACTTGGGTCATCTTCTACTGCTTTCTCAGGCACATTAGCAGGGACTGGATCAGAAGTAGAGCAGCAGGGACTTGAACTGGTGTCCATATAGGACGCCTGAGCTGCAGGCAGTGGCTTTACCTGCTATGCCACAGTGCCAGTCCCAAAGCCAGAGCATTCTATCCTACCTTGAAAACTCCTCACCTTGTAGGCTGACTGACATGTGCTCCATGGTTGGAGGGAGAGCAATGGCCTCAGGGCTCCTTTTAGTCTCCTTTTACCAGGTGGAGGCTTCACTGTGACTGGTGTTTGCATGTTGGGGGTCGTTTTCCTCAAATCTCAATTAAACAAAACAAAAAACAACTTAATCTTACTTCCTCCCATTGGATATATAGGTAAGCATCTCGTTGTTTACAGTAAGAGTTGTATATCCCAAAATATTAACCTTTATTTTAGTTTATGACTCAGATGATAAACTAGAGACATAAACATTCTAACTTTATTTATTTGAAAACTGGAGTGACAGAGAGAGAAGGAGAGAGAGAGATCTTTCAGCCTCTGGTCCACTCTCCAAGCGGCTGCAAGAAGGCTCAGGTAAAGCCAGGAGCCTGAAGCTCTAACCCAGTCTCTCACGTGGGTGGCAGGGGCCTGAGCTCTGGGGCCATTTTCTGCTGCCTTACCAAGCACATTAGCAGGGAACTGAATTGGAACCACAGCATCTAGGACTCAAACCAGCACTCTATGATATGAGATGCTGGTATTGCAAGCAGCAGCTTAACCCACCACACCACAACACTGATACCAGGACCAATATTTTTAAGTAAGAAGACAAGGTCAGGAGGAGTGGAGCAAGGATTTCTAAAAATCTGCTCCTCCATAGAAACACCTAGAAAATTTGGCAAAATTGTCTAAATCAACTTTTGCAGGAGTCTGGAAATTCACCAAAGACTTAAAAAAATTAAAAGTGTTCATTCAAGAAAAGTGATTGTATATTGGCATAGCAGTGATCTTTGCTAACACTTTAACTTACTCTATTCCTATCCCCCTGTCTGCAGGGTCATAGCAGTCTTGAAAATCTAAAGTCCTAGTGGCATATACTGGGCCACAGCAGTTAAATTGTCTCTTGGGAAGCCTAATCACGTATCAGAGGGCCTGGTTTGAGTCCCAGCTCCTTCCCTTCCCATTCAGCTTCCTGCACACCCTGGCTCAGGTTCTTGGTCCCTGCCACCCACAAAGGAGACCTGGACAGAGTTCCAGTCTCATGGCTTTGGTCTGGTCCAGCCCTGGCTATTGTAGGCATTTGGAGAGTAAACCAGAAGATTAAAGGTATCTCTCTCTGCCTTTCAAATAAATAAATAAATAGGTTTTTTTTAAAGAGCTAAAGTAAAGTATGGAGAATAACGATAAAGAAAGAGAAAGCATTTTAAGATAACCAAATAGAAAATTTCAATTTGGAAAAAAAAAAAACAATAACTTAAATTTAAAATTCACTAGGAAGACTCAGAGAAAATTTAAACTGAAGAAGAAACAATGAGTGAACTTGAAGGTAGGTCAATTGTGATTCTCCATTCTGGGGAACACAAAGAAAAAAAACTGAGAAAAACTGAGCCTGAGAGACCTAGGAGATACACACACAGGGAGACACGCCTACGAGAATACCAGAGGGGGAGAGGGAAATACAAGGGTACAATGAATATGAAGAAATACAGTCAAAAGCCTCTAGATTTTGATGGAAAATATCACTCAACACATCTAAAGAAACCAACAAATTCTAGCTAAGATACAGTCTAAGAGCTTCACACCTACACACATCATAAGCAAACTGTCAAAGACAAGCACTCAATCGTTAAACAGCGGGAGAAAAAAGCCACTGCATACAGAGAATCCTTAATAAAGACTGAGATAGCAGCTGGCTCATCACCATGGAGAACAGAAGTCAGTAGGAGGATGCATTCAAAGATTGTGAACTGGGCCAGCACTGTGGCACAGAGGGCTAAAGCCCTGGCCTGCAGCACTGGCATCCCATATGGGCACCGGTTCCTGTCCCACCTGCTCCTCTTCCAATCCAGCTTCCTGTTAATGCACCTAGGAAAGCAGTACAGGATGGCCCAAGTGCTTGGGCCCCTGCACCCATGTGGGAGATCCAAAAGAAGCTCCTGGCTCCTGGCTCCTGGCTTTGGACCAGCTCAGCTCCAGCCGTCGCAGTCATTTGTGGAGTGAACCAACAGACAGAAGACCTTTCTGTGTCTCTCTATCTCTATCTCTCTCTGTAACTCTTTCAAATAGATAAAATAAACCTTTTTTAAAAAAGGTTGTGAACCAAGAGTTCCATATCAAGCCAAACCTCAAAGGTGAAAGAAAATGAAGACATCCCCAGATACACTAAGTTTGCTGCTAGGAGCTATGCTACAAAACGTATTAAAAGGAATCCTTCATGGCCGGCGCTGCGGCTCACTAGGCTAATCCTCCGCCTGCGGCACCAGCACTCCCGGTTCTAGTCCCGGCTGGGGCGCCGGATTCTGTCCCGGTTGCTCCTCTTCCAGTCCAGCTCTCTGCTGTGGCCCAGGAGTGTGGTGGAGGATGGCCCAAGTGCTTGGGCCCTGCACCCGCATGAGAGACCAGGAGGAAGCACCTGGCTCCTGGCTTCGGATCCGCACAGTGCACCAGCCGCAACGCACCAGCCGTAGCAGCCACTTGGGGGGTGAACCAATGGAAAAAGGAAGACCTTTCTCTCTGTCTCTCTCTCACTGTCTAACTCTGCCTGTCAAAAAAAAAAAAAAAAAAAAAGGAATCCTACAGACTAAATTGAAACAGAAACTAAAGGTTTGGAAACACAAAGTTATTCAAGTCCATAAGAAAAATAAACAGTACTTCTTTTTACCTACAAAGGTAAAAAGAAGAGCAAAGCAAACCTAAAGCAGAAGAAAGGAAAAAATAGAGCTTATAGTCATAATAACCCTAAACTGGAAATAACCCAAATGTCCACCAACTGATGAATGTATATACAAGTAGCCACAAGCAAGCGTGTCATTCAGCCATAAAAAGCAACTGAAACATACTGCAACATGTATGAATCTTGAAAACAGTATGCTGAGTGAAAGAACCCACCACAGAAGTTCATACACTGTGTTTCTAATAAGTGATGAATGTATTTAAAGAATAACATCCCTGTCTGGCTGGAAAGATGGCATCCCGCAAGGAAGGCACCTGCTCTAGCGGCACTTCCTCCAGCTCCACCACCGGTGGGGTGGGGAAGGGCAAAGGCAAAGGCGGTTCTGGAGATTCGGCCGTGGAGCAGGTGCAGATAGATGGCTTGGTGGTACTAAAGATAATAAGACATTATCAAGAAGGTCAAGGAACTGAGGTTGTTCAAGGAGTGATTTTAGGACTGGTTTAGAAGATC
Organism: Lepus europaeus; assembly: GCF_033115175.1. Classification (NCBI taxonomy): domain Eukaryota; kingdom Metazoa; phylum Chordata; class Mammalia; order Lagomorpha; family Leporidae; genus Lepus; species Lepus europaeus. The sequence continues at coordinate 118,654,066 of NC_084831.1, read as the reverse complement.
GGCTTACTTTCCTCTCCCACAGCACACAGAGGATGATGTCGACTTTGATGAAGTCCAGTATCGGATGGAAATGATGCGGAGCCTTCGCCATGTAGACATTGATCACCTCCATGTGGGCTGGTACCAGTCCACATACTATGGTTCCTTCCGCACCAGATCTCCTGGATTCTCAGTTCAGTTGCCAGCATGCCATTGAAGAATCTGTTGTTCTCATTTACGATCCCATAAAAACTACCCAAGGGTCCCTGTTACTAAAGGCATACAGACTGACTCCTAAGCTGATGGAGGTTTGTAAAGAGAAAGATTTTTTTTCCCCTGAAGCATTGAAAAAGGCAAATATCACCTTTGAGCACATGTTTGAAGAAGTGCCGATTGTAATTAAAAATTCACATCTGATTAGTGTTCTAATGTGGGAGCTTGAGAAGAAATCTGCTGTAGCAGACAAACATGAACTGCTCAGACTTGCCAGCAGCAATCACTTGGGGAAAAATCGACAGATGCTGATGGACAGAGTGGGTGAAATGAGCCAGGATATAGTTAAATATAACAAATACATGAGGAATACAAGAAAACAGCAGCCGCAGGAACATCCGTCCCAGCAGTGTCGGCAGCAGCAGAAGACGCAGCGCCAGAGTCGAGGAGAACCCCCACGCCCGGAGGACCTGCCCAAGCTCTCCAAACCACCCAGCCACCTGCCAGGATGGGCTCACTGCTCTTTGCAGGCCGAATTAATACTTACTGCCAGAACATCAAGGAGGTCACTGCCCCGCACTTGGGCAAACTCTTCATGGCCCAGGCTCTTCAAGACTACAACAACTAAGAAAAGGAAGTTTCCAGAAAAGGAGTTAACATGGACTCTTCAGCAACTCTTAGAAGAAGCATATTTGCATATTCAGAAGCACAGAGAATTCCTTTAATGTTATTGCTGTCTTTGGCCATACTATCTTTGTAACCAAAAAGAAAATAAAACAGAAGTTTTGACTTCTTGTTCCAAAAAAAGAATAGCATATGGCATTTCCGTAAGTCAGCAGGATATCACAGTCCAACTAGAATAAAGCTTAGTTGTTGTTTTCTCCCCAGCATGCTTGTTTTGATGCAGATATTTTATGCAAGCGAATATGAGAAAATAAAATAATTTTTAAAATGTGTATCACATACCTAACATGCTTCTGTCAATTTTTTTTAAATTTTTGATTGACATGGGATGGTGTGTATGGGTGAGGAGTGATGTCTTAAACTCATTCAGGCTACTAAAACAGAGTACCATAGATAAGGCAGCTTAAAACATGAGTTTATTCCTCACAGTTGTGGAGGCTGGAAATCCAAGTTCAGGTGCCACCTTGGTCAAGGTCTAGTGAGGACCTGCCTGCTTCTAGGCCCTACTAACTCCATCCTCACATGGCAGGAGGACTGGCGCATTCTCTGGGCTCTTGTCTTTTTTTTTAAAGATTTATTTATTTATTTAAAAGTCAGAGTTACACAGAGTAGAGGGAGAGGCAGAGAGCGAGTCAGAGGTCTTCCATCCGCTGGTTCACTCCCCATTTGGCCACAACAGCTGGAGCTGCACCAATCTGAAGCCAGGAGCCAGGAGCTTCCTCTGGGTCTCCCACATGGGTGCAGGGGCCCAAGGACTTGGGCCATCCTCCACTGCTTTTCCAGGCCATAGCAGAGAGCTGGGTCGGAAGTGGAGCAGCCAGGACTTGAACCGGCGCCCATATGGGATGCTGGCACTGCAGGAAGCGGCTTTACCCTCTATGCCACAGTGCCAGCCCCTGGGCTCTTTTCTATGGGCACTAATACCATTCATGAGGGTCCCTGGGAACCTAATTACCTCTGAAAGACCCCTCCTCCTGATACCATCACAGTGCGGGTTAGGATTTCATATCTGAATGTTGGGGAGAAGCAAACATTAAGATTATATCAGGGACCGAGGCTAAATGTTAAACCTATGAATGAAAAAAGTGGGTGGTTTCTCCAACTAAGCTCTCAGGCCAGAAACCTCATGGATGTTGCATGAGGCCCAGGTTCCCTGGCACTGACCATGCATGGAGCTGTCCTCCCCGGATCTGACAGTCTCCTGTTCCAGCAACAGTGACAAAGCAGATGAATTAAGAACAGTGCTGTTCCCCTCTTGCTTCCATCTGCAGCCCTACCACACACTGTGGCAGAAGGATACCCAGGATCCTTCCTCCTGAGTTCCTTTTTCTGAACAGAAGCCATTGGTGGACATCGAACAATGGAGAAATGGCCTCTGAGTCTGAAAAGAAGCTGGAGGGTGGGGCCTTACTCATTCTCTTTCTCATTCAGCATTCTGAGTCCCCAGTTCCACTGACCTAGGGCAATTTATTCTCACTTATCCCCAGAGGAAGAACTAATGAAACCTATTTCAAAGAGAATCATTTGAAAATAGAATGAAAAAAAGAGAAAGAAAGAAAAAATAGAGATAAATCTCCTTATAAAATAATTTTTTCTCTTCAATTTGGTAACCAGCTATACATAATTTAACATCAGGGAGAATGAAGCACATTTCAAATGTCATATAAATCATGTCTATAACCTGCAATAACCAGTTATAAATAGGTCGTGAGCATTTTTCCATATCAGAAAATATAAATGAGTAATACAATTTTCTTAAAAATATTTTAACTTAGAATTATTCGGCCGGCGCTGCGGCTCACTAGGCTAATCCTCTGTTTGCGGTGCCGGCATCCCGGGTTCTAGTCCTGGTTGGGCCGCCAGATTCTGTCTCAGCTGCTCCTCTTCCAGTCCAGCTCTCTGCTTGGCCCAGGAAGGCAGTGGAGGATGGCCCAAGTGCTTGGGCCCTGCACCCACATGGGTGACCAGGAGGAAGCACCTGGCTCCTGGCTTTGGATATGTGCAGCGCCAGCCGTAGTGGCCATTTTGGGGCTGAACCAACGGAAGGAAGACCTTTCTCTCTGTCTCTCTCTCTCACTGTCCAACTCTGCTGTCAAAAAAAAAACCTTAGAATTATTAAGTCTTGATTGTTCACTTGGCAGTTATTTTTGTTTGGAAATGGAGCAAGTGTTGCATAACGATGGTAAATTCAAGTGAGAGAAGTCGTCAGCTCAGATGAATAGGCCATACCAAAGCCACGTGTGTTACAAGGTCTACTCATGAAAATCAACTCAGAGGTATCCCCCTCTTCCCTAGGAACCCCATCATTGGATTCCTGGATGTCGTGAGATCCTCTTAGGGACTGTCGGGGCTAGTGGCCCTGGCCCACCATGAGATGCAGCAGGGTGAGGCTGTCCCTTATCTAATCCTGTTTCCTGTGCTTATTGTCCTGAAGGCTGAAGGCACAAGATTTTTCATCCCACATTCCTGCAGGCAGGATGTGACTTCTGATGAAGGTGTATGATGTTCTTTGCTCTATCAGCAGAGCTTGTACCCTGATCATTGCTACTTTGTAAACTTGCTCTGTTCCTGTGCTATGCATGATTGCACACAATGAATGTTATCTGTATGGGGCCTGGGGTATATATCCTTGTGTTTCTGCATGCTCGGGGCTGGAGACTGAAGGGTTTCCTTAGGGAGACTGCCTCCAGTCCCTCATCGCCGGGCCCCCTACTTTGGCCTGGAACGCGACGAGGCAATAAACATGGTGATGAATTGACTGAGTGCTGCGTGTTTCCGTGTGGTTTGTCGGGTGGCCTCCGACAAGGGACCTCGTTTCACACAGACAGGGATGTAGCTCTATTTCTAACCTTTCACCCACTCCTCTCATCCCAGGGGCTCAAGAGGACAGCACCTGTGACACCAAGATGGGCCAGGTGCTTTGGGTTATGTGCAGGGTGATGGATGGCTAATATCACAGCCTAAAGACATCATGCACAGTTGTATTAGAGCACCTGGTACTGGATACTTGACTCCATATTGACAAATGTGTGCATTAATTATTTCCATATCTCCATACAGACTGTGAGCTATTCAAGAGGAAAGTACCATATTCACTGACAGGCAGCTGCTTCCCAGCAAAACCCATGGGGCAGAGCTGAGTAGATGCTGCAAAGAAAGTGGAAAGGCTGACTTAAGAAGAAGGGAAACCGGCATCAGGACATCCTAGTTCCCTTCTGTCAGATGACCTGGTGAGTGCCCGGGAAAAGGACAAATGCATGGGCCTGGGTGTGTCCATGCTGTCCCCTCCCTGGTCTGCTCAGGCCGTGCATCACAAACCCCGCACAGATAAAAGGCCTCCTGCCCTGGGCTCCTCATCCACGGCCTCCTCCTGCCTCCTGTGCCATCTGCTGAGTGTCCAGCAGGCCTTGGCTCGGCCTGGGATGTTGGAACAGAAAGCTGAGGTCACACCAGAGGAGAGAGAGAGACAGAGAGGTCCGGGATGAAAACCCAGAGACAACGCCACAGAGAGGGCAGCAGTGGGGAAGCAAAGGCCGGGAAGGAGCCGTGTGGGACCTGAAGGAATCGTGTGGCCTTGTCAGGCCACGGGAGCTGATGGCTCCCCCTGCACCCTGCCCCCAGCCCCTTTCTATTCAGGTCTGCTCTGCAGCAACCACAGGTCTCACTATCGCACTGGGCAAAGCCTCTGAGCTCTGGCTGCTGTCACTCCAGCAGCCAGCAGGGCCCTGACAACCACAGGGAACAAGGGTTCGAGTCAGCCTCCTCTCAGGGAGATGATCTTCCTCCTCCATTGCCCCTCGCCTCCTAGCTGAGAAGCCCCATGGGAAATTGGTGATGATGGTAGGATGGGAAATTCCCAAATAGAATATTCTGTTTAATCTGGAAAGCAAGTATGCACCATAAACCATTTTTATTGTGTTCAAACCATGTTCATTGACAAATATCTGGGGTCCAGATCTCAGTGTGTCCTGTTCCTAGTGACCCTAACTTGGGTCTAATTTCCAGTGATCCTCCCTAAGCAGAATCCCCAGGTATAGTCCCAGCCACCTTACTCACGTGGTGCCCAATCCAGATTTTTTTCTGTCAAATGTTATTGGGTTCTTTTTTCCCTTTTTTAACATTGTTTTTATTTATTTGTCAGAGCTACAGAGAGAGGGGGCAGAGTCAGAGAGACAGAGAGAAAAATCTTCCATCTGCTGGTTCACTCCCTAAAAGGCCACAATGATCAGGGCTGATCCAGGCCAAAGCCAGGTACCAAGAACTCCATCAGGGTCTCCCATGTGGGTGGCAGGGGCCCAAATACTTAGGTCATCATTTTCTGCTTTCCCAGGCACATAGCAGGGAGCTGAATTGGAAGCTGAGCAGCCAGGACTGGAACCATCACTCACATAGGATGCACACTTTGCAGGTGGTGGCTTAACCCCTGGCACCACAATGCCTGCACCCGTCATTGGGTTCTTATGATGTTTCCACTTACTCTCCCTCCCAACCACCCTTTTGTTATCCATCCTATAATTAATGCACCTGTCTCCATTACAGACCCTTTGGAAATGATACCTCTCCTCAGGACCAAAGAATGATACTCCCTCAGCAATGAGTATCATTCATTAAGGTGACACTAAATTGACCTAGCATAGACTCATCATGTCCCTAGTATGTCCACCCTGCTCCTCACATTCAGGACAAGCAGGAGCCGGTGAGGAGACAAGATACAAGAGCAGAGTGGCAGCCAAGAATGGGAGGTAAAGATGTTGAAGCCTAAGAATGTAGCTGGGATCATACTGACCTTCTACTGCATTCCAGAGAGTTCTCTTCTTTGCTGTGAGTAGCACACAGATATTCCCAGCACAAAATACCCACCTTCTCTACCCCACCTCTCCATCTTCTAAGGTCCTCCTATTGCTAGAAGACTTCCTCCTTGACTTCCAAAATCCCATCATGCCCCCCATCCTGGTTTCCACTTCCCAGTCCCTTTTCAGTAACTGTGTGCGATCATTACGAAGAGTCCACTAAATTCCCCTGAACTTGATTCTTTATCGCTCTTGTTTGAAGATTTGTTTATTTATTTGAAAGTCAGAGAGAGAGAGAGAGAGAGAGATCTGCCATCCATTTGTCCACTTCCTAGATGACCTCAACAGCCAGGGCTGGGCTAGGCCATATCCAGGAGGCAGGAGCTCTTCCAATCTCTTTTCTGTGTTTTAATGATGTCTCTGACAGAAATTATAACCTTCTGATCACTTCCAGGGATTAAAGTCTTCAGTCCAGCACATTTAAAGTCTTCCCTGCCCCATCACTTAGACTTCACCTGTCCTGGAACCTACTGTGGGGAGGACTGGGGATCCGATCTTCCACTCCCTTGCAGGTTCTCTTTATTTCTCTCACCAGCCTTTCTTTGGGTCTCTCCCTTTCTCCTGGTGTATAACCAGGAATACTCTCCCACATGGGTGCAGGGGCCCAAACACTTGGGCCATCTTCTACTGCTGTTCCCAGGCCATTAGCAGGGAGCTAGATCGGAAGTGGAGCAGCTGGGATGCCGGCACTGCAGGCAGCTTGCTATGCCACAACACCAGCCCCCTTCATTATTAATATTTGTGACCTGGAATCGTAACATTTATTAATTTGATTCATACCAGGCAGAGAATCCAAATGATGCCCCTTTGTTGGGAAGATTTTCCTGGAATCTTCTAACCTTAGCACTAAACCGTCTAACTCAACATGATAAGAATAGAAATCAGTTGTTTTTGTTTTCCAACCATTGTCTTCTCCTATGTGTATTGAAACTCCCCTGAAAATATCTCTTCAGAATAATTGCACATTTGTTCACTCAACTTTGTGGATAATGAAGTCTAGATCAATGGAATTAATTGTGGGCAAACCAGGAGAGTCAAATACTGCTCTCTCCCAACCACTGCCCAGGCTGCCCTAGGGCCTGGAGCCAGAAAGGACCTAGTTGGCTCTTTCACTCATCCACCTCCTCCCCTTCCTCCTGAATACTCTTTCCATTGTACTGGAAGATGGGAAAGGGAATAAATAAATCTTTTTAAAAGATGAACAGATAAAGAAAATGTGCTATAAATACACAATGGAATATTAATCAGCTGTAAAAAAAAAATGAAATTCTATCATTCACATCAAAGTGGTTGCAAATGGAGGATGTCACATTGAGTGAAATAAGCCAGACACAGAAAGACAAACACTGAATGTTCTCCCTTATGTGTGGGAGCTAAATGTTTTTTAAAAATCAAAAATGTAAAAAGAAAGATTCCTATGTATGTTAGTATTGCTGCAAATAGACTCACTTTAAAATGGTAATAAGTGGCACTTACTATTGCAAGCTTTTACACATTAGCCAATATCTCAATAGAAGAAGAAACTGCTAGCCCAACCTCCTTTTACACACTATATCCATGCTGACATTTCCTGGGCACCGACTAGAGAATCGTGTCTGCCTCACAACACGACAGCTTCATCTGCAGATGAGATTGGAATGCACCGAGTGAATGGGCACTTTCTGCCACCTCTTCCCACAGTCCTTGAGAACGACTCCGTTACTCAATGTGATTGCTATGCGCTTGGAAAGACAGAACTGAGAAGGAACTGTGACCTGGAAGTAAGGAGGGCTTTGTGTTTGTCTGTTCATCCTAATTACAGATGAACTGCACGCCAAAGGGCCAAAGCCAAGTTCCTGTACTGCCTGTTCTTACAGCATCAGCTAAAATGACGAAGTCATGAAACTCCCAGGATTCATCCAACCAGACCAGTCTCTATTTCCTCTCTGCCTTAAGTTTGCAGGGAGCCGAGTCTCATCGGGAGCAGACTTCCGGGGCTGACGGTCCTCAGGGTGTTGCCCTGGTGCTCAGAGGGGAATGAGCAGACCCTGCCCTTCCAGCTGCTCTCCATCATCACAGGATGGCAGCTCCGCATGTGGGGCTGCAGCACCTGACCTCACGAGGAAGAGGAGCGCCTGAGAGTCATGAGGCACTCAGCAAGGTGGAGGCAACATTGATGAGCTGCATCTCCAGGACTGGTGGGGCACCTTCCAAGGCAGGCAGGCAAGGCTGGGGCTGGCGAGGAGCCTGACAGGAATCCACCTGTGTTTCAGAGAGGCGAAACTAACCCATTTTCTGAAAGTCGTTGGCAAGGATATTTTGATCGCTTGAAACTTGCACAAAATATGTTATTTGTGATCCCTTTTCAATTATTTCTCCCTCCTCCCCTCTCTCCCTATTGTCTGTGATTCATGGTTGCAATTCCTGGGGAGAAAATGATTCCCATGCTTACTACTATTTTGAGGACAAAGCTTGCTTCTGGATAACCACAATATATGGAGAATTAAATGTTCAGCTTTGCAGCAAAATCTAGTTCCCAATGCCGTTTGTATACCCCTATGGTGCTTGGAACTCCCTTCGGGGGCCATCATCACTGATACAACCAGCTCATCTATTTTTATTCAGTTTTCCAGACAACAAGCCTACTACTAAATGATACCATGACACTCTCCATGCTGCTATGTCCCTACTGCCGACCATGGTGCCTGGCCCACAAATGCTGAGAAAACAAGGAGCAGGCCCAGATTTCTGATAAAATAAAAGTCTGCCTTGACTCTAGTAGTTAGGCTATGATTCTCTCCCGTTGGATGCAACAGTTTCACAGAGCTCCACATTAGACAAGCCAGCTCTAGGCACATGAAGGAGCAAGTCAAAAGCCAAAACAATTTAAGATTGTCCTGAGCATCAACAAAACAAGAACATGTCCAAATCACAAAATGACCAAATCATCCCTTTTTTCTCAAGTAATATGAGTGGCTGCTACCTCTTTACCAACTGCAGCTTAACCTTGTCCAGTTGTTCCTGTTACTTAGTTAAAAAAATTAAGATACCCAATCATAGAAATTCTTATGCAATTCAGGGAAGAACTTGACTTTCTTGACACTCTCTCATATTACTTAAAGTAAGCACAAATCATTTAGCAATTGCTTCTTAAAGATGCTCTTTTAACATGGTGTGCTGTCTCCATTGCAGCAGGACACTCAAGGTAGCTTTGTTCCACTTCATGTGTGTTTCTAGTGTTCATTGGGTGGGGAAAACCAATGATGTCCCAAAGAAGTTTATCAAGTGAAGAATTATGGACTGAGCCTGAAGGAGAAGGGCTTTCAATAAGGCAGGAGTTGCAGGTGGTGGTATCCAGGAAGGGCAAAGCACTCAGGAAGAATATCAGACCTATGAGGAAAACAGAACACGGTATCTCCAACCAGAGTCATGGACCAGGTACCAGGGTGGATCCTTGAGAAAGCCCAGAATTCTCCAGCAACGTGTTTTCAACAGGCTGCCCCTCTGCCCATCTGGCACACTCTTGGCCTCCATCACCAGCAAAACTTGAGAAAGAGCCTCTTTGTGTCCTTCCTCAGCTTCCTCCATGGATAACTCCTTCCAATGCAGTAGTAATTGGTAGGGTCCCAAACAACACGACATAAACAGGCACCCCAGCATGGTCCTGGACTAAACCTAGAAACATCCCTAAGCAAGAGACCCCTGAAGGCAGAGGAACATGAGGGAGGAAGGTAAATGCCACCAGTCCTTCCCCTTTCTCCATCCCAAGCCACATTCTCAGATATCAAGTGCAACTCATTCTCCCTCAGGTGTCTCAAAATAAACCATGAAATCGCCATGTTTTAAACTGAGAGTTGTTAAAGTGTGTGGCCTTATAGGGAATTTTTTAAAAGATTTATTTATTTATTCAAGAGGCAGAGTTATAGACAGAGAGAGGGAGAGAGAAGAGAGAGAGAGAGAGAGATCTTCCATTTGCTGGGTCACTCCCCAAATGGCTGCAACGTCTGGAGCTGGGCCGATCCGAAGCCAAGAGCCAGGAGCTTCTTCTGGGTTTCCGAAGTGGGTGCAGGAGCCCAAATTCTTGGATCATCTTCTACTGCTTTCCCAGGCCATACCAGGGAGCTGGATTGGAAGAGGAGCAGGCAGGACACGAACCAATGCCAATATGGGATGCCAGCGCTGAAGGCAGAGGCTTAACCTACTATAGCACAAGCCTCCTTATAGAGAATTTTGTGTATAAAGCCATAAACTATAGAGAACATTCACATCCATATACCAGAATACAGTTATTATCAAATAGGATTCAGATTTTATAAAAGTTACCCTGCACAAGCCTTAGAAATTATTAGGATTCTTCCATTCAATATCATGCACATAATGTTACCACCATCACCAACTTCATCAGTGGCAACACATTGACCAAGTTATCTTCATGACTTTCAGAAATTGTCTTAAATATTTGATGCTCAATGATAATTTTCTTATAATCAATATCATACATCCCACAGGAAACTAACTAAAATGAACAAACTATTTTTTCAGACTACTTATACATCTTGTGAGCTCAACTGTTGTAGACCTTTTTGATATTTTGTCAACTCATCCATATAATCCCATCTTGCTTTGGTTCTCTTAGGGGCCCAATCTTTCCCCAGACAGTGCACGGCTCCCCTCCTCCATCCATTAGCTAATACATCTCACTCTCAGGGCCCAGTGATCTCACATCACCCAACATCCCCAGGGGTCAGGAGGTGACTGCCTCTGAACAAATGCAGAGCAGTAGAGAACTGATATCCAAAGGACGTTGTGTACCACAGGACAAATCATATGGTGTCATATTTCCTCTATCAGTCCAATTACTTTTGAAACGTTCAAGGCCCAGAGTTGTGTCACATACATCTCCACATTCTCACTGCCCAGCAACAATGAAGAGGACAGAACCTGAGATAAGCCATTTGAGATGAAGGAAAAGAAAAATAAGTGAAAGGAAAAGAAACGGCAGATCGCCAGGATACCCCGGAGCGATCATCAAAGTTCCCGGTTCCCTCCAGTCAAGCACAAGCACGAGGAAGATGCTGGAGACGTGGGATGGGAGTGCCTGCTGCTGTCTCCTTCCTGGTTGCATCAGAAACCCCACGGAGGATAAAAGGGCTCCTCATCCACAGCCTCCTCAGGAGCAGCCTCCTCCTGCCTCCCCTGCACCTGGTGAGTGCCCAGCAAGGAACAGATGCCCAGAGGTTGCTTTTGGGGAAGACAACCCCAGACTTTAGTGGGGAAGAGAGAAGCAGTTATACCTGACATGGGGACATAATGAAGAGGATTTGGAGGGCATCTGGGAACAAGGGACATCTGTGGGACACATGAGAATCTGTGACACAACAGAGCCCCAGTTCTCAGTGTTCCCTCGAGGGGACATCAGCCCAGAGACAGTCTTGGGGAGTCATTGCCCAGCTGGGTGTATTTGCTTCAATACTTCTGTGAAGACAGAGGGCCTCGGGGACCAGTTAAAAGACATCAGTGTTCTTTTGGAAGGAAGGCAAAGTGGAAGGAAATGTCTTGTCAGGTCAGTGTAACTTGAGACCAATTTCCACTGCCTTCTTGAAGATCGTAGTTCAGGAAGCAGCTGGTCTTAGGAGCAAAGATTTACAAAACCAATCACAGAGCAGATACCGGCCTAAAGCTCTTGCACTGACCTTTTTCTTCTCTCTGTCCAGGATCACTGACGTCCTACCAAGATGTCCTGCCAGCAGAACCAGCAACAGAGCCAGCCCCCTCCCAAGTGCCCCTCACCCAGGTGTCCTCCAAAGAGCCCAAAGCAGTGTCTGCCTCCAGCCTCCTCTGGCTGTGCTCCAGGCCTCGGGGGCTGCAGTGGCCCCAGCTCCGAGGGCGGCTGCTGCCTGAGCCACCACAGGCACCGCAGGTCACACCGATGCCAGCGCCAGAGCTCCGAGTCCTGTGACAGTGACAGTGGTCAGCAGTGTGGGCGCTCAGGCTGTGGCGCTGTGTCTGGGGGCTGCTGATACCTTGGGGAGTGCAGCTGAAGCAAGAAACTTGGAAGAAAACAAAGCCAAGGTCCACGCCCATCCTGCTGGGTTCTCCCCCAGCGCCCTGGTCTCCCTGCCTTTGGCCAGCACTGAGATGCTCCCAGAGGAAGTTCTGAGCTCTGCTCAGTGGCTCTTCCTGGCTGCGCTCCAGGAGCCCACAGAATGCCACAGTATCTGCCGAGGCTTGCAATATCTCTGCTGTCTACTGCCATCACCTGTGCCTAACCCTATGAAAAAATAAAGTTTCATTTTGTCCACACCACCGGGCTCTCTCTGACTTGGCTCTGTGAATTCACTTCCTCCTGCCCCTCCAGCCAGTGCTACCTCGCCTAGGATCAGAGCTGACTCCAGACCAGAGATCAGTTCTGATCTCTCTGAAGGGGCCTGAAGGAGAAAGAAGAGGGTTCTGCCGGTTTGTCCCCATGCCAGTACAATGCTTGGCTTCCCCTATAACATGGGCTATTTGGTGCCTAGGGCCTGTCGGGGGCAAAGACTGCCCTTAGGATATGAAAAAGATTCCAAGATTGCCAAGCAGGAGACAGGGAAGGGGGGAAGCAAAGAGCCCAAAAACTAGTAGAAAAGTTTCTGATAGACCAGGGCAGGAAAGGAAGGCCTCAGTGGTGCCTAATAACTCAAAAATCCACTCAAAATGGATTAAAGACCTAAATCTACAACCTGATACCATGAAATTATTAGAGAACATTGGAGAAACCCTACAAGACATTGGCATAGGCAAAGACTTCTTGGAAAAGACCCCAGAGGTACAAGTAATCAAAGTCAAAATTCACAAATGGGATTACATCAAGTTGAGAAGCTTCTATACTGAAAAAAAAAAAAAAAAAAAACCACTCAGGAAAGTGAAGAGGCAACTGACAGAATGGGAGAAATTATTTGCAAGCTATGAAACTGATAGAGGGTTAATAACCAGAATATATAAAGAAATCAAGAAACTCAACAACAAAATAAACAACTCCGTGAAGAAATGGGCCAAGAACTTGAACAGACATTTTTTAAAAGAAGAAATCCAAATGGCCAACAGACATGGCTCAGGATCACTAGCCATCAGGGAGATGCAAATCAAAATGACAATGAGGTTTCACTTTACCCCAGTTAGAATGCCTTTCATGCAGAAATCAACAAACAACAAATGCTGGCAAGGATGTGGGGGAAAAGGTACCCTAATTCATGTTGGTGGGAATGTAAACTGGTAAAGCCACTATGGAAGACATTAAATGGAGATACCTCAAAAATCTGAATGTAGACTTACCATATGACCCAGACATCCCACTCCTAGGAATTTACCTGAGGGAAATGAAATCAGCATTTGAAAGAGTTATCTGCACCCCCATGTTTATTGCAGCTCAATTCACAATAGCTAAGACATGAATTAAACCAAATGCTCATCAACTGAAGACTGGATAAAGAAATTATGGGATATGTACACAGTGGCAAAAAGAAAAAATGAGATCTGGTCATTTACAGAAAAATGGATGAATCTGGAAAACATATTTAGTGAAATAAGCCAATCCAAAAGGGACAAATACTACATATTCTCCCTTATTTGTGATAACTAATAGAGCGCCTAAAAGGCAATCTGTAGAAGTAAAACTGACACTTTGAGAAAGAATGACTTGAACAGCCCTTGTCTTGACTGTTGAGGAACAGGGTGTTTTTTATACTATTTGTTGAACTCTTTACTTAACATAGAATTAAACATATGTGTATAAAGTCAGCTGAAAATAGATCTCAGTAAAAAAAAAATTAGAGGCAGAATAAGATAGGGAGGAGAAAGAGGGGGTGGGAGGGTGGACATGGTGGGAAGAATCATGTTCCTAAAGTTGTAATTATGAAGTGTATGAAGTATATAACTGTAAAACTGTGTAGTTCTGAATACATTCCTATGAACTTACTTCTAAGGGTACAGTTTAAAAACTTGTCATGGGACCTCAAGTCCCCTTAAGCTGGGTGGTAAAAATACCATCTTAAGTGTTAAAGAGATTATGTGGATAGGATTAAGATCTGGTAATAATAATAGAATTAAAAAGGAATGAATGCTCCAACATGAAAAAGCATTCCACATAGCAGACTCATAGAATGACAATCACTTTAAATAGCACTCTGACCTCAGAATCAGCCCTTAAGGCATTCAGGTCTGGCTGAAAAGCCCATGAGAGCATTTCAGGCATGGAAAGCCAAGAACTGCAGCAAGAAATGTCCTACATGAAGGACCTTGGTGGGTGAGACCCCAGTGGAATAAAGTGGTCATCAAAGAAGAAGGTACTTTTCTCTGAAGGGAGGAGAGCTCTTCCACTTTGCTTATGGCCTGTCTAAATACTGATGGAGTTTGGGGATTCAAAAGGCTTCCATAGCCTAGGAAGCTCATGTCAAGAGCCTCAGGTGATCACTGACGTCATGCATAAGAGTGTTTAGTGTTAAATTAACGAGAGTGCACTATCTTCCCATGCAGGACCTCTGTCCTCAAAAAGTTGTATTATAATTATGTCTAAGTGCTCACAAAAGGTATCATTATTGGGTGATCCTTTAAAGTTAATTAAGTTTCAAAAAAAAGAAGTGAAATTAACTTCAAGATTCAATGACTTTGAACAGCCCTTGTCTTAATTGTTGAGGAGCAGGTTTTTTGTTTTGTGTGTGTGTGTGTGTGTGTGTTTCCAGTGCAAATTGTTGAACTCTTTACTTAATATATAGTTGGTCTTCTGTGTATAAAGTTAATTGAAAATGAATCTTAGTGGAGAATGGGACTGGGAGGAGGAGGAAGGATGAGAGAGTGGGTGGGAGGGTGGGTGTGGTAGGAACAATCACTATATTCCTAAAGTTGCACTTATGAAATGCATGATGTCTGTTTTCCTTAAACAAAAGGTTTCTTTGGGGATAAAAATGTAAAAAATAGATTGGATTTGGAGGAAGATGAGAGGAGAGAGCAGTGGAAGCTGGACCCTCACCTTCCTCTGAGTTTTAAGTAGTAAATGTTGAGGAGATAGGGGCTGGTGGTCTCCCTGCTTGCATTTCTTAGCTTTTGTGGCAGCATCATGAGGGTGACTCAAAGCCAAGTTCTGTCCTGAGTGCATCTTTTATAGTGTGAGAAGTTGAGCGAGGCAAGGGTAAGAGTCTTCTTGCCCAAATAAAGGATGCTTGCCTCCTACACAATGCCCAAGTCCCTTCCCTTTCCGTCTGCTGGCAGCATCAGTTAAGCCAGAATGGGTGCATGCAAATCACATCCTGGAGATATGGAGGAAGAAGCATTCCCATGTGATGCAGTCTCTTCTGAGGGTCTACTGCTAGCAGAACCGCCTGCTCTCTGGGATCCACAGGGCATCCAGTCCCATCTGACCCAACAAAGCTCCCAGGCTGGTACACAAGGCCAAGCAAGGTTTGTCATATATAGGACCTGTATGCACTTCTGTAGTTGCTAATGGCCAGTTCCTAAGGGCATGACCTATGGTGAACCTGTCTGTCATGGTGTGAACCAATTACTGTTGGCATGGAACCTTCAATCTTTTGCCAAGGAATAATTATGCAGGGCACCACTGTGGGGCTCTGAGAGTCCTGAACTCTTACTGGGTTGGTGGAGATTTCACATGCAAATTCTTTGAGGTTATCTTCATTGATGCAACCTATAAAGCTAGCAGAAGAAATTCTGACACCCAGAGGATCACCAAACCAGCCCACAAGCACAGGGAGATGCACAGGTGCACAGGCTGACAGCAACAAGCTACCTTGGAAAAGGCCACTGATTGCACCACATTACTGGTGATTCTGGCTGTGCAGAGTGGAGAAGGCACGGTACCCTCCAGCTGCATCACTGTGGGTAATACAAGCAATGCTTGTAAAATTCATACTTCATGTTTGCTTAAAGGTGTTAATTATCTGTCAAAACTAGTCTTGATTTAAGTTCATGAATGTTTTGTCAAATTATGCTAGCTAAGTGCAAAAATGTTTGAGGACTAAATGATGGTGCATCTTGTTTCCAGTAAGTTGAACATCTTTGTCTTTATCTTATTAGGGAGTTATATGTCAGTGTTTCAAACAAGCTGTGTGCTGTAATAGGTATAAAATGAATTTTATTTATTAGTAATAAAATAAATATAATAAAATAATAATAAATGATAAAATAATAAATTAATAATAAATACATTTAAGAGAAGAAAAATGAATAGTGCCCAAGTCCTTTGCACTCCAGCCAAAGCCCAGCACCTCTAGCCACACCTGCTCTGCTCTCATTTCCAGCCCCTCCCTCATCTGTCTGTGCTCCACCTATGCAGGAATATCCAGGTGTCTGGAAGCCATTCCACACTCGGCCTGGCTTGTGCTACAAGTGCCTGGTCAGGAATGCCTCATTGGCCTGGGGAAGAATTACTATCCGGTTGCTAGACCCAGAGGTGAACTCCTCCACAAAGACTGTTCTCTGAGGTTCTCACGCGTTCTTGTCCATCCCCATTACCCAGTCTGATCCTGCACCTGTGTTGTACCCTCAGGCTGCACCCTGACCCTCCAGCCACCCACACGCAGTTCTGTAATATCAGCCCTGCCCTGACCGTCCCACACTGACTTGCAGTCAGGCTATCTTGCTTGTCTAACAGGGGCAGAGCAATGTGCATGGGCGTGAGGACCAGTAGCTGACTGGCTGGGTCCTGGGGGTGGTCTACTAGATATCTACGCTTTGAGACCACAGAAAACATTGGCAGATACCGCCACACACGCCCTTCCCCCGGTTTGGACCCACATCGGCCCCAAAGCCCAGTGCGGGGGCTGTTCAATGGCTCAGAGCACAAAAGAAAAGCACACTTAGGTTCCAGAGAGGAATGAAGTAGGACGAGGCGGAGCACCCGCAGCAGCCCCCACCCCAGCTCCAAACCACCTCAGCTGATCTCTAAGGCGGCGCCAGTCGCAGGCAGGGAAAGTGACCCAGGTCCACCTAGCGGCTGTCCGAGGGAGGTACTCTTCGCTCCCTCCCCTGAGGCAGCTTCTTGGTCCACGGAATTGCTCCAGGGCGAAAGGGCTCAACGTTTTAAAAGGAAACGGAGAAGCATAGTACAATCGTTTACTGCATATGTTCAACACTGTTAATGTTATTTAATATTTAATATATATAATTATTATTATATATCTATTATATATAATATATTTAATATAATGGAAAATTGAAAAAGCCTTTAATAAAGAATAAAAGATTATTTCCCACATTTTGGAAAATTGCTCAAAACAAAAACAGTTCACAAAAGAACTATAAATGACCAATAAACATGAAAATAGATTCTACCTCTTTTTTTTTTTTTTTTTGACAGGCAGAGTGGACAGTGAGAGAGAGAGACAGAGAGAAAGGTCTTCCTTTGCCGTTGGTTCACCCTCCAATGGCCACTGCGGCCGGCACGTTGCGCTGACCCGAAGGCAGGAGCCAGGTGCCTATCCTGGTCTCCCATGGGGTGCAGGGGCCAAGCACCTGGGCCATCCTCCACTGTACTCCCCGGCCACAGCAGAGAGCTGGCCTGGAAGAGGGGCAACCGGGACAGAATCTGGTGCCCCCACCAGGACTAGAACCCCGTGTGCTGGCGACGCAGGAGGAGGATTAGCCTATTGAGCCACGGCGCTGGCCGATTCTACCTCTTTAAAAAAAAATTCCTCCTCAGGCCCACATTATGCACAGAGGGTTAAGCCATCACTTGGGACACTTATCCCATATTGGAGTGCCTGGTTGAGTCCCAGTGGCTCACTTCTGATCCAGCTCCCTGCTAATGCACCTGGGAAAGCAGAAAATGTTGGCACAAGTGCTTGGGTCCCTGCCACTCATATGGGAGATAATAATGGAGTTCTGTACTCCAGGCTTTGGCTTGACCATTCCTGACTGTTGAGAGCATTTGGAGACTGAACTAGTGGATCATTCTCTCTCTCTCTCTCTCTCTCTCTCATATCAAATCAAAATAAAATAAATAAAACTTTTTAAAAGATAGGCATTTCTGAAAAATGTGTGTCATTCTTTAGAGATCAATGAGGTAGAACTTACCTCAATGCCTAAAAGTTGGAAAGAGTTAACTGAAATATTGCACATCTTCAAAGTGGGTGAAATATTACCCCATCATTACAGCCACTTTTAAAGACAGATAACTTCTCCTGCAATCTGAAAAAGCAGCATAGACAGACTGCACAATGTGGTCTCCACTGTGTACACACACACATTGCCTTGTTTTTCATTGGTTTTAAAAATCATCAAAGGAGTGGCATATAGTCTTGCAGTGAAGACACCATGTCCCCATTGATCAATGAAACAGAATAGAGTCCAGAAATTAATCCACATATGTACAGCCAGCTGATTTTTGACAAAAGTGCCCAGAACATACACTGGAGAAAGGGTAATCTCTTGAATAAATGGTGCTGGAAAAATTTGAATATATACATAGAAAAATAAAATGAGATCCATATCTCACACCATATACAAAAATCAACTCAAGATAGATTGAAGACCTAAATTTAATACCGGAGACCATGAAGCTGCTGGAAGAAAATGTAGGGGAAACAGTCTAAGACACTGGTGTAGGGGACTACTTCTTGGATAAGACCCTCAAAGTACAGGCAACAAAAGCAAAACTAGACAAATGAGATTATATCAAACCCAGAAGCTTCTGCACGGCAAAGGAAACAATCAAGAGAGTGAAGAGACATCCAACAGAATGGGAAAAATATTTGCAAATTACCTACCTGACAAAAGATTAATATCCAGAATATAGCAGCAACTCAAAAAACTCTACAACAATAAAAAATAAACTCTCCAGTTAAGAAATGGGCAAAGGACTTCAACAGACAATTCTCAGAAGAGGAAAATCAAATGGCCAACAAATATATGAACAAAATGCTCAACATCACTAGCCATCAGGGAAATGCAAATCAAAACCACAACAAGATATCACTTCACAGGCAGAACTGTTATTATCCAAAAGACAGAGAGTAAAAAATGCTGGCAAGGATGTGGAGAAAGGGAAACTTTTATACACTATTGGTGAGAAAATAAGTTAGTGCAGCCACCGTGGAAAGCAGTATGGCTATTTCTTTAAATTTTTCTCATTTTTTTGCATCTTTTTTTTAATTACAGTAGTGGGACTTGTACTTTATGGTCTGTTTTATAACATGCTTTTTATGTTAAAAATATACATCTAAAACATGAAAAAAAATAGAAAAAGATTTCCCAACCCCAGTAGTAACCCCACTACTGGGTCTATACCCAAAACACATGAATTCATTGTATTAAAAAGATACCTGCACCACCATGTTTATAGCAGGACTGTTCACAGTAACCAATGTCAAAACAACCAAGGTGTCTGTCATCAGATGAGTTGATAAAGAAAATAGGATAGATGATAGATAGATAGCCAGAGAGACACAATGGAATGTTGTTCAGCTATAAAAAGAATGAAATTCTGTCCTTTGCATCAAAATGGATGCAACTGGAGGACATCCTGTTGAGTGGAGTAAGCTGGACACAGACAGACAAATGCCTCCCATTCTCCCTTATATCTGGGAGCTAAAATAAAAAATGAAAAAAACAAAACCCACAAACCAAAAAAAATTAACAAATATAGTAAAAAAAGCAAATATAGTTTTGCCAAATCATTTTATACTTTGTCAAACGAATGTTAAGAAAATATGCTACTATAGTTTTAATCATCTGTTATTATCTTTTTAAAAGATTTTGTTTATTTTGTTTTATTATAATTATAATACAACTCTTTGAGGACAGAGGTCCAGCAAGGGAAGTTAGTGCACAGTGACTCTTGTTGTTAATTTAACAATTAACATTCGCGCATGATGTCAGTGATCATCCAAGGCTCCTGACATGAGCTGTCTAGGCTATGGAAGCCTTTTTTTATTAAAAATTTTCTCTATTTATTTGAGATGGAGAGACAGAGAGAAAGGTCATCCATCCTGTTGGTTCACTTCCCAAATGGCCGCAACGGTTGGAGTCTGGCCGAACCAAAGCCAGGAGCCAGGTGCTTCTTCCTGGTCTCCCATGTGGGTGCAGGGGCCCAAGGACTTGGGCCATCTTCTACTGCTTTCCCAGGCCACAGAAGAGAGCTGGACTAGAAGAGGGGCAGCCAGGACCAGAATCGGCACCCATATGGGATGCCGGCGCCACAGGCAGAGGATTAACCTACTTGGCCTTGCTACCAGCCCTGGTTATTATCTTAAAATGTACTGTATATGACTGAGGTTGACATTTTTCATTAGATTATTGTTTACAGCCCTTGCTTATAGACCTGCTGAATTATGGTCTTTTGGCTTTTTTGCTTGTTGAATTCTTTATTTAGTGGAGCACCAAGCCTTTGACTATAAAATAAATTAAAAAGATGTTATCTCAAAAATTAAAAGAAAGAAAAGAAGAGGGGAGTATCATTATGTTCTCTTTAAATAACATCACACTTAAAATACTTTTTAAACAATACATCTAAGTGCATGTACTCTAAGTGCAGCTCTGGTTCTTGACTCCAGCTTCCTGCAGTGTACATCTTGGGAGGCCGTGGTGACAGGTCAAGAAAGTGGGTTCCGGCCACCCACACTGCAGACCTGTATAGAGTTCGGGGTTCCCAGCTTGTCCCCCACCCGGTGCCTGGTTGTGGGCATTTGGGGAGTGAACCAGCTAATGAGTGGATGCTCTCTCTCTCTTTCTTCCTTGTATCTTTGCTAAGCGCAGGAGGGATGCTGGGAAAGCCAAGACCTCACTTTTCGGACTCTATTTTGCAGCTTTCTATAAAACCACCTTCTCTGGCCTCTAGGTGTCTCAGGGAGCAAAAGGGAGCAGGAAGAGGCAGGAGGGTCTGAGCTTCACCTTAGAGTAACAGGAGTGCATCTAACCTTCAGACTAGGAGAGCCCAGGGGACTGGGAAAAACCCTTGGACAGTTAAAAAAAAAAAAAAAAAAGCCAAAGCACTTAAACCTGTCTCTTACTGTGCACTCACTCAGGTAGGAATTTTCTTAGAGAGTTTGTAGTCCCTTTTCTATCTAGTTGTCAATGCAATATAAAATTAGATGGATTAAATTTCATAAATTAGATTTTTGGTCATTTTAAATTTGCTGAAAATTTCACAGATTTTTGTTAAATGAACCCGAATTACATTTGAGACTTCAGGAACCTCCAATTGCTTCCCGAGTTGTCCTCATTCATTTCAGAGCTGCTCTCCTCTAGCAAATTGGCCCTACATTGATTTACAGGGGATTCCAAGTCTGGTGCCGTTGTGTACCTCGACTCCACATCATCACAGCAGGGATTGGCAGAAAACGACAGCATTTAGGACAGTTTGTTTTCCCGACAGCATACACCCACATTTTTAGCCACGCATTTTTTCCTGGACATTAAGAACTACCTAGAGTCAAAAAGTAGCTGTCATACTTATTTTACATAATTCTAAAGTAGGAGGACTCATCACTATAGCAAGTGACCTGTTTAATGTGGATGTCTAACCGGAGGGCGAACTTGTGCTCCTCCTTGAAATTCCCCCAAGGCATCTGTAGAGGGCAGTAGGGGGCAGGGGAAGGAACACAGAATTTGGATTCCTGGGGCCTGAGTTTAAGTAAGGCAGTGCTACTTCCTGTATGATGGCGGTAATAATAACCATTCACCTGCCTACATAAAAATGTTGAAAATAAGATAAAGAGATAACAAACAAGAAAATATGTGCTAGGTCTAAAAACTAATAAGAATCAGTGCCTGTGGAACAGAGAGGAAGCGAAAGAGAATAAAGATGGAAGCCAGAAATTTTCTTGAAAGTTCTTTTTTTTAAATTTTTTTTTGACAGGCAGAGTGGACAGAGAGAGAGAGAGAGAAAGGTCTTCCTTTGCCGTTGGTTCACCCTCCAATGGCCACCGCGGCCGGCACGCTGTGGCAGGCGCACCGTGCTGATCCGATGGCAGGAGCCAGGTGCTTCTCCTGGTCTCCCATGGGGTGCAGGGCCCAAGCACTTGGGCCATCCTCCACTGCACTCCCTGGCCACAGCAGAAAGCTGGCCTGGAAGAGGGGCAACCGGGACAGAATCCGGCGCCCCGACCGGGACTAGAACTTGGTGTGCTGGCGCCACAGGTGGAGGATTAGCCTAGTGAGCCGCGGCGCCGGCCCTTGAAAGTTCTTTGCTTGATAGGTTTGACTTCTGGTAATGTAAATGTTTTATTTATTTATATATGCATATATTTATGATGTTAAGAAGTATTAAATAAAATATAAATATTGAAAATAAACTTAAACAACCTGAAACAAATGGAACTGTGTCAAGTTGATGACAAAACTACAGTGAGAAAAAAGTTAATGCAAGTGAATTTAAAACACATGTTTAGTTTCTTTTTTTTAAGATTTATTTATTTTGTTTGGAAGTCAGAGTTACACAGAGAGAGGAGAGGCAGAGAGAGAGAGAGGTCTTCCATCCAATGGTTCACTCCCCAATTGGCTGCAACGGCCAGAGCTGCGCTGATCTGAAGCCAGGAGTCAGGAGCTTCTTCCAGGTCTCCCACATGGATGCAGGGGCCCAAGGACTTGGGCCATCTTCTACTGCTTTCCCAGGCCATAGCAGAGAGCTGAGTAGGAAGTGGGGCAGCTGGTCTTGAACTGGTGCCCATATGGGATGCCAGCACTTCAGGCCAGGGCATTAACCCACTGCGCCACAGCACCAGCCCCTGTTTATAGTTTCAATCTGTATTCCAAAGATGAAATGTGCCTCAAAGAAAACTCATGTGGTATTGAAGGTTCTTACTGATAATAATAGTGATGGCCTTACTAGTTGGAAAATAGCATGGCTAAATTATAGGATAAAATAAAAAGACCAAAAATCTCATCATAGGAGAAGGAAGATATAAGTATAGAATCAAAGAAGTTACATATGTGTCATGAAATCTTAAATTTGAGTTGGAAAATTAATTCATGATTTTCTCTTTTAAAAATATATTTTCTCTCTGTCTGCTGACAAGATTTAGCGACAATAAAGATGAAGCAGAATTTTGCATCCATAGAACCCATATTAAGCTCTCTAAACACTACTAGCAGAAAACAGGGATTCTAGAAGGAATGCCTGAACTTAGATCTGAGGCAGGTAGCCTACGAGTTGAACCTGAGACATCTATTGTATCAGAAAGCAAAGAAGCTATGGTAGACTATAGGACTTGTTTCAAAAATATGCAGGAGGTAATTTTAAAGAATCCCCATCAGCTAAAGAAGGAAACTAATAATTGATCAAGATATGTCAAAAAATGGAGAAATCCATGAGTCCAGTATGACATTATTTTTAAAGTTATCTTTGGAAACTGCTAGAGAGCCAACTCATTATTCTGAAAATGGATAAGCTGAAGAGTGTGGTGTTGCGATTGTTTAGGACAATGGCTAAGATGTCCGCATGCTGTTTTGGACTGCAGGACTCTGATACCCAGCTCTGGCTCCTGACTCTAGATTCCTGCTGATGCAGACACTGGAAGGCAGAAGTGATGGCTCCAGTAGATGGTTCTGTCACTCCTATGGGAAACCTGGACTGAGTTCCTGGCTCCTGGCTTTAGGGGGCCCACAATTAGGCCACTGTGGACATTTAGGGAGTGAACCAGCAGATGGAAGCACTGTCTCTCCTCTGTGTGTGTGTGTGTGTGTACTTAGTATTTATTCTGTTTTCACTATGTAAGCTATATTTCAGGTTTTTGAATAACTGATGAAAAATTCATTTTGACAAAAATAATTCTGGTTAATAAACAAAGAACATGTGACAGAAAATCACTGTCTATTAACTCCCAATGAAATAATGGTACTAGCAACAGTCATGAAGATAGGCTTACACCATTAAGTGAAAGGTTTTGGGGAAAGTCTAAAATAGATACATGAGGCCTGCGCCGTGGCTCAACAGGCTAATCCTCCGCCTAGCGGCGCCAGCACACCAGGTTCTAGTCCCAGTTGGGGCGCCGGATTCTGTCCTGGTTGGCCCTCTTCCAGGCCAGCTCTCTGCTATGGCCAGGGAGTGCAGTGGAGGATGGCCCAAGTGCTTGGGCCCTGCACCCCATGGGAGACCAGGATAGGCACCTGGCTCCTGGCTTCGGATAAGCGCGGTTCACTGGCCGCAGCGTGCCGGCCGCGGTGGCCATTGGAGGGTGAACCAACGGCAAAAGGAAGACCTTTCTCTCTATCTCTCTCCCTCTCTCACTGTCCACTCTGCCTGTCAAAAAAAAAAAAGATAGATGGGTGGTGCTGACAACACCCAAATCTACAGGTCAATCTTAATGTCAGTAAAAGTAGAATAACCAAATAGTGTGGGTCTCCTGGATGGTGCAATAAGAAACACATGACATCACAATATCACATCTAATGCATCACACACACACACACACACAGGGCTTTACCACAGGCTTCTAGATCTAATTATCAGTTGAGAAGAACTACTAGGGAATATAGGAGCATCACAAGAAAGTTGAATGGCACCAAAAAAGAAGCCGTCAATCAGTCCAAATTTGAAGTGTGAGAAATTCTTCCAGATGAGTAAGCACTCATCGTAAACGTAAAGGACAAGAAACAGGAAATGGGTGGTTGCAGATTAGAAGACACCAGAGAGATTCAGCCAAACCAAATATGGGCCTGGTTTGCACCTTGATTCAAACAAACCAACTCTAAAACCAGTATTTTTTAGATCATTGTGGAAATGTGAGCATGCGTAAATGGCATTTATGTTATATAAAAAGGAATGTCTTTTCTGTTAGAGATACCTCTTGCAGTATTTATGGGTGGGGAACATGTAATATCTACACTTTGCTTTAAATAGTCCAGAAAAAAAAAAGTGGCAAGCAAGAGGGTAGAGGAAACAATACTGGCAAAATGTTTATTTGTTTTCAGCTGAATACTGTGTAATCGGGGGCTGGCTTCTTGTTCTTTTCCACTTTTGTGCAGATTTGAACATTTCCATAATTTAAAAAGTCCAAACAATTCAAATACTATTTTGGCGTGTGAGACTTCTTTGTGCAGCACCAGGTTCTGTTAAGGGAGGGACAATGCTATGAGGAGGCAAACTGAGCCGATGTGGCTGAGTGGATCCAGAGGGCAGCACTAGGGCCAGACAGAAGTAAGGCTGGACCCAGGGAACAGGCATTGGCTAAGTGGGTCGAGAGCAGGCTCTCTAGCCCATGGTGGGAAGATGGCTTAGTACAAAATGCAGCAATTCCACTTCTGCAGGTTCATCTGAAGTTTATCCTTTGGCGATGTGACATGACGTAGCTTCCCTGCCTAAAGGACAGACTTCACCGGGTCACTCTCTATCTTAGTATCTGTTTTATTTTCTGCATTGCAATTACCACTGTTTATGACCTTTCTATGTGTGGTCTGATTATTTGTTTCCAGTCTCCCTCTCCTTCATCAAAAGCTCCCACTGAGGGCAGGAACTTTGTCCCCCACTCTGAATCTGCAGCAGCTCCCACGGCAGAGTTAACTACCTAATAAATATTTATTGAATGATTAGGGGATGTGCATTACCATTATTTAATTATAGTAAGGAATTGGAGTCAAGACGAGACTATACCCAACAGTAAAGAGTTGGTGAGGGGCTGGCGCTGTGGCACAGCGGGTTAATGCCTTTTGCTTATCTATGCTTATATCTTTCTACAATGAATACAATTATTTGGTAATGAGGAGGAAGTTACTTTAATAGCAAAACTTAACACACAGATTTCCTAAAAATTAAATTTTAAAAAATGAAATAAATCATCAAGTAAGGCAACAAGCTAACATTTTGTCTCCAGATGCGTTCAGCATCAACCATGTCGCCAAGCTGTTCTGAATGAGCAATCAGACTACAATCTCTAGTAACCCATTCAAATGCTAAAGAGGTACATTTGGGAGCATTTAACCCTGTTAATGACATCACAATGGGAGGACCACATGCAGAGGAGATCCCAAGGCAAGAACCTGTGAGATTAACCTATTTAGCAGGTGTTTTTAAACGTATTTTGAATTTAACAGTTGGCATATTCATCATTTCTATATTACTATTGTTAGTAAGTTAGTTATAGAATGCATAGGATGTCAAAAATTAGCCCAGGCATTTTTTGTATGTGTCTGAACTGGGTGGAGTGTGGGGTTAATATGCTACTTTATATTGAAATGCACCACACCTTGATGCAATTTTCTGATGAGTACGAAGTGCGAAGCAGGGATTAAATTATATAGTCTGTGCTGTCAACAATCAATCAACAGTTGTGTTGAGCAACTTCTGTGTGCAAGCCGTAGTGCTGAGTAGGCAGAGAACTGTCAGGACGGATAGGACCCAATCACTGTCCTCGAGAGGCTTAGGGTCTCACAATGGGATAGGAAATCTGTCAAATGCAGCATTGCCATGAAAATGGAGAATCTACCCCTGAATTCTGACTTCCCTTTGAGGTACTCTAACTCTGAGTACCACGGCAGTCCCGAGGGCACACTTGCTCCTAAGAAGAGTAGAAATTTCTTCTCTTACTTTCCCTCAGCACAGCTGAGACAGTATTGCTTATTAGAAAGCCCTCAAATCTTGATGCTATAGTCATCTCAAATGTTAAATGAAATATAGTAACTACCTGTAATGCACGTCTAAGCTTGCACAAAACTAAGAAGCATTGCCAAGTTTCATAATCAAAAGGAAAAAACTAAATCCAAAATAGGAAGTCCTTAAGCTGATACGGAAGCTGCCATGGGTAGAGACTGTCATTTTGGGATCAGGAGAAGGGGACAAGATCGGGAACAGTAAAGGACTTGTCCTTGCTGAGGAAGGTAGATTAGAACAGGGCTACCACAAGGCACAAAGAAACCTGCCTGCCCTAGCTTCAGTTTATAGAGGGGTCCTTAAAATGTGCAGCCATGTTCCTGCACTCCTTAGCTGTTTGCCCCTCTTCCCACAGTAATTAGCATCAAACGTGGCATGTGACAGATTCCTAGGGTATCTTGCAGAAACAAACACAAAATTAATCTATAGGGACTTACCTTTTTTTAAAGATGTATTTTATTTATGTGAAACACATAGTTACAGAGACAGAGAGAGAGAGAGAGAGAGACAGAGAGACAGAGAGAGAGAGAGAGAGAGAGAGAGAGAAGAGAAACACAAAGAGATTTTCTATCTGCGTTTCATTTCCCCAAATGGCTCCAATGGCCAGGGCTGAGCCAGGCTAAAGCCAAGAGCCTGGAACTCCATCTGAGTCTCTCACCTGGGTGGCAGGGGGCCAAGAACTTGGACTATCTTCTGCTGCTTTCCCTGGCTCATTAGTATAGAGCTGGATCAGAAATGGAGCAGCCAGGGCTTGACACAGTGCCCTTTTGGAATGCAGGCATTGCAGGAAGTAGCTTAACCCACTGCACCACAACGTAGGTCCCAGGGACTCATCTTAATATGAACACAAGAGGGTGCCTACAGGTGAAGTTTCACTGAAGATGAACTTGTGTGGATTGTTTATTATATGTTTTGCAGTCTTGAGTTATGAGTTTATCTTCAGGGAAAGCCAATAAGTACTATGAACAGTTGGATTAGACCACTAAGAAATTTCAGATTAAAGAACTATGAGTTAAACATTATTAATAAAAACAAGTAATAGGCTTTGAATAATTATGATATGTCATTGTAGATTCATCAATCACTCTGGTGAGGGATATTAATAATGGGTGAGGCCATGCATATGTGGAAACAAGGGAATGTGGGAAATTTCTGTGCCATCTCAGTTTTGCTGTGAATTGTGCAAATGCAAAGCATTTTTAAAAATTATCTT
Organism: Lepus europaeus; assembly: GCF_033115175.1. Classification (NCBI taxonomy): domain Eukaryota; kingdom Metazoa; phylum Chordata; class Mammalia; order Lagomorpha; family Leporidae; genus Lepus; species Lepus europaeus. Next base: position 118,626,576 of record NC_084831.1, on the reverse strand, counting down.
AAAATGATTAAAGACAAGGGCCAGTGCTGTGGCATATTAGGTTAAGCCACATTTTACAGTGCTCACATCCCATATGGGTGCTGGTTCAAGTCCCGGCTGCTCCACTTTTTTTTTTTTGACAGACAGAGTTAGACAGTGAGAGAGAGAGACAGAGAGAAAGGTCTTCCCTCCATTGGTTCACCTCCCAAATGGCTGTCACGGCAGGTGCGCTGCGCCGATCAGAAGCCAGGAGCCAGGTGCTTCCTCCTGGTTTCCCATGCAGGTGCAGGGCCCAAGCACTTCGGCCATCCTCCACTGCACTCCCCGGCCATAGCAGAGATGTGCCTGGGAAAGTATTAGAAGATGGCTTAAGTCTTTGGGCCCCTGTTCCCATGCAGGAGATCTGGTTGAAATTCCTGGCTCCTGGCTCCTGGCTTTGGCCTGGCCTAGCCCTGGCCGTTGTGGCCATTTGTGGAGTGAATCATCAGATGGAAAATATCTATCTCTGTAATTATGCCTTTCAAAACAATAAAATAAAATGATTAAAGACAGTGAGCAAAGATTTAAACCATGAGGAACATGCAGACATGGATGTGATTGGAGCATGTCCTCCAAAGTTCCCTGTGCTAAAGGCTTGGTCTCCAGTGTGGCAGTATTGGGAAGGGAAGGAACTTTTAAGAAGACGGTTGGTAGAAAATGGCTTAGGTCATTGGGAGACAACCTTTGGAAGGGATTAATGTAGGATCTTGGTTAGTTCCATGAGACAAGATTGCATAACAGAACCTAGCACCTGTTGCAGGCTCCTTGCCATGCCATCTGCTCCTCCCCGTATGTGGTCCTGCCATTGTGATGCCAATGATCTGTGAGCTCACTAAACCTCTTTTCTTTACAAATTACCCAGCTTCAGGGTTTTTTTTTTTTTAAGATTTAGTTTATTTATTTGAAAGGCAGAGTTACAAGAAAGAGAGAGAGAGGGAGAAAGAAAGAAATTTTTCCATTCACTAGTTCACTACCCAAATGGCTGCAATGGCCAGAGTTGGGCCAGGCTGAAGCCAGGAGCCAGGAGCCAGGATTTTTTTCCAGGTTTCCCGCGTGGATGTAGGGTCCCAAGAACTTGAGTCATCTTCCACTGCTTTCCCAGGTACTTTAGCAGGGAGCTGCATCAGAGGTGGAACAGCCAATACACAAACCAGCACCCATATAGGATGTCTGTGTTGCAGGCAGCAACTTAACCTGTTACGTCACAACTCTGGCCCCACTTCAAATTTTCCAGTACAACAGCAAACAGATAGATGCTATGAAAAAAGAACCAAATAGAGCTATAAGAAATTTGAAATATATTTATTGGCATTTGAAAATCAATAAATGACACAGGTTAAGATTTTGGCTAAAAATAACAGAAACAATAGTGTATTAATAAATTAGAAGTTTCTTAAAATTAGTTTTGTTTCTTGCATAAAATTCCAGATCTTGGTGATCCAGTAACGGTTTAATACTCCACTGCTATTAAGACCAATTCTACCTTTCTGTTCCCACACCTACTGGGTGACACCTACTGCCTCAGTATGCAGGTCCAACAATCAATACAACGTCCAAGCAGAGAGAAGAAATTATTGAAGAAAGAGAGGAGCAAATGATATGAATCTGTCTTGTAAAAAAGTGTCTTAGAGATGCTTCCACCGCCATCCTATTGCCCAGTATTGAGATACAAGGCCATGCTTAGCTGCAAGGGACCCTGTGGTATTTACTCTGGGAGCCATAAACCCAAGTAAAAATGAAAATGTTTGGTAATGTAGAATGAATGAGATATAGATATCATAGGAAAGTGTTAGTTGAGTGACATACAATATGTTAAGAAAAGCGAATGATAAATCTTGATCTGAGAAATACAGTCATCCCTCAGGATCCTCAGGGGATTGGTTCCAAGAATTCACAAGTTTGAGGATGCCCAATTCCATCATATTAAATGATGTAGTATTTGCAAATGATTTACATGCATCTTTCCATATGCTTTAAATAATCTCCAGATTAGTTATAATTCCTGAAATAATGCAAATGTAATATAAATATCTGTTTTACTGTATGGTTTAGGTTATAATGGCAAGGAAAAAAGGTCTGTACATGTTCAGTCAAATGCAAATTTGGAATATTTTTAATCATGGTTGAATCTGAGGAGGTAAAATCCATGTGCAAAATCCACATGTGTTCAAATGATGTGGAATGCAGTGAACTCTGGAACACAGAATGCAGAAAGTCCAAATGCATCTAATGTGTCAAAGGGAACTGCAAAAAGTCATGAATCCTGAGAAGCAAAACTCTCAAAGGAAAATTGTAAAATGTGCCAGAAGTTGAAACAGATTACCTCCCCTGAAAAAAGAAAATTAGTCTGGCAGCACCCTCTCAACCACAAATATCACAAAATAGCATAATAATATCTCCAAAGTGATCTGAGGCAATATTTGCCAAGCTGGAATTCTGTATCAAGCTAAAATATCGTTTATGGGTAAGGATTAAATTAAGATATTTTCAGACAATTATGGATAGTGGCTACAAAAGAATTTGCTACAGGAAGAAGAAAACTGAATTGAGAAAAAAAGAATGACCTTAAGTGGGTAATGGTAAAGGGGAAAAAAGATGAAAATGATGATAAGAATAAATAAGCACACCGGTGCTTATTTAAGCCACCGCCTGCAGTGCCGGCATCCCATATGGGCACCAGTTCAAGTCCCAGTTGCTCCACTTCTGATCCAGCTTTCCACTATGGCCTGGGAAAGCAGTAGAAGATGGCCCAAGTCCTTGGGCCCCTGCATCCATGTGAGAGACCCAGAAGAAGCTCTTGGCTCCTGGCTTTGGATCAGCACAGCTTTGGCAGTTGCAACCATCTGGGGAGTGAACCAGTGGATGGAAGACCTCTCTCTCTCTCTCTCTCTCTCTCTGCCTCTCTTTCTCTCTCTGTGTAACTCTGACTTTTAAATAAATAAAATAAACCTTTAAAAAAAAGAATAAGCAGAGATTCCAAGGTGGCTAAATTGGGAAAAGATGTACTGATTTTGACAATTGGAAGATAAGAGGAGAAAAGCTGAGGAAGTACATTCCTAGGGAAGGGTTGAAGAGATGTTTGCAGTGGAAATTCTACAGAAAGAGAGGTGCTGTGGAGCAGCATGGAAAGTGCAGACATGCAGCAATGAACAGGGATAACACCCGCTGGAGAAAACACCAGCTTCTGAGAGTGAGTACATGTCTCTGCAGCAGACACTCCACTAAGCCACAGAAGCATAGTCCAAAGATAAAATCTGTCAGAGGAGAAAATCAACAAGTGTATCCACAAATGCCTAAAAATAAATGTGGAAACACAAGAAATAAGAATAAGAAAGACAATATGACTCCCCAAAAGGAACACAGCAACTCTTCAATATCAGAATGTGAAGATGAAGAAATTAATAAAATGACTGAAAATTAATTTTAAAAGAATGATCATAAAATTACTCAGAAACACAAAGAAACAGAGAAACAAATTCATGAGATAAAGAAATCCATACATGATATGGATGAAAATTTTTTCTGAGAGATTCATATATTGAGGAAAAAGCAAACTGAAATATTTGAAATGAAGAATTCAAAATGTCAAATAAAAAATACAATGGAAAATCTGAATAATGGACTTGGTGAGGCAGAAGAAAGAATATCTGAGATTGTTCTCAGCCTTTTGGCTAAGATCAAGTATGAAGAATATCTGAACTAGAAGATAAATCCTAGGAAATGTCTCAGACCAAAAAAAAAAGAAGGAAGAAAAAGAAAAACTGAAAATAGTGTTCAGCTGGAGCCACGGCTCAATAGGCCAATCCTCCACCTGCGGCGCCGACACACCGGGTTCTAGTCCCGGTTGGGGCACTGGATTTTGTCCCAGTTGCCCCTCTTCCAGGCCAGCTCTCTGCTGTGGCCAGGGAGTGCAGTGGAGGATGGCCCAAGTGCTTGGGCCCTGCACCCCATGGGAGACCAGGAGAAGCACCTGGCTCCTGCCTTCAGATCAGAGCAGTGCACTGGCTGCAGTGCGCCGGCCACAGTAGCCATTGGAGGGTGAACCAACGGAAAAAGGAAGACCTTTCTCTCTATCTCTCTCTCTCTCACTGTCCACTCTGCCTGTCAAAAAAAAAATAGTGTTCAAGATTTATAGGATACTATCAAATGCCCAAACATATGTGTCTTAGCAGTTCCTGAAAGCATGGAAATAGAGAACAGAATAGAAGACATATTCAGCAAAATAATAGCAAAAAACTTCTCTATTTGGAGAAAGAAAGGGACATCCAAACACAAGAAGCACAAATAATTCCTAACAGACATGATCAGAAAAGAACTTCACCATAACACATTATAGTCAAACTTTCAATAGTAAAACATAAAGAAAAGATTCTAAAATAAGAGAAATGCCAAATTACTTTCAGAGGATCTCCAACTAAACTAACAGCTGATTTCTCATCAGAAACCCTACAGACTAGCAGAGAATGGAGACACATAGTTCAAGTCCTAAAAGAAACATTCGACCCAGAATACTGTACCCAGCAAAGCTCTCATTATAAATGAAGGTTAAATAAAGACCTTCCATAGCAAACAGAAATTGAAAGAATTTTTCACCACTTGTCCAACTTTACAAATGATTCTTAAGTATGTGCTACTCACAGAAACAGAGAACAATAGTTATCATTATAGAAGAATATGAAGGCAGAAATCCTCCTAGTAAAGATACTATGGAAATCTAAAGCAAATAATAGGAATACTTATGGAAAAATGGTAGGACCAAATCATTACTAATCAATAATAACATTGAATGCAAATGGCCTAAATTCTCCAATTAAAAAATACAGACCGGTTGAATGGATTAAAAAAAAAACAAGACCCATTTATTTGCTGCCTACAAGAAACATACCTCACAAAAAATATACCAGCAGAATTAAAGTGAAAGGATGAAAAAAGTATTCCATGCTAACAGAAAGCAGAAATGAACAGATGTAGCTATCCCAATATCAGACAAAAAGATTTTAACACAAAACTGTTAAAAGAGACAAAGAAGGGCATTATTTAATGATTAAGGAATCAATTCAACAGGAAGATGTAACTCCAGTAAATGTATATGCACCCAAAATGAGGGTACCTGGCAATTTAAAATAAATATTAATGATCTAAAGGGAGACATAGACACCAATATGATAGTAATGGAGATTGATTTCAACGCCCCACTTTCATTGATGGACAAATCAACAATACAAAAAAATCAACAAAGAAACAATGAAGTTAATCTACTCTATGGACCAAATGGACCTGATTGATATCTACAGAACATTTCATTCCACAGCTGAAGAACATTCTTTTCATCAGTGCATGGAATTTTCTCCAGGATAGACCATATGATAATCCATAAAGCAAGTCTCAGCAAATTCAACAAAATTGAAATAATATCATGTATCTTTTCTGGCCAAGGTGGAATTAAGCTGGAATTTAACAACTTAAGAAACTCCAGAAAATATACAAATAAATGAAGACTGAACAGCACACTCCTGAATGAACAGTGGGTCAAAGAAGAAATCAAAGGGAAATAAAAAAAATTCCTGAAAATGAATGAAGATAATACAAGATGTCAGAACTTATGTGATAGAGCAAAATCAGTGTTAAGAGGGAAGTAGAGCAGTTAGTGCCTATATCAAGAAATTGGAAAGACATAAAATAAATGGTCTATCAATGTATCTCAAGGATCTAAAAAAACAAGAACAACCCAAACCCTAAATTAGTGGGAGGAAAGAAATAATTAAAATTAGAGAAGAAAAAAACAAAATTGAATCAAAAACAATACAAAAGAATGGTGAAACAAACAGCTGTTTTTTTTTAAATAAACAAAAGTGATGTACCATTAGTGAAAACTAACCAAAAGAGAGGGACTTCTCCTCTCTTTTTGATTTCCCTCAAATCAATAAATTCACAGATGAAAAAGGAGATACAATGATGGATATAACAGAAATAAAAAAGAATCATCAGAAATTACTGTAAACAGCTAGATGCCAACAAATTGGAAAATCCAGAAGAAATGGATAGAGCTCTGGACACATACAAGCTACTAAAATTGAGTCATGAAGACTAGAAAACCTAAACAGACCAACAACCAAGATGAAGAAAATCAATCAATAGTAAAGACCCTCCCAACTATGAAAACCCCAGGACCAGATGTCTTCACTGCTGAACTCCACCAGACTTTTAAAGAACTAATTCCAATTCTCAAACTGTTCAAAACCATTAAAAGGGAGGGAATCCTCCCAAATTCCTTCCATGAGGCCAACATCACCTTATGTCTAAAACCAGAGAAAGATACAACAAAAAAAGAGAACTAGAGACCAATATCTCTGATGAACATAGATGCAAAAATCCTCAACAAAATAATAGCTAATTGAATCCAACAACACATCAGAAAGATAATTCACCTGCACCAAGTGGGATTCATCCTTGGTATGCAGGGATGGTTCAACATATGCAAATCAATAAATATGATGCACCACATAAACAAATTAAAGGAAGAAATCATGATTATCTCAATAGATGCAAAGAAAGCATTTGATGAAATACAACATCCTTTCATGATAAAAAATAAAAACATAAGCAAATTGGGTATAGAAGGAACATTCATTAACAAAATCAAGGCAATTTAGGACAAACTCACAGCCAACATCTTATTAAATGGGGAAAAGTTGGAAGCATTTCCATTAAGATCCAGAACCAGACAAGGATGCCCACTTTCACCATTGCTATTCAATATATTTCTGGAAGTTTTAGCTAGAGCCATTAAGTAAGAAAAAGACATCAAAGACATGGAAATTGGAAAGGAGGAAATCAAATTATCACTGTTTGTAAATAACATGATTCTATGTATAAGGGAACCAAAGACTCTACCAAGAGTCTATTGGAACTCATAAGAGCATTTGGTAAAGTTGCAGGATATAACATCAACATATAAAATCAATAGCCTTTGTGTACACAATGACATGGCTGAGAAAGAACTTCTAAGATTAGCCCCATTCATAACAGCTACAAAATGATTTAAATACCTTTGAATAAATTTAACAAAGGAGGTGAAAGATCTCTACAATGAAAGTTATAAAACATTAAATAAAGAAATAGAAGACAATAAAAATGGAAAAATCTTCCATGTTCATGGATTGAAATAATTAATATTATCAAAATGTTTATACTACCAAAATCAATTTATAGATTCAATATGATCCCAATCAAAATACCATCCATTCTCCTCAGATCTAGAAAAAAACTATGCTAAAATTCATATGGAAGCACAAAGGACCCTGAATAGCTAAAGCAATATTAAACAAACAAACAAAAAAACTGGAGTCATCACAATACCAGACTTCAAGACACACTACAGGGCAATTATAATCAAAGTGGCCTGGTACTCGCACAAAAATAGACATATAGGCAAATGGAACAAAATAGAAACTCCAGAAATTTATCCACACATCTACAACCAACTAATCTTTGTTAGATGAGCTGAAATAGATTCCTAGAGAAAGGACAGTTTCTTCAACAAATGGTGCTGGGAAAATTGGATCTCTGTGTACAGAAGCATGAAACAAGACACTTACCTACACCTTATACAAAAATCAACTCAAAATTCATCAAGGATTACATCTATGACCTGAAATAATCAAATTACTGGAGGAAAACTTCAGGGAAACTCTGCAAGACATTGGCATAGGCAAAGACTTCTTGGAAAAGACCCAAGAGGCACAGGCAAATAAAGTAAAAATAGACAAATGGGATTATATCAATCTAAGAAACTTCTGCACTGTAAAGGAGCCACTCAACAAAGTGAAGAGGCAACTGACAGAATGGGAGAAAATACTTGAAACTATGTAACTGATAAAGGATCAATAACCAGAATCTATGAAGAGCTCAAGAAATTCAACAACAAAACAAACAATCCAGTTAAAAAATGTGAAAAAGACTTACACAGGCACTTTTTCAAAGGATGATATTCAATTGGCCAACAGACACATGAAAAAAAAAATGCTCAGAGAAATTCAAATAAAAACTACAGTGAGGTTTCACCTCACCCCAGCTGGAATGACTACCATACATAAATCAAAAAACAATAAATGCTAGCAAGGATGTGGAGAAAAGGGGACCCTACTACATCATTGGTGGGAATGTAAACCAGTAGAACCATTATAGAAGTCAGTATGGAGATTACTCAGGAATCTGAAAATAGATCTATTGAATGACCCAGCCATCCCACTCTTGAGAATTTACCTAAAGGAAATTAAATCAGCACATGAAAGAATTATTTGTACTTCCGTGTTTATTGCAGCTTAATTCACAATAGCTCAGATACGGAATCAACATAGATGTCCATCAACTGATGACTGGACACGTTATGGAATATTACTCTGCCATAAAATAATGAAATACTGTCTTTGGCAACAAAATTGATGCAACTGGAAACCATTATAATTAGTGAAATAAGTCAGTCTCAAAAAAGACACATATCTTATGTTTTCTCTGCTGTGTGTCAGCTAATATACAATACAAACAGATGCATAGGAATGAAATGGTCACTTTGGGACATGATTATCATTTTAGCTCATGTTTATATGCTTGTGAAATTGTGGTCTTCCTACTTCATACTTGTTGAATATTATGATTTGTGGCAAATTAAGCCTGTGAATATAAAGCGGACTAAAATGACGTCTTTGCAATAACTAATGAAGAGATGAGAGGGAGCAGAAGAGTGAAGGAAGTGTAGTTGTCTTCTAGGAACTGTACCTATGGAATGCATAAAATATGCTCTCTTTATATTAATAAAAAATAAAAAATGAAAAATGAAAAAAATTAATAAACAAGTACTGACAGTATAAAATAAAACAAGTGCCAGGCATTTGGTGCCACACTTAAGATGCTGCTTGGGTCACCTGCCTCCCATATCAGACTGCAGGCTGCTATGCTTCCAATTTCAGCTTCCTATCAATGCACAAACCAGGATGCAAAGGTGATGGCTAAGTGCTTGGGTCCCTGTCATGCATGTGAGAGACTCAGAATGAGTTCTGGGCTCTTGACTTCAGCCTGGTTGTTGGGTTTGAGGACTGAACCAGGGGGATGGAAGTTTCTCTCTCTCTCTATTACTCTCCTCCACCTCCCCATGTGTGTGTGTCTGCCTTTAAAATGCATAAAAATAATTTCTAGAAAAATAATATCTTTTAAAAATAATAGAAGTCCTGATGGCTACATTGAGGGTGTTAGAATAAATCTATAATACTGGACAACAATACAATCTCAGGCAATATGGTCAGGGTTGAAGTGCTGGAAGCTGTCAATACCAATCCAGAGACACGTTAAGTGTAAGGAACTTTGTATAAAATTCTGACCCCACCACAGTCAGCTCGTTCCTTCTGTATGTAGGCGTGGATTAAGATTTGCAACTCTGCCTGCTCTGGTACCACATGGTAGACGCCTGTCTGTATTCTTTATTTCCAAATTCTCTGCCTGTTTTCTTCTTGAGAACCTGTAAGACCTCTGCTAAAAGTAAATATTAAAATAATTTTAGCAAGGGTTTAAAAGTTTGGCTGCTGACAGTAGCCATTCCTTAAGATAACTGTGTCTCCATCTGCCTACAGAATAACCTTGGGAAACTGCCTTGGGAAACTGCTCTGTGTAACTGTCTCACGCGGTAACACTTGCAGGAGTCTGGAAAAGAGTTGCAATAAGGTTCTGTGACCATTGTATAAACTTACCCCTTCCCTCACTAAAATCGCAACAAGAGTTTGCCCTTCAAAATAGCCAATCACCAAACGCCCCACATACATATGTTAATCAGGTGGCTATTGTCTTTAAAAACTGCTGTAACCCCTGCTCGGGGCTCTCTTGCTCTCTGGACTGCCTGAGGTGCTGGGGAGCCCGTTTGCGCAAACGTATTAATAAATATCCTCTTGCTTTTGCATCTACTGGGCTGGAGTTTTGGGTCTTTGGGCGACTACCCGAGCGCGTTGGATTCCCAGATTTGGGGTCTTTCAAACCCAGATGACTGTGGTAGACATAGAGAGAAAGGGGCAAAGGGAAGAACTACCAAGAAGGAAAAAGCAATATGGTTGGTAACTGGTTAGATACAAAATCAATGGGTTTCCTTGTAGACGGGGACAGTGGCCATGCCATCTGAAGAAGAGAAATCTGTAAGGGAAAAAATAATTTCAGAGATAGTTGTGTTTAGTGTAAGATGCTTTTGAAATGTCCAAATGGCACTGTTTCATTGAGGATCAGAGATTTTAACTGCGAGAAATGCCATGGCTGGAAACCTCCACCCAAAGGAACTGTCCAAATGGCATCTTTGTCTTCATCACACACCTGCTCCTCAATGAAAGTGTGAAAAACGAATGCGAGTTCTCAGCAAAAGAGAAAGCCAGTCAAGTGTGGGCTGACCTTGGGTGTAACACACAGCTTTGTAAGTGGAACCAGGAGAGAGACTAGTGGGGAGGACAGGGAGGAAAGCCCGTGGAATCGGACAGCACTGAGTGAAGTGCAGTGTCCACAGGGCAGAGTGGAGCTGACCAACAGTGAGCAGAGTGGGAGCTGACCAACAGTGAGCAGAGTGGGAGCTGACCAACAGTGAGCATTGCTTGACAGAGGGCTAGGATCCTGGGCACTGGGTGCAGAGCTGGAGAGAACACGGTGACTCGAGTGAGATGGTCCAAGGGAATGGTTGGCAGGAAAAGCATTATTCATCAGACTTAAGGAATATTTAAATAAAGATAGAACTATAGGTGTCAGTCTTTGGTATTTGAGGAAGATGCTAAAGAAAGAAGGGAGAAGAGACAAAGTTAATGCTCCCCCCCCCTTTTTTTTTTAGCTAAAATAACTAGTATGACTGAAAAGATAGGATAGAAATCCAACAGGCATCCAAAATGCTTTGCTCCACTGGGCCCCCACATAAAGTTGCGGGTGGTTTAGGGAGCCACACGAGGCTCTGCCAGACCTGATCCCTGACCGGCTATATAACCTTACTTGTCTTGGCTTCTTTGAGCTCCGCTCATGCAAAATTGTTTGCTGCCAAATACAGGTTCACCACTCTGATCTTTGCCCTTGCTTCTGTTTACTTTAAATTAAATGCCTTTTTTTCTGTTCTCAGCCTGGTCAATCTACACATTCTTCAAGATGAAGTTCAAGCAACGCCTTTTGCCAACACCTTGCTGGGTGAGCTGTGTCCTCTCTGTGGTGCTGACTCCTTATCATATTACACTGCGTCATGGTATTTAACTCTCTCCCACGAAACCCCTGCAGAAGAATTACTTGGTTTTTGCCAAAGTAACTAGAATACAGTAAGTGCTTACTATATGCTTAATGAATGAAAAAATCATTTGGTGGACGTGGGAGAGAGGGAGGGGGTTAATTCCTGACTTTCAGATGTATCAATCACATTTCAGATGGGTAGGAAAATGGCTTTCGAGGGAAAAATAGAAAAATAGCTCTTGAACACTGCAAGTTAAGTTTCCAAACAAGTGAAGTGATAAGCTACATTATTGGCAATAGAACTAACCTTTTTTTTTTCATTTTTTTTATTTCTGAGATAAAATATTTTTAATTTACATTACAGTCATAGGCTTAATACTCAACTAAATAATGAGTTCAATAAATAAAAAGTAAAAGGACCTCAGTTCAGCAGCAATATAGGTAAGGGCTATAAACAATAATCAAATGAAAACAAGTCAATTTCACTCATATACAGTAAATTTTAAGATAATCAGATTATTAAAACTATAGTAGTATATTATTCGTAACAATTTGACAAAGATTTAAAACAAATTTTGACAAATATATTTGTGGCAAAACTGATACAGACAGGCATTTCTGTTTTGGTTGATTCCATATTTTGGCTATTGTCCACCATGCTGCTATAAGCATGGTGGTTCAAGCATCTCTTTGATACAATGTAGAATTCTCTCTATATATATATTTTTTGGCTTTGGCTCAACCTTTTAAAATAAAGAATTTACTGATGTACAAAAATTCAAAAGTGTGACAATGACAACATAGTAAATCTGTGATTGAAAGTCCCCTAGAGGAGGTTGATATTGTGTGTTAAGCCGCCACCTGCGATGTCAGCACCCCATATGGGTGTCAGTTTGAATCCAGGCTGCTCCACCTCTGATCCAGCTCCCTGCTAATGCACCTGGGAAAGCAGAAGAAGATGGTCAAAGTCCTTGGGCCCCTGCACCCATGTGAGAGATCTGAAGGAATCTTCTGGCTCCTGGTTTAGACCTGGCCCAGCCCTAGCTGTTGCCGTCATGTGGGGAGTGAATCAGCTGATGGAGGATCTCTTTCTCCCCCAACCCTGTAACTCTGCCTTTCAAATAAACATGTCTTTTAAAAAGAAAGACAGGCCCCTCAGGTGTACCCTGAGATGCACATGCACCTTCCCACATCACTCTGGAGTGGAAACAGGAACCAATGCAAATCAGTGCTGCCAGGAAGCACCAACACATACGTTCTCCACTCCAGCAATCAGACTAGAATGCACTGCAAACACTCAGTAACAGAAAGTATGGCATCTTCCCAGGGGCAGCAAGGCAGACTTCTGACTCACGCTGAATCAGCACAAGGAACCCCAGCCAAAAGGAGGCCCGCATACTTCAGTTTAGGGTAGTCACATGGGGATCACCACAGTTCCGGTGGAAGGAGCAACCCCTGGGCTCTGCCCACACCTTTCTTCTCTAGCCAGTGTTGTCCTTGTTTTGGGGGGCCTTGGTCATCAAGTGTATTATAAGCTTCTGTGGCCAAAGACTGAATATGCCCATTTTGCTATTCGTGACTCTTCAAGACACAATGAACTATAGGAATCGCTCTTCCTTCCATCCTAAAAACGACTTCTCCCGTTCGATGGCATCTTCAACCCAATTTGTTAGAAAGAGAGAAGACCTCCTCTGTGAAATGCAGGTTCCATACTGCCACTGCCACTTGACCATTCACCGCACATCATCCAAAAACCTAGAGACAGCATGGTGGGGACAGCTCGCGGGACACGGGCAGGAGAGGAGGCGGACGGAAGATACTGATGAAAGCCATTGCTCTGACCCAGTGGAATGCTGACAAGAGAAGGGCAGATACTTGCTTTCCTGGGGTCAACTAGACTCGCCCGAGGCAAGCTGACATATTTCAGATTTATCAAGGCCGAATCATTGTGATGCGCTGCAGCGTCACCCACAGAAGAGAGGGCATTTCCCTTACTCACCACGAATTCCTGCTGAGCCTGTTCCACCTAGTTAAAGCGAAACCACTGTCCCTCCAGATGGAATATCTTACGATAACTGTTCAATGGCCCGGCATCCCGAGAGGGACCACACACTGGGAAGGAAGACGGAGTGTGACTAACTTCATTGGGTGACATCTTGGCTTCTGCAGCCTTGCACTGTCCTGCTTGCTTCGGCCTGGGTTTCTAGAACAGAAGACTTGAAAGTAGCCTATGAATTGCCGATACCAAGTGGCTAAGTTAAATCTCCAACTTTGTCACCATTGCTCTTCCCACTTGGAACTCAGCTTCCTCCTTACTGCTCCTTTTCCCCCTCAACTCAGCGCTTGCGCTTCTGTTTTGCCATTGCATTCACTTATTTGCTCCACATGTATTTATCGAGTGCCTTCAACAGTGCAGTCTCCTCTTTACATGGAGATGAGTGCAATGAACAAGACAGACCAGAGGCGTGACCCCAGCCACGCCAAAGGATTTGACTCCCATCTCTGCACAGCGGATTACCATTTGTCCTGGTCATTTTTACCCCAATTTTCAAGGATTCTGTATCTGAATTTCCAGTCTCTCATCACTGCCTCCCGGTCTTGTCCTGGCAGCACCTTCAATCCAACCACGCCTTAGGTCAGACTCCCTCATTCTGCACACACCAGTTCTTCCTTCACTTCTCTGTCTTTGTCAATGGGAGATCAGTTCCTACTCATCAGGCACAACCTGCCGCGGTGCCCCAGCTGCTTCTTCTACTTTAGCTTCAACGCAGTGCCTGGCTCTGTGTACTCTTCCCTCGGACAAATGCTTTCCACCTTCGTCGTGTCTTTCTCTGCCTCAGTACCCGCATGTGTGAGTCAGAGCCTCTTCTTAAGCAAGGGGCACTGCATTGCTCACAGGGGGTGCTCTCTCCACGCACTTCCTCTTGCAGAGCTGCCTAATCACCGCTGCCTAACTAATCCCTGGGTTATCAGAGAACACTGTGTTATGCAGACCGGCTTCTGTCCCTCGAAGGCTCCTTGTTCAAAGCCAGTTTCCGGTTTGGTCTCAAAACCATTCTCTTTCTGAGGATATAGCCTCAGGGTTTTTTCTTTTCCTGTATTTTTTTAAAGATTTATTTATTTGGGGGCCGGCGCTGTGGCATATCAAGCAAAGCCGCCAGCACCAGCATCCCACATAGGCTCTGGTTTGTGTCCTAGCTGCTCCACTTCCAATCCAGCTCCCTGCTAGTGCACCTGGGAAAGCTGTGGAGGCTGACCCAAGTCCTTGGGCCCCTGCACCCTTGTGGGAGAGCCAGAAGAAGCTCCTGGCTCTTGGCTTCAGAGAGGCCCAGCTCTGGTATTTGTGGTCATCTGGGGAGTGAACCAGCATATAGAAGATCTCTGCATCTCTTGATCTCTCTCTAATTCTGCCTTGCAAGTAAGTAAATGAATCTTTAAATAAAGTAATTGATTTATTTAGTTGAAGGACCAAATTATAGAGAGAGGGAGAGAAAGAGATCTTCCATCCACTGCTTCACTCCCCAAAATGGCCACAACATCTGGGGCTGGGGCTGGGGCTGGGCCAGGCTGAAGCCAGGAGCCAGGAACTCCTTCTGGGTTTCCCACATGGGTAACAGGGGCAAGTTCTTAGGCCCTCAACCACTGCTTTGCCAGATGCATTCTAAGGGACTTGGATGGGAAGTGGAGCAGCCAGGATTCAAACTGGCACTCCTTTAGGAAGCCAACATTGCAGGCTTTACCTGCTGCACCACAATGTTGCCCTCCTCCCTCTTTCTACAGCACCATCACCCCCCTGGGGTTCTCTTTCTTCTGCTTCTGTCCAAACCTGACAATACATTCCTCCTTCTCAGAAATGCATGGTATAACATGCTGTGTAATCCCGGGATAGATTCCTAACAGTGCTATGTTCTAGCTTGTATCAGCAAAACACGGAGGAGCTTGCCTTGTGTGAAAAGTTGTGAGCTACAAATGGAATAATGCTGGGCTCACAGCACGTGGTCCACCTCGCTAGCACATCGGCATGCCAAGCAGGTGGAATTCCAAGCTACTTGTCTAGTTTCTATGGGGCCAGCTTCCCTGGAAGCACCTCTCAAACACTGTAGCCTGGGGCCTCCAACAAGGCAGAAATCTTCCAGCCCTGTGTTGTCCCGTTCAGTGCGGTTTTCAGTGACAGGCGGGTGTCGGTCAGCCACCGGGTAGACATCCACGTGCCTTGTGACAGAGGTGTGAACTCCCATTCGGATTTGCCCTCGCCGTCAGATTGGCTTTCCAGGCTGTCTGTTCTGAGTCAGGTGCTCCTCCCTTCCGGCTCCACTTCCTGCCAGGGGCTGTTGCCTCAACACACCTCTGGGGGTGGGGGAGGCAGGATGGCGGCTGATACCATCTGTTTGTAAACAGTGTCCACAAGTCACCTCCTGCCGGGAATCATAGACTCTCAAAGGAAGGGCCCCACCCACACAGGCCAGCCTGCCCTTCCCAGCCTTCCTGAGGGGTCATTTGGCCTCAACTTGAAACACCCTGGATGAATCAAGGGAGCCTCTCTGACCTCACCCGTGAGCAAACACCTTCAGCACCTGGCTGCTGGGTGGATGCCCTGGCGAGGCGGAGCTCACCAGTCATCGGGTCACTGATGGAGCAGAAGCCAAGAGGCCAAGCTGCAATTTTCTAAAAGCCTGGGTGTGTCCGCAGAGATCGGTGTGTCCCTTCCCCCGAGGGGGTGGTGATTTCTAAGGTGGCAGAGCTTGAGAGCGGAGGCCCTGGCGTCTCATCCCCTCACACCCCATCGGGAGGCCTTCAACGTTTGCTGGCTGGGTGATTCTGGCCAAGGCGCTGAAACTCTCTGAACCCCGGTATCCTCACATTCAAAACAGGAGACTCATGGAGTCCCCACTTGACAGGATTGGGGGAGCTAAAATAATAGATGTGAACAGCCCGGCAGTGTCCCTGGGACAAAAAAAGAAATCGTGCTGAAAAACCGTGCTTCCAGTTACTACCGTGGCCTCCTCCCTTGTGAACCCAGCGAGCATCATGCAAACACCTCCCTGGGCCCCCTTCCCCAGAGCGCGTGCGCACGATCTACACCTACAGGGACGGGGCTCTGCCCCACTCAGGAGGATCCCGCCAGGGCGGCCACGGCCAACACCTACGAAGACGGAGGGACCCACGCCTCCGAGCACGCCCCACTCGGAAGCGTTCCCGAAACCCCAGTCTTCCTGGTCATGAAGATGAGACCTGGGGAGGCCAGTTCCAGTCTCCTGGGAGGCGCAGCTGGGGGAACTTTCCTCACCCAGTGACCCGCCTGCCGCCCCACAGAGAGCCTCAGCGCTTATTCCAAAGTCCCCAAGAGCCGCGGACCGGAACCTTTGGGTCGCGTGCATAGGAGGGCAAAGCAAGCAGGGGAGGCAGGAGCTTGGGCCCTGGCCTCAACCAGCGCTTGTCCCCTGTAAGATGGCTGTAAGAGCCTGCACTTCAGGGAGTCACGACTGAATCAGATGGCACCTGTCAGTAGAGTCCCTAGGATATTTAGAACCGTCCATATGTGATGGCTGCGATCATAATAACTCCAAGAAAGCCAGATTCCTATCCAGGCGGGAATCATTTATCTATCTGGCCTTTCACAAGCATTTCTAGGTAGTGGATAATTGATAAACACAAGAATGAAGGAATAAATGGGGACACAGTGTTCTCAGGAGGTAGAAGCTTTATTGCGATGTCTTCAAAGGACAATCAAATCAGTAGGCATTGATTGGGCACCTGCTGGGTGCAAGCCCCTGCAGACTATAGCAGAGTCCAGTGTGTCCCGCCCATGGCTCTCAGGGCCCCGGAGAGAAAAATCACACAAGGGGTCCGGGGAGTTCTGTGTGGCTGAGACCCGGGTGGGTTTCCGGACATCAAAGTGCAATTAGCTTTACTGTGGGAGACAGACTCCGAGGCCCAGCACCCGGCGTGGGAGCCAGGGGCACCACGGGGAGGAGGCACGATGGGGAGCAGCTGGCAGTGGGCGGCTCAGCAACAGCCGCCGGAGCAGCAGCCGGAGCTCTGGTTACCGGAGCGCTGCGACCTCTGGCTGCCGCCCCCACAGCAGGAGCAGCAGCCGCTGCGCTGCCGGCGACGCCTCCTCGGAAAGCAGCAGCAGCCGGTGGAGGTCGAGCCGCAGCAGCCGGTGTCGCCGCAGCAGCCGCCGCCGCTGCCGCAGCAGCCGCCGTCCGAGCCGGAGCCGCAGCAGCCGCCGCCGCAGCACGGGGAGGAGGAGGAGCCGGACGCCGGGGTGGGCGCCGGCGCGGGGCAGGGAGTCGGGCCCTGCGAGGACCCCTTGGAAAAGCCTTTGGCGGAAGCGGCGCTCTGCTGGGACATGGCGGAGCTCGTCACGGCGGACCTGGAAGAAAGCCAGCCTTTGAGACGCGAGCACGCTTTTTTCTTTCCAACCGTGGGCCTCAGGGCTTGCAGACCGGGCTCAGCGAGCCAGCCGGCAGGTGCCGGGGCCAGGGAGGACAGAGCGGAAGCCGGGAAGGACAGCCCCGCGCGCAGCAGGTGTCTGCAGCGGCTAACAGTCCTTGAGAAGGATGGGTGGCTGTCCGTTTTCCTGACTGGGATAAGGACCACCCGAGTGCCCGGAGAGGGGAAATACCGGATACTGCGGCCATTTCTCTCCGTATGACCCAGGCCAAAGACCTTCTGTCTCTTTTCTTCCCCTGGGTTTTACCTTGGCCACAGAACGTCAAATGATATTCTAGTAATTGCTAGCACTGTATACATACCCAGAAGTGAGGAACTGTCAAACTCCTACCTCCTGGGACTAATTGAATCCACGACACGGGAGCACATCCCCTCATCCTCCCTTGCCTATGCCTCCCATCCCCCACAACCATAAGAGAAAGGAGGGTCGTACAGAGAATGGGAGTGTCCCCCTCCAGGCATGCGAGCGACGGGAGTTCCAGTAAGGGCTCCTCTATAGACGTACTGCGCAAATCTGCCAACTTCAGCCCCTGTCCCTCGCCCTGTCCCCATGGGCACCGCCAGAGACTGGCGCACTTGATGCCCACCGGGGTTGCCACGGTTCTCCTTGCACAACCACCTGCTGCCTGTGTTTGGCTTCTGCTCCTCCAGCCTTCCCAGCCTCCTCCCTCAGACCTCCTTAGAGACTTACCAGACGCTGGCTTCACTGGAAACCTCTCTTAGTTCTCCAACCGGAACAGGCCACCTGCTCGACAGTGGACTGAGCAGTGTCCAGCCTGAGAACCTTTTATAAGAAGATCAAGCCAGGCTCGTGGGAGGAGCCCGTTTCCCAACAGACCTGCTCAGCTGACAGACACATCCCAGAGACATGCATCACTCAGGTAGCACCGTAGGTGGTGCACGTGGGCATCCAAGTCACTCCGCAGAGGTGCCAGGATTGCTGGGTGTGTTTACTTTCCAAACAGGACACTGTTCATAGCTGGGAGGGCTGTGTGTGTGCGAGGGGAAGGCATGGGGCTCCCATGAGGCAAGTGCTGGGGCCCCTTCTGCCCGTTTGCACCACGTGCACACACACACACACACACATGGCTCCACTTGCCCACACATCCATCGCTGTGTAATCACGCACTTGGTGCTTCCTAGTTCCCTTGTTAGCTTGATTTGCATCTCTCTGGCTCTTGGTCCCTCAGGAAGGCCATGGGTGCTGTGGCAAACCTGCCGGGTTTCATGCAGGTGTTTCCAGATGGAGCCAAGAGAAGACAGTGGCAAGGATGCACGTATGGGAATCCCAGTGGAGATTTCTCTGTCACTAGAAACAGGAAGACAACCCCAGGCAAAATGAAGGAGCCACTAAGACAGAAAAGTTGGGAAATGTGGTCAGCTTATCATATCTTCATAACACATCCCCGGGGCCCAGGGGGAAATGTGTGCAGGACACTGGCCCAACTGCCTGGGACAAGTTGTCCTCGAACCAACACTTCCTGCCCCACCCCCACCATCTCCCTTGGAAGATAGGTTCTCCCTGGGGCCACTGCCCAATAGGAAAGGAAAGAAAATCTTTCCCAAAGGTCTAAAGCATCCCTGACAAATAGTGCCTTCATTTTAAATATTATTTATTTGGAAAACAAAGTTACAGAGAGGGACAGAGAGAGAGGTCTTCTATCCACTGGTTCACTCCCCAAATGGCCACAACGGCCAGAGCTGGGCTGATCTGAAGCCAGATGCCAAGAGCTTCTTCCAGGTCTCCCACGTGGGTGCAGGGGCTCAAGCACTTGGACCATCTTCCACTGCTTTCCCAGGCCTTTAGCAGAGAGCTAGATCAGAAGTGGAGCAGCTGGGACTCAAACCGGTGTCCACATGGGATGCTGGCACCACAGGTTGCGGCTTTACCCGCTACGCCACAGCACCAGTCCCAGGATGACTAACCTTAAAGAATTGGCCATCAACTGGCTTCAGAAAGGCTTGTTGGTCATGTAACTGCTCATAACCATGAACATGAGATGTAAGAAGAGCTCGGGCCAAAGAATTCAAGATTTACTGGTGAGAGAGATTTGGGGGTAAGTGAGCCAGGAACAGTCTGAGGGCACAGAATGAGGAAAGCTAAGTCACAAAGGTCACCAGTTTCATGTTATGTGACTTCAGAGCCTGATGGACAGGTTGTCTCTGGCTAGGGAGCCTTTGGCAGGTACAGCAGTGAGACATTCCAAGAAGTGAAGTCAATATTAGAAAAAAGAAGGAAATCTTGAAACAACAAGGTGGAGGCAGATCTCCTCCAGGAAATAGTAAAGTTCTTTTCCAGAGAGAGAGAGGAGAAGGGGAAACAAGGGGAAGGAAGGATTCCAGAGGAATCCACACAAGGAGATTGGGAAGGAATCCCTACAAGGAGAGGATTCCAGCAAGTACCTGCACCATCTGGGCTGGCTGTGGCCTCAGGCACTAACTTACTTGTCCTGTCACTGTTAACTCCAGGGTCAACTGTGTACTTTGTCTATAAAAGGTTGATTTATGGGGCCGGCGCTGTGGTGTAGCAGGTAAAGCTGCCGCCTGCAGTGCTGGCATCCCATGTGGGCGCCTGTTCGAGACCCGGCTGCTCCACTTCCCGTCTGGCTCTCTGCTGTGGCCTGGGAAAGCAATAGAAGATGGCCCCTGCACCCACGTGGGAGACCCGCAGGATGCTCCTGGCTCCCGGCTTCAGATCAGCACAGCTCCAGCCGTTGCAGCCATCTGGGGAGTGAGCCAGCAGATGGAAGACCTCTCTCTCTCTCTCTCTCTCTCTCTCTCCTTCTCTCTGTGTGTAACTGTGACTTTCAAGGAAAAATAAATAAATCTTTTTTTTAGAGAACGTTTTTTGTTTTTTGTTTTTGTTTTTGTTTTGTTTTTTTATTTTTAGACAGGCAGAGTGGACAGTGAGAGAGAGACAGAGAGAAAGGTCTTCCTTTGCCATTGGTTCACCCTCCAATGGCCGCCGCGGCCGGCACGCTGCGGCCGGCGCACCGTGCTGATCCAAAGCCAGGAGCCAGGTGCTTCTCCTGGTCTCCCATGGGGTGCAGGGCCCAAGGACTTGGGCCATCCTCCACTGCACTCCCTGGCCACAGCAGAGAGCTGGCCTGGAAGAGGGGCAACCGGGACAGGATCGGTGCCCCGACTGGGACTAGAACCCTGTGTGCCGACGCCGCAAGGCAGAGGATTAGCCTAGTGAGCCGCGGCGCCGGCAATAAATAAATCTTTAAAAAAATAAAAAGGCTGATTTGGAGTCATCTTTTCTGTGATAAACCTTCTGAGTACCTCCTCCAGGAAGCAGTCCAGTCTTGAAGGAACATTGCCTGGAGAACCCAGCACAGTGGCCAAAGCCCATGCTGCCCAGTACACCCTTTCCCACAGACAGTCCTTGGAAGAGAGAGTCGCCCTTGGCTCTCTACTCAGACTTCAGCCTGAGATCTCAGGACCCGGGAGAAACGGGCTGATGTTTCACACCTGCCTCACCACTCCATCCTGTAGAAACTCAGATGGAAGCCCAGAATTCAGGATCCAAGGGAAATGGGCTTCAGCGTTCCATACCAGCCTCCACATCCACTCACCCCCTGCCCCCGCCCCGGATACCCTCCCACGATACGATTTTCATGGACCCCACCATTCTCCTCTCTTCATGTGAGCTGTCAGCCGTAACCATCTTAGACACTTTTTCTACAAGCTGAAAGTGCACAGATCTACGGTCTAAAAGGGCATAGTGTTTTCCAGAGGGTTTTTGCTTTCCTTCGGTGTCAAAATGTCCTTTCCCCGGCAGATTGGCTAAGTATCCAGTTGGATGTAAGAGCAGGGAAAGGCGGGTCGCTTGATGGGGGTGGCAGGGGTGAGGGGAAGTGGGGAGGTGCACAGAAGGCAATCAGGAGGCCGCGCCATCGGGAACCAAAGCTTTATTGTTGCAGAGGAAGCAGCTTCACAACTGAGTGTCCACCCGTTGTCCTCCAAAGAAGGAGCAGGTGGGTCTGGACCCCCAGACCTCACGGTGGGTGAACGTGGGCAGACGGGGGAAGGGCACTACGCCCATCTTAGAAGCTTCTGCCGCGGGAAAACGGGCGAGGAGAAGCCTTGGGTTGAGCAGCTCTTCAGCGCTTTGGCTCTGCCAGTGCCTCTGCTCGGTGCTGCTCATGGCCCAAGTCAGCAGCAGCCAGGACCCCCTGACTGCTGGCCACTGCCACAGCTGCTGCTACTGCTGCCGCCGCCGCCGCCGCCGCCGCCACAGCAGCTGCTGCCGCCGCCACTACCACCGCCGCCGCTGCCGCCGCCACAGCAGCTGCTACTGCCACTGCCGCAGCCGCCAGAGCTCTGGTGTCGGCGTCGAAGGGACCGGCGGGGCCTGTGGTGGCTCAGGCAGCAGCCGCCGCCCCCGGAGCCGCAGCAGCCCCCGGAGCTGGAGCCGCAGCAGGAGGACACCGAGGGGCACTTGGGGGGACCCTTGGGAGGGGGCTGGCACTGCTTCTGGCTTTGCTGGCAGGACATCTCAGCAGGGACCGAAAAACCTGAAAGACAAAACAGAAGTTTTAAGTTCAGCAAGCACAAGGTAACTGCATTTGAAATTGAACCACGAATTCATACGAATGCATGCCTCGAACGATCAGACTTTTCAAACCCAGTCTCCTAAGGTCAGTTACAAAGCATCTGTAAATAGTTTCAACCAGGCACTTCATATCTTATGGATTCTTTTCAACGTCAGACAGACAGCGATCTCTCCCCCTCTTCCAGAAGAACCTTCCCCTCCTAATCCCCCTTGCTCCCGTCTTTGTTCAAGGCTGCCCCCAGCCTCCCACCAGTGTCTGTTTCCACCCAACCCAGGAGCATCAGGAGTCCTCCCTGGCCCCGAGAGATGTTCCACCTGGTTCAGGCACTGGAGCAGATCACCCGGGGAGCAGGTGGACTGAGGTGCAGTCAAAGCTTCCGCCTTTTATACAGAGACTCTGACCTGGCTTTGGGAGGTGTGGGTCACATGGGGGATGCTGATTGCATCTTTCATAAGGGGCCTGGCTCGATCACTCCCTTCACACCCCAGGGACGCAATTCCTCCCTCGTTAAGCATCTAGACTATTACGCGACAGGACGGTCCCCTCTGAACTGCAGGCCTCTAGGATGGCGGTCGAGCTTTTCTGATTGCATGCAGTACCCGTCAATCTCCCAGGCAGCTCTGCTATGCTCTCCATTTCCTGAGCTGGGTCGGTACCGTTCTACATCTCTGGGATGACAGGTGTAGCTAATGGAGGGAAGAATTCTCTGATGGAAGTTCAAAATAAGATCCTAGGCCCAAGCTGATGATCTAGTGTAGCTTTTTCTCCTTCTTAGATGATGCTGTAACCTGGACAGAGAATGCTTGATGTCCCAGCGATGTTATTTTAGGCCGGCCTAATGCAGATGATGTGGGTGGTTGGACTTCTCTCCTTAGCTGACCTGGACACACCAAAGGAGTTCCCTGAAAGCACTGATCCAGCTCTGACGGTCCCTTTGAAAAGACAGAAGTCTAGGAATGGCTTCTGTTTCCATGTGTGGTCTTGAAAATGGCACCATCAGCCAGCCTCAGGAGGGGTGGCAGGGACCGGGCAGCTGCAGAGGGGACAGCAGGAGAACCTGCCAGAGGTGAGGCATTGGTTCTGGTTATCCCTAAAGGAAGAGCTGGGAAGATCCTCTTTGTGTGAATGATCTCAGGAGGATGAGGTTTGGGAGTGGTCAGGAGAAGGAACACAAAGGAACTGAGAACCGGGGAGAGTACAAAGCGGATTTCCTCACCGATGCTAGGTCTCCAGGAGAGTCGCCAAAATCTATTCAACTAGAAAAGATAGCCAAAATATGCCATACTGACAATAAAAAAATGGGGGCCGGCGCTGTGGCGCAGTGGGTTAAAGCCCTGGCCTGAAGTGCCGGCATCCCATATGGGCATCAGTTCTAGTCCCGGCTGCTCCTCTTCTGATCCAGCTCTCTGCTATGGCCTGGGAAAGCAGTAGAAGATGGCCCAAGTCCTTGGGCCCCTGCACGCATGTGGGAGACCCAGAAGAAGCTCCTGGCTCCTGGCTTTGGATCAGCGCAGCTCTAGCCATTGCGGCCATCTGGAGAGTGGGCCAGCAGATGGAAGACCTCTCTCTCTGTCTCTCCCTCTCTCTGTAACTCTTTCAAATAAATAAAATAAATCTTATATATATATATAAAAGCAGTAGGAAAAAGTAAGACTTGGGAAACCTCAGTTCCATGCCGCGTTCAGGGCCTGCAATGGGTGCTCTGTGGCCGGATGACAGCCTGTGGTGGAAGACCCTTTGGGTTGGTTCTCTCCACCTGTGCAGTCTCCGGGAAGTCACTAAACTGAGGTCAGTAAGAATTCCTAGCCCACTAAAGAAGGAAATGCAAGCAGAATTCTCAGAACACAAACTGGAACTGTTGGTCCCAAATGATAGTTTGAAAAGAGTATGATCATCACAGATACCCTTACTTGCATGAGAACTATGTATTCTGAATTTCAGATGAGTGACCTGCCAACCTTTGAGCCAAAGCTATCATCGTAATCAGCCTCTGCCCCATGCCTCTTCCAGCCCGAGATGAAGGGCGCTTACTTGTTCCTGGGGGATGAGATTATAAAGAAAGCATAAGCGTTATCAAAGACATACTCACAAAAAGAAGCATCTAACCATTACCTATAATCACATTTCCCAGGTTCTGGTAATACTTTTCTCCAGTTTCTTTACTTCATATGGTTTTTTTTAGTTATTTGTGTTTTGTTTTGATTTTTATACCATGTCCTTATATAACGGTTTCTCTTCCTAACTTGTCACTTAGCACCTTGACATAAGCACTTGTCATGTTTTCTGTTCTTCAGAGCATTATTTGGTTTCTTTCTCATAGAAGACACAGAACTTGCTTACAAAGGTTTGGGAATGTTAGTTCTGCATTTGCTCTCTGAGTTCAAGGCCCAGCTCCCCACTTACCAAGGTGTGACCTTGGGCCAGTGACACGACTCTCTGCTTCAGCATGCTCTCACCTGCAAAATGGAGAGAGAAACGGTGTTATCTCACAGGATCATCTGCATCCAGAATACTCTGGGAATGGTGCCTAGCACTTAGCAAGCACTCAGCAAACACTAGGAATGCAATTCGGTGCTGTGCCACCTCTAAATTTCAGTAGAGGGGGCAGGTGGGCCTCGAGAAAGGTGACCTGGTGGGGAGGGAGACAGGCTGCTTTGCCTGCTGGATCTCTGTGCAGCAGGGACCCATCTCGTTCCTTATTGCAGAGAAATACAAGAAAGAACGTAGAACACAGGCTCTAAATTTCTGGAAAAACAAATCTAAGAGAAGTCAAAGGAACTACACAGTTAACCTGAGGGCATGATGAATTTTAAAAGGGTCAATCTCCATTCCCTTTTACTTATAGTTGTTTGGGGTGGCCACCTATCTGGCTACATGAGGGGGGTCAAGTTCAGGAAGCCCTACAGGACACAGTCTAGTGCACTGTACACAGCAGATGTGCCATTTTCAGGACCATGTTCAGTTAAATTTGCTACTCGGTAGGGAGGATGGATGCTGCCACCAAATCTGGACCTAGGACTGCACTGACATTTCATGGAACGACAGAACAGAGGAAACAGAAAGGACATGGCCATCACTCAGAGCCAGCGGTTCTCAACCCCAGGGAGGCCAGCACCCAGATATTCCCCAAAAGTTCACTGGGTGGTTCTAATGACGGTCGCTGTGCAGGACGACTGACTTAGACCTTGTCCTTTCTTCTGGAGAAGAGGAAAATGAGACTCAGAGATGGAAAGAGACTTGCCCAGGACCCCACAGGGTGAGGATCCTCACCACAGGGTGAGGCAGAGCTGGAATAAACCCACCTATCAGCCTCTCTCCATATAACACTCTGCCTCTTGTGTGATGACGAATTTCTTACTGTGACTTTTTTTTCTAGCAAACTTTACTTATTTTAAAGATTTATTTATTTATTTGAAAGGCAGAGTTACAGAGAGGCAGAGAGAGAGAGAGAGAGAGAGAGAGAGAGAGAGAGAGAGAGAGTTCTTCCATCCGCTGGTTCACTCCCTAAATGGTTGTAGGACAGCTGGCAGATCTGAAGCCAGGAGCCAGGAGTTTCCTCTGGGTCTCCCATGAGGGTTCAGGGGCCCAAGGAGTCGGGCCATCTTCCACTGCTTTCCCAGGCCATAGCAGAGAGCTGGATCAGAAGTGGAGCAGCTGGGATTTGAACCAGTGCCCATATGGGAAGCCCACACTGCAGGTGGCAGCCTTACCTGCTACACCACAGTGCCAGCCCCTCTAGTAAACTTTATTTTGTGTATAGTTGACCCTCCGTATCCATAGGTTCCACGTGCATGGATTCAACCGGTAGTAGATTCAACATATTAAGGGAAAAAATGTGCCTGTACTGAACCTATAAGGACATTTTTTCTTGTCATTATTCCCAGACCAACAACGTAGATAGGGTTTAAACTATGCAGGAAGATATACTTAGGTTATATGAAAATACTACACCATTTTCCATAAGGGGTTTGAACATTTGCTGATTTTCGGTTTCTGCAGGGAGTCCGGGAACCAATTCCTGACAGATACCAAAGAATGTTACTAATTTGCTTATGAAAACATGGCCACTGGAGTTTAAGTAAAAATAGTAGTCCATGTGGTGAATCACGGCCTGAATCGTCTGCCTAGAAAAGGTGGAACTAATCGCTGCCTCTGCTGCCCTCTGTAACCAGGAGTCGAGCACCTGGGTCTGCAAGGCGGGGTCTGACATCACCAGGGATGGGCAGCTGGCAGGGCCCCAGGAACCCTCCCCGGGAAGGCACCTCCTAGATGACTCTTCCTTGGCCATGAAGTTCAACCTTGTCCGTGCCTCTGAGTTTATCAATCCTGGGGACGTTGAGTCACGGCAACGAACTCACAAGAGACAGAGACATCAGCTGACAAAGAGGAACGTGAATACCAAGTGCTGGGCTGACAGGCACAGCCTTTCCTGTGGGAAAACTCCTTGGAGAAGTCAAGACTTCCTCAGCAGGTGCGGGAGGAGCATGCAGGTGCGTGGCGGCCCCAGAATTTAATGAACAAAACTAGACATTCCCGTCAGGTCATATGAACACTGGATTTGGGTGCTCCTGAGACTGTCCCTGTCTCCCCCTCCTATGAGTTCCTTTGTGTTACCCGATGGCCTGGGAACCTCTCCATGAGGGGCCTTGCACCATGCCACTCTCATCCGCTACAAACTGCTCTGGAGTTCAGCACTGGACAGGTCACCTTTTTATTTGCCTTATTTTCACTACTCCTGTTGCCCTGGGATGTGCACTGGAAGATAGAATAATGCCCACCTCTTCCACTACCCAAACCATGTCCACAACCTAATTTCTAGAGCCTACAAATATATAACTTTCCATAGCAAAAGGGATTTTGCACATGCGACTAAGCTAAGGATCTTCAGATGCAGAGATTTTCCGGGATTGTGCAGGTGGGTTCAAAGCGGCCAAGAGGGCCCTCGTAGGAGGAAGGCAAGAGGGTGTCAGGGAGAGGAGCATGGATGACAGTGAGTCATTCTGAAAATGTAGGAAGCAACTGGCAATGTGGCACTGTGAGTTAAGCCACTGGCTGTGATGCCAGCATCCCATATCAGAGCACGGGTTCAAGTCGTGGGCTCTGCTTCCAATCCAGCTCCCTGATAATGCACCTGGGAAGGCAGTGGAGGTCGGCCCAAGTGCTTGGGTCCCTGTCACCTGCAGACAGAGTTCTAGGCTCCTGGCTTCTGCCCGGACCAGACTGAGCCATTGTGGCTATCTGGAGATTAAACAATAGGAGGGAGGTATTCATCTCTCTCTCTCTCTCTCTCTCTCTCTCTCTCTCTCTCTCTCTCTCTCTCTTTCCCCTCTTCTCTATCACTCTGCCTTTCAAATAAATAAATAAATCTTAAAAAAAGAAAGAAAATGTAGTAAGGGGCCCCAGGCCAAGGAATGCCAATAGCCTCCAGAAGCTAGAAAAGGCCAGGAAATGAACCTTCCTCTGGGCCAGAGGTGGGGACCACCCGACCCACCTGTGAAGTCATGTGGTCTGGCCCTGCCAAGGCAGCAACAGGTGGGGCTCGAAATTCAATAAACCTACAACAGGCTAATTTTTAAACTGCTAATTTCATACTTTGAATTATCATATGATAAGTTCATATAACACAAATGTTAAAAATATCCACATGGCCCTTGGAAGAAAAAAACGTTTCCACCATTATACTTGGTGAAATAAGCCAGTCCCAAGAAGACAGATACCATATGTTCTCCCTAATCTGTGGTGACTAATAGAGTACCAAGAATGTGATGTATAGGAGTGAAATTCACATTTTGAGATTCGATGATTGTGTACAGCCCTTGTCTCTGCTGCTGAGGAACACCGTTTTTTATTTTATTTTATTTTTTCTTCTTCTTCTTCTATTTGCTGGACTCTACGTAGTGTAGAGTTAACTTTGTGAGTATAAAGTAAACCGAAAGTGGATCACTGTAAAAATTAAGAGAGGAAGGGGGGAGAAGGGTGGGAGCCCTGGCGGGAGGGAGCGCAGGGTGGGAAGTGTCACTGTGTTCCTAAATCTGTGTATATGGGTTACATGAAGTTTGTTTACCTTAAATAAAAGCAAAACGTTCCCCATCCCTGCTAGAGCCTCACCTTGACCTTCGCCTACTGATACGCAGGCCACTTCTGACTTGCAAAACTGCAAGTTTTGTGTTACTTGCGGCTTGAGGCCACTAAGTTTGTGGTCATTTGTGGTCACCGCAGCCATAGAAAACTGATCATGTACACCTAGATTTAAAACTAGCTTCCAATTTTATGATATGGCTTAAAAGGATCTCAAACTGTATTAAAACATGTTTCCATCGGTGTGGGAATGGAAAGCTCACATCTGTTAACGGACAGGAGGGCTTCTCGGTGCCTCTGAGGCTGACAGGGCGTCCTGTGGCCGGGAGACGTTCCGTGAAGATTCCTGGGCCACCCAACCACTGGAGTTGTGGGACCCCTGAACCTGTTTCCTCCTGCATAAAAGGAGGATAAGGACAGTGCCCAGCTCAGAACAGTGCCCACGGCATGAGGATGAGGCCAGCCCAGCCCTCAGCCCAGACCTGGCAAGGAGGCCGTGCTCACTCCCCGTCAGCCCTTCCTCTTACTGCCTGCCATCATCAGCACCACCAGGGAAAACCCGAAGCTGTCGGGAGCGTTGCCGGGACATTTCCAGGTGAGGCCCAGCACCTTGT
The DNA here is from genome assembly GCF_033115175.1 of Lepus europaeus. Classification (NCBI taxonomy): domain Eukaryota; kingdom Metazoa; phylum Chordata; class Mammalia; order Lagomorpha; family Leporidae; genus Lepus; species Lepus europaeus. The sequence continues at coordinate 118,597,619 of NC_084831.1, read as the reverse complement.
CTGAGGTCACGCAAATGATGAGAGAAGTTACCAGGGTTTGAACCCAGCTCTTTGGACCCTGTCTGTCTTTGGATTGTTGTTCCTCGAATCACAGTGACTTTTAGCCCAGTGCCTGTACATCCGTAGGAGACATGTTGCACTGGCCAAGCACCCCCAGGGGACTGGAATATCACGCACATAGTTAGACTGTAGATACTGCAATATGACCTGAAAGTGGCGCCTTCTCCTTGCCGCGGAGAAGGGGGTGCTGAGTGGGAGCCCCCCAGCAGTCCTGGTCTCCAGCTGCAGAGTCTCTGCTCGCCTTCCTGGGGACCGCCACCTGCTAAAGCTGCATGCCAGAGACATGAGTGAAGGAGAGGCACCAGAGACTGACTCACGGCCGCCCGGGGCCCCGCGTGTGTGGGAGCACTTCCTGGAAGAGCTTTGCCTGCAGGCCCCAAGCAAGCAGGGCTCAGCCTGGCCACAGGTCCCCGTGCCGCGCCGTGGGATGCTCACAGCCAGCTGTGGCATTATTTCCTCCGTGGGGAGCATTTCCGTAGCTGGCATCTGGAGGCGGGGATGCCCGGGGAGCCTCTGGAGTGAGTAACCAGAGAAAGGAGGAGTCCTCCTGGTGGAGAGTAAGTGCATAGGGAGGGTGGGGACGCAGAAGGAGTAAAATAGCAAGGAGGCTCCTGGAGGCGCCTTGTTTTCTCAGCTGCAGAGGATGGCGACCTCTGCACAGGTGCCCTAAAGCAGGCTGCGGGAGGGGCCGGACTTCCCAACACAGGAAGCCAGGGCTCCACCAAGGGAGCTGGGCCGTCCCTCAGGGATGTTGATGTGCCCTTGTTTGCCATTGCCAGTGGGACATCTTCAGCAGAGTTTTTTTGTTTTTGTTTTTCGTTCTCCCAGCCTACACCGAGGACCTACAGGGAGCCAGGCCTGCCCAGCCAGTGAGGAGGCAGAGGTGACCATTGCCTACTAAAAGCTGCCAGTTCAGTGCAGGAGACCGGTGTTCCCAAGGAGCTACAATGCAAGAGGACTCTGAGGCGTGTGGGCTGAAGCCCAAGTAAAGTGGATTAGAAAAGAAAAAGTGGACAGCACGAAGAGCAGTGTGGACAATGTGATGGACCACTGGTGTGAGTCTCTGAACACATCTGCACATCTCCAGATGTTACGTTAAGTCAGGAGAAGGTTCGGGTAGATCCATAAGACATTTACAGGGGCCAGCATTGTGGCACGGGGGTAAAGCCGGTGCCTGCAACACCAGCATCCTGTATGGCCTGGGAAAAGCAGGGGAAGGTGGCCCAAGTGCTTGGGCCCCTGCCACCCACATGGGAGACCGGGAAGAAGCTCCTGGCTCCTGGCTTCAGTCTAGCCCCTCCTTGGCTGTTGCAGCCATTTGGGGAGTGAACCAGTGAATGGAAGATATCTCTCCCCCCACCCCCAACTCTGACTTTCAAATAAATAAATAAATCTTTTTTTAAAAGATGTTTACAGCAATTACCTCTGTTGGGGGATCACGAACATTCTTTCTCCTTTTGTCACCTCTATTTTCTAATTTTCTGCAATGAATGCATTACTTGGATGATAAAATGTTTGAATTGGCACAGGGATACTAACCAGACTACAAGGACCAGAGAAGGCTCCATGAAAGTGACAGTTGATGCAGCTGATGCTTTTAATCAATTTTTAGACACTTTGAGCCTCTCCTAACACCAGGCACCACGCTTAGTCTTGGAGGCACAGGGAAAAACCGAGTGAGCCCCACAGCCCCATTCTGCTGAGGCTCAGCGTGCCCTGCCTCACTGCTACGTCCACTGCAGCTCAGAAGCCACCTGCTGCCCACCTGGTCCACCTGACCACCGTAGTCCTCCCTGGCCGGCTCTCTCCAGTGGAAGCTTCATCACACCCTGCAGAGCAGCGCCTGCTTCACATGTGGTGTCATTTCCCTGCAAGACCACGACCTCCGTGCAGGGAGGAACTCCGGGTTATCCTCCACTGGATGCCCAAACAACAGAGCTGGGAGATGCCAGAGGCCCTGGAACCAGAGCTGAATGGAGCCACGCAGAAGGAAGAGGCATGGAGGCGCAGCCTAGGCCTGAGGGGCCTCCTGGTCGCCAGCACTTGGCTCCAGCTGGGGCCCGAGGAGGATGAGTCTTCTTCTTTGTGATTCTCAGCACCAGTGGGTTGTCTCAGACCATGGCTCCTATGTGCTAGGGACCCAGGGCTTACTGAATTGAAATGACTGCTCCAGAGGGAAGCCCTGCACCCACGTTTCGGGGAAAGGCTTCCCTCCATCCAAAGATCCCTTTCTCCTTGCGGTCCCAAAGACTGACTGCACTCATGCTCAGGACCTAGAGAAATCTGATTTGACTTCATAGACCTGCTCCACTTCCTATCCAGCTCCCTGCTAATGAGCCTGGGAAAGCAGTGGAAGAGGGTCCAAGCGCCTGGGCTCCTGCACCCATGGATGGAGCGCCTGACTTCTGGCTTCAGCCTGGCCCAGCCCCAGCTGTTGTGGCTATTTGGGAAGTGAAGCAGTGGATGAATGATCTCGCTCTCTCTCTCTCTCTCTCTCTCTCTCTTTCTCTAACTCTGCCTTTCAAATAAGAATAAATAAGTCTTTAAAAACTATACATGTATTCAGTTCTGTTTTCCACTGACATGTCATTCCACTTCAGGCAGGAACAATTCTGACAATTGAAAAATGAGACACAGTGTGTGAATCTGGCCTGCAGCTCCACCCTACCACCAGAGCCTCTGGCTATAGCTTGGAGCTGCTCTTTCCTCCCCTCTCCGCCTTCAACACCCAATCCCACCCGCCCCAGCCAGGACGGTGCCTGCCCTGAGGTGCCAGGACTCCTCTGCGCCTGCTCAGCCACACTCCCGCCTCTGGCGGCCAGGCGGCGTGTGACTGAGTCACGTCACAGGAGCCTGAGCAATTGCACAGATGCCTGAATCCCCAGGTTGATGACGACATGGACGAGAATTTCCTGCTGCCTTTGAGCCAGGCTTTCCCACCAAAACCCAGGTGCCTGTCTCTCTCTCTCTCAGGGTCATGGGTTGCTGCACTAATCTGTCGCTGTCTGAGGGAATCCAGCCTCACACACTCTTCCCGCGCCCCCTCCTCGTCCCCTACCCTCCACTTCTGCCTCAGTACCCCCGGGTCCTCTCACCCCTTCAGGTGTCGCCGTCGCAGACTCCCCATCACTGCCGTGTGAAGGCCTCTCCCCCTGCCGACCCCAGGCCTTGACTGCTGCCCTCCGATGACATAAGCCAGGATCCGCAGCTTACAGTGACAAGGGCGCCCAGAACCCACCGTCTCCACCCTCCAAAGCCCTCTCAGTTCCCTCAGCAAACGGCCCCAAGACCCGAGGCTGGAGGCCATCCTAGCATCTCCTTCCGCACCCCTACATCTAACGATGCACCCAAGTGCCCCCCTCACAGCTCTACTGCCTCCTTTCCTCGGCCCTACCTACCTCTCTCTCTGTAAGGTAATCCTGGGCAAACTTAGAACTTTCAGTGTCTCCCTATGACCCCGAAGGAGAAGGGGAATCGAGTTCCTCCAAGTAATGCCCGGATGCTTCATAACTTGGTGCCTTCTGTCTCCCCTGCCTTGGGTTGCTCTCGCCTTGACAACCACATCAGAGTATTACCATCCCCACAGGTGCCCGGGGGCGTCCTCTGCAGGGAAACACCCTTCTCCTGAAGCTCCAGGAGCCCCGGGCTCTGCCAATGATCATCTCCTGGGCAGCTGCCCAGCCAGCCCCTGCCCACTCCTCTATAGAAGAAAGCCCGTTGGCAGGGGCCGTCATGCTCTGAGCACACTATGGCCTCCCCGGTGGATTCTGAGCCTCTCGTGACCTGGGAGACATCACAGAGGTTGCCCATCTTCAATCCCATGGAGCCCTTCCTCAGAGAGCTCTTTGGAGACAGAAGCCCTGGGTCATTCATCACCTATAACCCGAGTCCCAGCGCGGAATGCAGAGCCTCCAGCAAGTACTTGATGAGTGAAGAATGCAGGACTGAAAGGACGAGAGCCGGTGGAGGGCGGAGGCCCACGGGGCCAGCGTGGTCCCCGCACGGGAGGGTCGGATGCTGACTCAGCCTGATTCACATAGAAACTGTGGCTGAAGTCACTTCTCTGCATGCTGCCTCGGTCTCCCCAGGATGCTGGGCAAATGGAGATTCTAAACACTGGAAGCTTGGGCTCTCTTGTTAGATAAATCAGGTGACACCCTTCCTGCCTAGTTACTCACAGGGCTCTGTAGGTCACCTGGAGCCTGTCAGAGGCCCCACCCATCCCTCCCATTCCAGGGACAGAGGGACTGCAGGAGCAAGATGAGCACCCACGGCTCCAGCCATGGAGAACTACTGTCATTTTCATCCCCGTTGTCTGAACTGCCTGACTGCCTGGACACGGGGGAGGGGAGGGGAGGGGGCAGGAGGGGAGGGGGAAGGGGAAGAGGAAGGGGAAGGGAGGGGAGGGGGAAGAGGAAGGGGAGGGGAGGGGGAAGAGGAAGGAAAGGGAGGGGAGGGGAGAGGAGGGAAAGGGAGGAGAGGGGAAAGGAGGGGAGGGGGAAAGGGAGAGGAGGGGAAGGGAAGGGAAGGGAGGGGGAAGAGGAAGGGGAAGGGAAGGGAAGGGGAAGGGAGGGGGAAGGGATAGGGGAGGGGAGGGGAGGGGGAAGAGGAAGGGGAAGGGAGGGGAGGGGGAAGGGATAGGGGAGGGGAGGGGAGAGGAGGGAAGGGGAGGGGAGAGGAGGGAAGGGAGAAGAGGAAAGGAAGGGAGGGGAGGGGAGGGAAGGGGAGAGGGAAGGAAGGAGAGGGGAGGGGAAGGGGAAGGGAGGGGAAGAAGGAAAGCAGCTGATCCCTGTGCAGTGCCACTGTGACCCAGCTGCCATTGAGCTGGCTGAGGGTACAGCATGAGCCTTGGAGTCTGTCTGGACAACACATGTGAGAAGCTGAAGCCAACTTCCCAGAACACAGCCCCCACTAACCACCACTGATCCCAAGACTCCCGGACAAAGTGCTCCTTCACAAAGCCCCTCAGACAGAGAACATCCCAGTACATGGGCATCCTTTGTGGCACACAGCAGGTGCCCTATAACCTCTTGCTGTCATGGCACCCCAGGGGCCTGATGCCAGCATTTCCTCCTGGCCATCCCCGCACAGTGGAAGGGCCTTGCCTTAGAAGCACCAGGTGCCAAAGCACTGCAGGCCTCATGTTCTCATCGGGACCCAGGAGACGGAGGTGGCTGGAATGAACTGCTAGGAACGTAAAACTCAAGGACCAGGGGTCGGCCACTCATGTCTCTAAAGGAGAAGGAGAGTCAGGTGCACAGAGTATGGTGAAGTAAAACTGAACACAAACCACAGAGAGCTGCCGCCATATTAACTCTACTACCTTGGACAAGTCTTATTGCTTCTCTGCACCTCTATTTTCTCTTCTGTAAAAATGGAAGCTAATAATATGCTAATCAAATGAGATCACATGTCACAGAGTACTTGATGAGCCAAAGTACTCTTAAAAATATCATCTAATATTAATGAAGACATGAACGTAATCTAATAGTGATGATGACGATAATCAAGGCCAACCTGTGAATGACGTTGTCCCTAACATAGCCCTACATCTTTATGTGACGTCACTGACCCCAGGGGCTGGAGGAGGGCAAGGCTTGCAAGACCCCCAGGTGAGAGCTAGATGTCAACGACACGTCAGGGCATTGCTGGTGCCTACCCGGAAGTCAGTAAGGGCAAACCCTGTCTTGGCCCAAAGACCATGAGAAAGCAAGAATGAACCTGATGGCTAATCTCTGTGACCCCACCTTGACCCCCATGGGGCTCTGCTGATGACTGGAGAAGGAACTCTGCAGTCTCCCAGCTGGTTCTGCAGGCCCTCGGGAACCAGAATGTCAGGTGGGGGCGGTGCCTGGGCTTGGGCAGTCCCTCTGACTCTCTGCAGCAGCTTATCCTCACGTGGCTAAGAGGGAGGCTGGACAAGACGACCTCTACAGGCCCATCCGGCTGGGGCGGATGTAGGGCAACTGTCTCTCAGGTCTCCTGTGGGCTCTATCTTTAAGGGCTCACAGTCTGTGGAACTGTGACTGACATTCAACAGCATCTCACCAGTGGTTCCACGTAGGGTGAGCCTGGTTTAGAGTGGCTTCGCTCTGACCCAGCACCAAGAGTGTCACACCGAGAGAGGCATTTGGGGTTGCAATTGGAAGGTCCATCCATCTGTTAATCATTCAGTCCTCAGAAGCACATTAAGCATGGATAACAAGCCAGGCATTGTGCTGAATCCTAAAAGTACGGATGCAAAGAAGGCCCAGCCATAGTCATTAAGGAGTTCCCTCTCTGGGTCAGGGCAGACACATAAGCACACACTTGTGAGCTGGTGTGACAGGTGCTGATGGGAGAGCCCGAGTGGGCGGGGGGTAAGAGAGGAGATGACACTGTGCACTCCCCGAGAGTCGTTCACCACTCCGCCATGCCCGACAGGAGGCCAGTGACTTCCTAGGAACACTCCCAGGCCCTCTCAAACCTTCTAAGCTAGAAGGCAGAAGGAATCCAGTCCTGGGGTGGGGGTGTTAAGATGCTAGATGGGACTCCCATATACCAACTACACTCCTGACCCCAGCTTCCTACCAGTGTGCACCCTGGAAGACATCAGGTGGTGCCTCGTGTGGTTGGTTCTCTGCCACTCATTTGGGGGACCTGGATTGACCACCCAGATTCTGGATTCAACCTGGCCTAACCATGGCTGTTGCTGGCATTTGGGGCTGGGGAATGAACCAACAGATGGAAGCTTGCTCTCTCTCTCCATGAGTGTGTGTGTGTGTGTGTACCTAACTTTCAAACAAATAAAATTAATTACAAACTTTAACGGCAGCCACATCTGCATGCCATATCAGAGTGCATGGGTTTGAGGCACAGCTCTGCTATGAATTCCAGCTTCCTGTTAACATAAACTCTGGGAGCCAGCAATTGATGACTCATGGGTGGGTTCCTGCCACCATGTAGGAGCCCTGGATTGAGTCCAGGCTCCCAGCTTGGGACCTCTAAACCAGCAGATGAGAGTGCTCTCTCTCTCTAATAAATCCACACACTTGTTGAAAGCAATGATGGCTCCTCATCTAGTCACATCAACATGTTTTTAGTGGCAGCTAGTAGAAACACGCAGTGCGCAGAGACGCTGCCCCTAATCTGCTGAAGTGCAAGGCTCAGCGGGAGAGGCAGCGTTCAGCAAGGACAGAACACTGGTGTCAGCCTGGGGTCCAGCGGCCCCGCAGGAAGAGATGTCACACCAGAGACACAGCGGAGCTCCCAGCGGACCCTGGACAGGAGGTGCCTGCTGACCTGGCAGTACTGTGTAGACACGTGCTACCCCAGCCTGCGCCTTTCCGCTTCTCCCACTCTGAGATGGGGAAGTCAGAACCTGAGAAAGCGAGAGAGGACAACACCCCCCACCACCACCCCCGTCGAGATGTTAGTGCTGGCAGTAAACACGGCCCACGCAGACATTAGTGGCTGGCAGTAACCCCTCCCAAGGCAGGTATCATCCCCCCTTGGTTAAGCAGACCGGAGCGGGGAGGCTCTAGAAGCCGACTCCCAAGCGCAGGGGGCACGGCCCAGGGGTCCCAGGCCGAGGGCAGCCAGGCCCCTCAGGACGTGGCAAGATGAGCTGCTGCCTGGACGGTGCCCCTCCTGCCCTGCTCCTGGGCTGCAGGTTGGTGGGGGAGCTGCAGAGTCTCTCCCAGCCCACACGTGGCGAGGGGAGAGACGCACTCAGGCACCAACGGACAGCAAGGCAGGAAGCGGCTGTCGGCCAGAGACCCGAGTCTGCCTCCTCCAGTGGGAAGCTTGTACATTTGCAAGGTCTTTCCCTGGTGGGAAGGGAGGGCTGCTGAGGGCATGGACAGAGCCTAGCGCACAGTGGACGGGCAGATGCCCTCCTGCTGTTCAGAGAGGAAAAGTGGGCAGCCCAGACGGCTCACTGGTGAACGGTCGTGCGGCGCCGGCCTCTGAGCCTGCTGGCCTCGCTGCACCAATGAAGCAGTTTGGTGGCGCCAGCCTCCCGACCCCCACGGCTTATCTCAGCCTCTGCCCTCAGGCTCTCTCCCTTTAGCCCCGGGCCGTTCAAAATCTGCTGTCTAGAACTCACTCCCCATTCATCGTGGCCTCTTCCTAAGGAATTAATTGTGTTTTAGTGGTGTTGACTCTCAAGACAATGGAAGGAAGATCCACCGAGAGGGCCTTAGGCCTAGACCCCAGCGGAGTTCTGGGGAGGGCTACGTGGTGGTCACCAGAGCAGGTGAGGGCACCCGGCCCCAGACTGGAAAAGCAGCTTGCTGGGCCAAACAGCCAGTCTGCTGCACGCCAGGCCCTCAAGAAAACACGGATCTGTGGATCTCAGTGGAGCCGGGGAGGACCCTTCACTGGAAAGCTTCCTGGGGCTGCAGCAGCGCTGCCCACCTAAGAGAAGAGCGGACGCTAGAGTTGACGTAACCCCGGCGGGGGGAGGGAGGGTACGACTTCTGATGGCCATCCAGGGCTCGCCTGCCTAATAGCCTGAGCACAAGCGCAAAACTCAACACCTCCAGGGCCCAGCTCTGGCTCTCTGGAGGCGTCCTTCCTATGTCCTCTGTCTGCCCCCTGGAGGTGCGGCGTTGAAACGCGATTCTGAAGTCAGACGCACGCTTGACTCAAGCCTGCGGTCCTGGGAGAGTTCTCTGAGCCTCAGTTTCTATGTCTCGAATGATGGAAGAAATTTTTCCCAACTTTTATGGGTTGGTGTGAGAATAGGCGAGACAAAACCTCCGGGTTCAGGGGCAGGTGCTTGGCCTCTGGTTAAGACACTGTGACATCCATATCCCTTACTAGAGGGCCTAGGTTTGAGTTCCAGCTCTGCTCCCAATTCGTGTCCTGCTAATGCTCACCCTGGGAGGCGGCAGGTAATGGCTCAGGTGGCTGGGTCCCTGCTATTCATGTGGGAGACCTGGACTGAGTTCCTGACTCCAGGCTCCAGCCTGGCCCAGCCCAGCTGTTGTGGGTATTTGGGGAATGACACGCAGATGGGAGTCTCTTTCTCTCCCCCTATTTTTCAAATAAAAGAAAAATATCTGAGCTCATTAGCATGGTGCCTTCCACATGGAAGGCATTTAATCAGCACGCTTCTTTTCCTCTCCTTAACCTTTCTTTTTTATAATCATGATTCAGAGTCTTTATAGTTAGTTAAAATGAACTCAGAGATGTGAGAGAGGGAAGACAGATTGCTGTGGCATAGCAGGTAAAGCTACCGCCTGCAGTGCCAGCATCCCATATGGGTGCCGGTTCTAGTCCTGGCTGCTCCACTTCCAATCCAGCTCTCTGCTATGGCCTGGGAAAGCAATAGAAGATGGCCCAAGTCCTTGGGCCCCTGCAACCACATGGGAGACCTGGAGGAAGCTCCTGGTTCCTGGCTTTGGATTGGCGCAGCTCCAGCCGTTACGGTAAATTGGGGAGTGAACCAGTGGATGAGAGACCTCTCTCTGCCTCTCCTTCTCTCTGTGTGTAACTCTGACTTTCAAACAAGTAAATAAATAAATCTTAAAAAAAAGTGGAATCTCCAGAGAAGTCATCACTTAGGATACCTACATCTCCTGTAAGAGTGCCTCTTTCAGTCTTGGCTCCTCCACTTTCTTTCTTTTTTTTTTTTAACTTTTATTTAATGAATATAAATTTCCAGTGTACAGCTTATGGATTACAATGGCTTCCCCCCCCCCCATAACTTCCCTCCCACCCGCAACCCTCCCCTCTCCCGCTCCCTCTCCCCTTCCATTTGCATCTAGATTCATTTTCAATTCTCTTTATATACAGAAGATCAATTTAGTATAAAGATTTCAACAGTTTGCACCCACATAGAAACACAAAGTGAAACATACTGTTTGAGTACTAGTTATAGCATTAAATCACAATGTACAGCACATTAAGGACAGAGATCCCACATGAGGAGCAAGTGCACAGTGGCTCCTGTTGTTGACCCAACAAATTGACACTCTAGTTTATGGTGCCAGTAACCACCCTAGGCTGTCGTCATGAGTTGCCAAGGCTATGGAAGCCTTCCAAGTTTGCCAACTCTGATCATATTTAGACAAGGTCATAAAAGACAGAGTGAGGATAGTAACCAATGATCCTAAGAGTGGCATTTACCAGGTTTGAACAATTATACAGCATTAAGTGGGGAAGAGGACCATCAGTACACACAGGTTGGGAGTAGAGCCATTGGTGGTAGAGTAGAGGTTATGATTACAAAGGAATGAGGCCCAAGTGCACTAGACAGGGCCTAGAACAAAGGACAGAGTCATTATTAGAGGAGCTAAGAAAGGTGCTGTCTAAGCTACAATTACGTTTTCTGATTGAGAGGCAAATAGAACCTGATAGAAGGGGCTTGATAATAATCTGGTGGGCTTTAGGCCTTGTAAATTCAGAGGCCCAGACCTATCTATCTCTTCACATGGGGTATATCCTAAGGGAGGTGTGAACCTCCTAGGGGAAGGCACTCTGTTGACTTTCATTACTTGGCTGGCCTGGGAGGAGAGCTGGCCAGGTAAAGGCAGGTGGCATCTCTAACAAGAAATTTACAGTTCTGCCTGCAATGTTGCTGACCCTACTTGACCATCCCCTCAGCTGCAGTGGTCACTTTGGAAGTTGGGCTGAGTGAAGGGCTTTTCAGCTTAGAGCCAATAAGATCTGTGGCTCTGACCTGGGCATCCTTCGACTCCAGGGCAGGTCCATTTCCAGTGATCCAACTCTTGGCAGAGCTGCCAGGGCTCTTCACAAGCTGACTTCTGCTGAAGCCCAGCTTACCACATTGAAAGCCACTGCAGTGGACTGACCTGTTGGGTCTCCTTGAGGGCAGATCACTGTACAGATCAGCCATTAATCGGCCTGCCACCCATTGCTTCTGATGCCGAGCTTTCTTTTCCTCCTGGTTTGTGTTCAAGCAGACCAGAGGATGCAAGTCAAGGGAGTGCCCGTGTCCCATCTCTAATCTTCGGTGGCCTGAACTACAAGTCTATAGTCACAGGCATGTTCTGTAGTAGTTTTTCTAAGGTAGACAATGCCCATGAGGAAAATTATATTCTCACTTTAAGACTTTCTTTCCCTTTGGTCTGAAAGGGAGGTTTTTTCTACTTACTGTATACTTCACTGATGGCGAAGTGAATCTAGCTATGAGATTATTATTTGAGTTCTTATTTTGGCTATGCTATTGCAGAAAAATGTTAGCCATCTCTTTTATAAGGTCTAAAGATTAAATTGTGCATCCTACAGATTCCTTCATAATAGAATTAGTTTCCTACCTTGAAGAGAATTGAGAAATGAAAGAACAAGTTGGGCTTAGAATAGAGAAATGAGGGAACAAGTCCTAGATCGCTTGCTGACAATAGCAATATCACATGAATACTTAGCAAACCGTTTCAACCATTAGATAACAACTTAAGAAAACATTTACCAGAAGGTCCAATGCCTTCTATAAATTTTAAGAATCATGTATTTGAAAACACCTCTTAAATATCTAACATGATGTAGTTTGTTTAGCCAGTAAACTTAAGCACAACCATCTAAAATGTTTTTAGTTTCTTTCTACCAACAAGTCTAAAACATATGATACACAGATTCAGGTCCCACAAATTAAAATGTATCTTTGATTGATTTTAGCAGCTTAAATTTATGGACAATCTTATCTATAAGCCATTTAAAATAAAACTCTTAATAAAATTTCCCCATGTGGACATACAATATGTACACACATATAATATAGCATAATAGACCAATATATCAATTTTAATAATAGCTTTCAAAATCTTCAACTCTTTTTGTAGATTGCCAATTGATTTGAATTGCCCCTTCCTTCCAGTAACCTCAGTTAACCACACTTTCTCTCAGTTGGTACTGCCAATACATTATTGGCTTCATCTGTTTACAGAGCCATCCCAAAGTACTGAATACAATAAAAGTGGCTGGAAAAAGTCCATAGGAACCTATAGGAGGACAGCCAAACACAGAACCAACAACGCTTTAGCCTTATGAGCAGCAGATCATATATAACTGTGCATGACAAAAGATTTTAAGTCGCCATGTTTAAAATTATAAACTCATCAACCAACAAGAGGCACTTGCTTACTTCACAGTATTTTTGAAAGCACCTGTAGGATTTTACAAGTATTTAACCCTTTAAGCCTCTGGGGCTTTCTCATTAAGATAACTATCATGTCTAGTAACACAAGATCATTAGACTTTTTAATTCTCAAACATTTGTATTAATAGCATTTTCCATCATAGAAACTCAAAGTCTGGTACCACATCACATCTTGACAGTCCCTCCAATATACTCCAAATAGACTGATTAGTTGGTGTCTCTACAAGATGAGAGACATAGGTCCTTCGATTTTTTCAGTTGGGCCCAAACTGGAAAAACCAAAGTCCAGGATTTACTGGAAACCTTAGAGACCAGACTGTTTGAAACTTTGATTTTTTGAATGCCTGTCAAGAATGCCAAGAAGGCTCAAAATCCAAAATATCTGGTTGAAATAAGATTTCTTAAAATCATGACATAACATAGACCAAATTTGATCATTGTTACACGGTGATTATTCAAATTTTTGAAAAAAGCACATATTTAAATAACCCATAGCTCTTAATAAAAATTCAGCTGTTTTTGAACAACTAGAATTCAACAGACATCAAGAGAACACAATATATTACTTTAACACATTGCTTTAACAGAGCACCAGAGTCCAACTCTATGTCAAAGAGAAATTGAGCTTCCTGTGATCTTCTGCTGTGAGGTTTCCTTCCTTTACCTTCTTTCATATTGGTGACCGTGTTTCTGTGTTTCTGTGTGTAAGACATCTTTAAGCATCTTTTGCAGGGCAGGATGAGTGGCAACAAATTCTTTCAGTTTCTGTTTGCTAGGAAAAGTCTTAATTTCACCTTCATTCACAAATGAGAGCTTTGCAGGATATAGCATTCTGGGCTGGCAGTTTTTCTCTCTTAGTACCTGGGCTATGTCTCGCCATTCCCCTCTAGCTTGTAGGGTTTCTGATGAGAAGTCTGCTGTGAGTCTAATTGGAGATCCTCTAAGAGTGATCTGACGTTTCTCTCTTGCACCTTTTAGGATCTTTTCTTTATGTTTCACTGTGGTGAGTTTGATTACAACATGTCGTGGTGAGGATCTCTTTTGGTCATGTTTATTAGGGGTTCTATAAGCTTCCTGTACTAAGATGCCTCTGTCCTTCTCCAAACTTGGGAAATTTTCTGCTAGTATCTCACTGAAAATGCCTTCTAATCCTTTCTCCCTCTCCATGCCTTCAGGAACTCCTAGAACCCAAATGTTGGGTTTTTTAATAGTATCCTGTAGATTCCTGACAATATTTTTTAGATTTCTAATTTCTTCTTCTTTTCTTTGGTTTGCCTGTTTCCCTTCCTGTTCTCTGTCTTCTAAGTCTGATACTCTCTCTTCTGCTTCGCCCATTCTGTTTTCAAGGCTCTCTAATGTGTTTGTCATTTGATCTATTGAACTCTTCATTTCATTATGATTTCTAGTCACTATCAGAGTTTCTTGTTCCACTAGTTGTTTCATTTCATTTTGATTCCTCCTTAATATTTCACTTTCACGAGAGAGATTTTCTATCTTGTCCATGAAGGATTTCTGTAGTTCAAGAATTTGTTTTTGAGAACTTCTTAATGTTCCTATCAATTTTTTGAGATCCGCTTCTTGCATTTCTTCGATCTCATCATCTTCATAATCTTGAATTGGGGTGTCTTTTTCATTTGGGGGCGTCATAGTTTCTTCCTTGTTCTTGTTAGCTTGGTTTTTGCGTTTGTTGTTTGGCATGTTGGAGATATTTGGTTTCTTCACTGTGGTGTTTTTTCTTGTTACACTATGGCTCTATATTAAGTGGACTGTCTGCTTTCAGTGGAGCCTTAGAGGCTTGAGATGAGTGTGGACTGAGAGCTGTGTTTGGTTCTTCAGGGTTGAGGGTGTGTTAAGGATGACACTCCCAGGTTAGGTGTGGTAAATCTCTCTTTCTTTTTTTGATTTAAAAGGGAGGTAATTCCGCACAGCTGAACGTAATTGGAGGTAGTTAGCAGGCAAATGATATACCCACAGGAGCCAGAGATAGGAAGCTCTTTCCCAAGGACCACACAGGGAATCTCTGCTGCCCTCAGTGTGGGCTCCAATTCTCCTGCAGTCTCCCACTGGGTTGCCAAGTTAGATGCCAATCTCCTGTTATTTCACCCCTCCCCCCAGAGTCAGGTGTTTCTGCTAGGCTCAGGGCTGGTGCAGACCTGAGGTCGCCCCGCTTATGACGTATGTCCAAAATGGCGCCTGCTCTGTCTTGCTCGCCTGTGAGAGGTGAGCGGAGAGAGAGAAACTTGTGTCCGTATCAGTCACTTTTTTTATTTTTTTTTCTCTCTCTTCTAGTTAGCCTGGTGAACCTTTCCCCATGGAGTTTCAAGCCTCGTTCCCTCTAGCCTCCTCCTTCCGCTTGCCTGCTGGTATCTCGGGCTATGGAGGTTCGGCTCACCTCGCGTTCCAGCGCTGGTGCGTTGAGTCTGCCGCTGGTGTCCCGAACTTGGGCTCCCACGCTCTCCACGCAGGTCCACTGTGAATCACTAGTTCCGGAAGAGTTTCCTCTGCTGTTTCATCCCCCACTCTTCCTTGACCCTGCAGTATCTCCACTTATATCAAACTTTCTCTCCCCCCGGACTAAGTGTGCTTCCTGCCTATTCCGCCATCTTGCCGCCTCCCCGGCTCCTCCACTTTCAATTCCACCTTTGTTCTAATGCACACCCCAGAAACACAACAAATGATGGCTCAAGTGTTTAGGTCCCTGCCACCCATGTGGGAGACCCAGTTGGAGTTCCCAGCTCCTGGCTCCAAACCTGGCCTAGCCCTAGCTATTACAAATACTGGGGGAGTAAACCAGTGGATGGAAGATCTCTCTTTCTCTCTCTCTCTCTGTCTCTCTTTCTCTCTCTCTGCATTTCAAATAAAGTGAAAAGGAACAAATTTTTAAGTAAGTTTTTAAATACATAAAATAGGACTCTGCTTTTCTGGGCCTGTGACACTTCAGAACTTGGTCCAGGCTGACCTTGCAAACAAGATCAGGATGTTTGGATTCTGGCCTTGGATTTGATGAACTTGCTCCTGGTCTTAGTGTCTTATCTGTGAGATGAAAATAAAGGTCAGTTACCAAATATTTATTAAGTTTTTAATGTCTTCTACACATCAAGTCAAGATGGAATGAGGAAAAGAAGACTCAAAGGATGATTGTGAAAATTGGTAAGATGCACTCTGGTCCAAATAGAAACAAAACCTGAGTATGGAATCCAAAACACACACAGGGGAGGTGGCACAGCAGACGGTGGAAAACACAGGCTTGGGAGTTTGGGAGCTAGAGTGCAAGTTCAAATTGCAGCTCGACCTCCGGCAAGATACTTCACTTCTCTGGGACACGGTTGTTATAAAATAGGAACAATAAGGTCAATTAATGGGTTGTGTGTATGTGTGGGAGGATGTATGGGCATACTTAAAAAATTGGTGGAAGGGGCCAGCATTGTGGTGCAGTGGGTTAATGCCCTGGCCTGCAATGTTGGCATCCCATATGGGCGTCGGTTTGAGACCCAGCTGCTCCACTTCTCATCCAGCCCTCTACTATGGCCTGGAAAAGCAGTGGAAGATGGCCTAAGTCCTTGGGTCCTTGTACTCACGTGAGAGACCTAGAAGAAGCTCCTGGCTCCTGGCTTCGGATTGGCACAGCTCCAGCTGTTGCAGCCAACTGGGGAGTGAACCATCAGATGGAAGACCTCTGTCTCTCTCTCTCTCTCTCTGCCTCTCCTCTCTCTGAGTAACTATGACTTTCAAATTAATGAATAAATCTTTAAAAAATTGGTGGAAAATTGAATTAATAGATAAGTTTATTTTGGTGCAAACAAAATGGAATCCATGCATAGATTTTTTCATAATATACATTTTCTGTGAACTTTTTACATACCCTTCAGATTTCAAAATTTTTACATCAAAATAAAGTTTTCTTTTAAGTTCCTTTTTCCACAAACTTATCAAAGTACCCTTATGTGTGTATGTGTGTGTGTGTGCATGCGTGCACATGTATATGACAAAATATAATAAATATAGGGGCAAGCTTGGCTTAGCTGTGAGTGTGTGTGGGGTGTGTAATTTATATAAATGTAACAAAAAGAAAGCTAAAACATAATATCACACATAATGCACCAACTTACTAAGACACTTTCACAGAGCCTGGCACCCAGTGATCACCACCTAAGGCTTTCACTATGTGCACCGGGTGGGCGGCAGCCCACAGCCACAGGCTTTGTTGAAAACGCACAGCTAATCCTGGGATCGGGACCACGCCACCAGATCTTGAAAGAGAAGACGATTTGCAGTAATGTCTGCAGCAGCTTCTTGCCCTTACATCCACTCCCAACGAGGGAACCAGCGGCTCTAAGCTGGACTATCAGTTCTGGACTCACGCCTTTGATTCTGTCTCCCCCTACTGTTCCATGCACGTAAAGCAAATTGTGTGCTCAATCTTGGCAGTACAGAGAAACGTTCACACGCTACGTCAGCGTTTACAGTTTGATTCAGGAGACTTCAGTGTCTTGTGTGACAGCTCTGAAATAAGGACGCACACCAGGGACAGGCACTTGGTAGAGTGAGCCAGCGAATGAAGGAGTTCCCTCTCTGCTGTTCAAATAAAAATAATTAAGTAAACTTTTAAAGGAAGCAAGGAAGAAAAGAGGAATACATTTGTTTAAAAAAAAAAAACAAGAAAAGAAAAAATAGGAGGATGCATAATTAGAGGAAAGTTGGACGGAGAAGCCCTCAGAAGACCGACGTATCCGTTTTCTATGGCGGCTGTGAGCAAACACCACAGAGAGGTGGTGACATTGAAGTCTGCTGTGAAGACGCTGGCTTCTCTTGTGGCCTCTCTCTCTGGTCCATAGATAGCAGTCTTCTCCCAATATCTTCATAAGGTCTTCCCTCTGCATCCCAATTTCCTCTTTTTTATTTATTTCGTTGAAAGGTAGAGTTATAGACAGAAGTTGAGACAGAGAGAGAGGTCTTCCACTCACTGGTTCACTCCCCAAATGGCTGCAACAGCTGGAGCTGCGCTGATCAAAAGCCAGGAGCTTCTTCTGGATCTCTCACACGGGTACAAGGGCCCAATCACTTGGGCCATCCTCCACTGCTTTCCTGGGCCATAAGCAGAGATCTGGATCAGAAGAGGAGCAGCCAGGGCATGAACCAGGCACCCATATGGGATGCTGGCACAGTAGGTGGAAGCTTAACCTACTACACCACACAGTGCCAGCCCCTCAATTTCCTCTCACAAAGACATCACTAATATATCTTTTAGGGCCCCCAACTAAGTTATTTAAATACTCTCTTTCCAAATACAGCCATGTTCTGAGGTCTCAGGGTTAGGACTTCCACATATGGCTTTTGGGAGGACCCAATGTAGCCCATAAACAGTTGAGGACAGGCTTCCTTAGGGACCAAAAGGAACCCTGTACTATCACAGGTACTCATGGGAACGGAGATGAGCTCTCTCACCTGTGCCCACCTTCTGAAGGGTTCAGCAGACATGGGATGATGCTGAGTCCCCAGAGAGGCGGGAGGCAGTTTCCAGAGCATGAACTTGGAGGCGTCTGCATCTCGAACATTAATCCCACCACAGTCCCTCTCCACGGTGCCCCAGCACTTACAGAAGCACCAGGAGAAGCAGATTCCACTGCACTCACTGCACCATTGCCAGCACACTTCACAAACACCAAGGGAAGTGAATCCCACCACAGTCCCTCTCCACGGTACCCTGGCCCCTGAGGGTAGCACCGAGGAGCTGCCTGGTGTGCTTTGAGCCTAGGTAGAGAGCAGAACCAGCCCTAAGACCACCATCAACAACGTCACCTCCCCACCCCACCCCCAGCCTCTGGAAACACTGGTCCACACATTCCAGGAGCATTCTCCAAAGTAGGAAAGTCCTGCTGAAGAGAAGTGATCCTTTTGGGGAAATAGCTCTGGCTCTTTTCCTTTTTTCTCCTCTTGTGAGTACAAAAGCCTTGTTTTTCCCACCCTCAGGCTAAGCCAAGAGTTCATAAGAAAACCACTCAGAGAGACTGGGGCATCTTTGCAAGATGTTTTCATCACATCCCTTTTGGATTCTTGATGTGCCGCAGAGAGTCAGAGCCCATTGGGTGTGGCTGCCAGACAGACAGCAGCGAGGGGTTGCTTAGAGGAGTCCACTGATGTCTGGGGAGCATTCCTGATTATACACCCAGGAGAAAGGAGGAGACCCACAGGGAGGCTGGTGAGAGAGAGAGAGTGGAAGATCAGACCCCCGGTCCTCCCCACTGCAGGTTCCAGGACAGGTGAGGTCTAAGCTGATGGTGCAGGGAAGCCTTTCAGATTGTGCTGGACTGAAGACTGTAATCCCTGCACGTGATCAGAAGGTTACAGGATCTGCCAGGGACATCATTACAACACAGAAAAGAGACTGAAAAAGTATCTGAGTTGATAAATAAATAACTGGCTCTCTATCTGTGAAACATTGAGCTCAAACTTTCTTGGAGTTTTCTCCAAGAGTCATTTTGCCACTATTATCAGAAATGATCACTAGTCACGTATGTGATTACCTCTCCACGCAGAGAACCTACCCCGTGGATTATTTTCCTTAAAGTCGCCCATACTATTTGCAGGTGTACAAAGGGAAGCTTATGCTATGCAGTATGTGTGTGCTGTTACCACGTCACCTAGTGAATGCCTTTCCAAATATGCATCAGACCTTCACTTGTGAACTGCTGCACAATAATTTGTTATCTAATTTCTTACATTTAAGATTTATCCATCAGCCAAGAGAGTAGAATGACATATTCATGTTCACTTTCTATTCACAAGACTGATGGAAAACTTTCTTTGATAACTTTGTAGTAATATTTTGAAATTCATTAGCAATCTTAATGTATGCACAGTTTCATTAGTCATTAAAAAGCATTTACTGTAGGGGTGGGCATTGGGCCTAGACTTAAGGTGCTGGTTAGGACACTCATGTCCTCATCACAGTGGCTGGGCTTCACCTCTGCTCCAGCTTCTGACTTGTTTTCTCCCAGCATGGCCCCTGGAGGGTGGCAGTGCTGGTTCACGTAGTTGGGTTCCTGTCGCCCACATGAGATACCTGGTCTGAGTTCCCAGCTCCTGGATTCAACCACGCCAATCCTAGCTGTTGTGGGAATTTGGAGGATGGACCAGCAAATAGGCATGCTTGCTTGCTCTCTGTCTCTCTCTCTCCCCTAAATAAATAAATAAATAGTTTAGGAAGAATTTATTGTGCAAATAACATGAAATTTCTATAAACTGGAGCATGTTTGGAAAACAATTTAGGTAAAAAGTAACTGTTGTATACACTGAAATACTAGGTTACAATTTCTTGAACTTTTATACTATTCACTACATAAATGAATGCGTTTTGTAACTTTACTGCTTGATCCCAAAATATCCTAAAATAAATGAAATCCATCCACTCTGGAAGCCGCAAAATTTGAGAATGAGAAGATGTGTCTCAAAATCTTAAACCTCTTATAGGAGACATCAGCAAACACGGTGGAGCTGGGCCCTCCAAAAATCTGTCCTTCACAATGGAAATGGAAAACTGGCAGAAATGATCAAAATACACTGTTTTGGAACTCTAAAAGCATTTAATCAAGAAAAAAGTGAGTGAATATTGGTAATAACAATGAACTCCGTCACATTTTAATTTGCCCTGCCTCATCTCTCCCTCTCCAGATTCCTGGTAGCCTTGCAAATGCATTCCACATTTGCAGTAAAAGATAGAAACCTGGCATCCAGTGCAAGGAGAAACACAGGGCTGGAGCACTCTTAAAACCCCACTCCCAGAACACTGTGATTCTTAGACCCACCTGGTGGTTCTCCAGAAGACCATGCTGGCACGGCTGTCTGGATGTGACCTGAATAAGAGCCAATCCAATGTGAAAAGCTTTTTTGCATGCGAGACAGTCATCAAAACAATTATAGGTAACTGATTAACGTCCAGGCTGCCTGATACAGCAGATAACAGTGGTAGCAAACAACAGACTAAGCTAAAAATGAAAAGCTGGGATAAGATATGTCCACTGGGGCTTTGGAAAGCTCAGCATATACCTGGGAACCGAGCTGCCCATGTGCATGTAAAGAGCTGTGTGTATGCTCAAGAAAGACCTGAGCGGGGCTCTAAGCTCTCAACTGTGGCTTACACTGAGCTCTGTGCAGAAGCACCAACTGCCTCCAGTACACATAGAGAAGACAAATCCCATGACCCAAGAAAATCTCTGCCAAATCACTCAGAGACCATGAAGCCAACTGGGCAGAGTTCCAGTAACCAAATACACAGAACAAAGACTTAACACAATTTACTTTAAACGTAGCTTAAAAAGTGGCAATTATGAAACAAACAGCAATACTGAAGCAACAAACAGCAACAAATCTAAAGGAGGAGATAGTGATGTCCAGAGTTTACATGAACAGCTGATGTCTTATTAGATGCATGGAAGCCAGAAGACGGTGGAATGGCATTCACAGTGCTAATAGAAAAAATTCAACCAAGAAGTTTGTATCCAGCAAAACCATCACTCACAACTGATGGAGAAATCAAGATAATCCGAGGCCAAAAAACAAATAAATAAGTAAACAAGTGACAGAATTGACTACTAGGAGAACCTGCCCTACAAGGAATATTAAATAGAGACAAACAGATATGTTTTGCTTTTTGTTTCTCCTATTTGATTCAAGAGATAACAGCATAAAGCAATAATTGTAAAACTGCATTGATATACACACAATGTGTAAGTGTGATTTATATGAGAATAACAGCACAAATAAAAAGAAAAAGAATGAAGTTATCAAGAATTATAAAGCTATAAAGTTTTAGTACACAATTAAAATTAAGCTAGGATTAACTCAGATCTAGATTTTTGTAAATTAACATGTTCATTATAATTACTGGACAACTTAAAAACACAAAAATCTACATAAGTATATAGAGTAAAACAAACTATAGGTAATTTTAAAATACTCTAGAACATACTTAATTAACACAAAAGAAGGCAATAATGTAAGAAGAGAGAGATGGAAAAGGCAATAGATAAAGAAAACAAGTCCACAAAATGGCAGACAGATTCTACCTTACAGTAACTACATTAAATGTCAAAGAATGAAATCCTTCTAATTAAAAGGAAGAGATTGGCAAAATGTACTTTTTTAAGTTATCCAAATGCATATGTTCACTGCAGGAGACGTGTTATATTCAAAGTCACAAATACATTGAAAGAAAACAGGACGGAAAAAGATCCACCATGCAAGTAGTAGCTAAAAGAAAGGTGAATGGAGGCCGGCGCCTTGGCTCAACAGGCTAATCCTCCACCTAGCGGCACCAGCACACCGGGTTCTAGTCCCGGTCGGGGCGCCGGATTCTGTCCCGGTTGCCCCTCTTCAGTCCAGCTCTCTGCTGTGGCCCAGGAGTGCAGTGGAGGATGGCCCAAGTGCTTGGGCCTTGCACCCCATGGGAGACCAGGAGAAGCACCTGCCTCCTGCCATCGGATCAGTGCAGTGCGCTGGCTGCAGTGGCCATTGGAGGGTGAACCAACGGCAAAGGAAGACCTTTCTCTCTGTCTCTCTCTCTTACTGTCCACTCTGCCTGTCAAAAAAAGTAAAAAAAAAAAAAAGGTGAATGGAATTATACTAATATCATAAAAAACACACATTAAGACAAAATTGTTACTGGAGAAAAATATTTTGCTAAATAAAATTCCCTTTTATAATAAAAGGAAATAGTATATCAGGAAGATAAAACAATTATACATATATATTCACTTAACAACAAAGATTAAAAATACATAAATTAAAAGGGATGGAACTAAAGGGAAAAATCTACAATTCAGTAAAAAATGGAGACCTTACTACCTCACACTTAATAGCTGATAGCACAACTAAATAAAAGATCTTAAAGAAAATGAAAGACTTAAACAACATGGCATAACAAATATTTATAAGACACTCCATCCAACTACAGCAGGATACACACTCCACTCAAGTATACAGGAAGTGTTCTCCATTATTTCTCATGTGTTAGACCAGAAAATAATTCTCAAAATAAACAATGAAATTATAAATTTAAAACAGAAGGAAATTTAAGTTACTCACAAATATACTGATCTTAAACATCTACTCCTAAAAATTCAGTGGGCCAAGAAAGAAATCACAAAGGAAATTAGTAAAATAATTTGAGATGAATGAAATCAGCATACCAACATAGGGTGCAGCTAAAGCAACACAAAAAAGAAAATTTAACAGTGCATATATATATATATATATATGTAAAAGATCTCAATACCATAATCTTAAACCTCTACCTTAATGAACCAGGAAAAGAAGAGCAAAATATATCCAAAGCAAGTAGAGGAAAAGGAATGACAAAGATTAGAGTACAAATTAATGAAATTGAGAATAGAAAAACTATAGAAAAAAATCAATGAAACAAAAAGTCAATTCTGGACAAACCTTTGGTTATATTGACAAAAAAAGAAGAAAGATTTAAATTACTAAAATAAGAAACTAAACACAGGACAGTACTATAGATCTTTCAGAAATTAAAGGGATTATAAGTGAACACTCTGAGCAATTTTGGATGGCAAAAGAAAAATAGGTAATCAGTGGATTTTCAGTCATTTCAGTACCATTTGTTAAACATTCTTTCCTCACTGAATGGTCTTTGCACCATTGTTAATAATCAGTTGAGCAAGGATACATATATTTATTTCTGGACTGTCGATTCCACTCCATTGATCATCTATCAACCGATGTGGATAGTTATCCTTATTACTTGAGCACAGTGTTTATTACTGTAGCTTTGAAGAACGTTTTGAAATTGGGAAGTGTGATGCAAACTAGTGCAGCTACTGTGAAAAACAGTATGGATATTTCTTTAAAAACTAGAAATAGCCGGCGCCGCGGCTCACTAGGCTAATCCTCCGCCTTGCGGCGCCGGCACACCGGGTTCTAGTCCCGGTCGGGGCACCGGATTCTGTCCCAGTTGCCCCTCTTCCAGGCCAGCTCTCTGCTATGGCCCGGGAGTGCAGTGGAGGATGGCCCAAATCCTTGGGCCCTGCACTGCATGGGAGACCAGGATAAGCCCCTGGCTCCTGCCATCAGATCAGCGCAGTGCGCTGGCCGCAGCGCGCCAACCGCGGCGGCCATTGGAGGGTGAACCAACGGCAAAAGGAAGACCTTTCTCTCTGTCTCTCTCTCTCACTGTCCACTCTGCCTGTCAAAAAAAAAAAAAAAAAAAAACTAGAAATAGACATCCAATATGATCCAGGAATCCCACCACCGGGTATATACCCAAAACACATTAAGGCATTGTATGAAAGGGATACCTACATCACCATGTTTATAGCAGCACTGTCCCCAACAGTCAAAATATGGACTCAACCAAGGTGTCCACCATTAGATAAAAGGATAAAGAAAAAGTGGTATAAATACACAATGAATATATATATATATACTGTTAAGATATAAAAAAGAATGACATTTTACCATTTGCAACAAAATGGATGCAACTGGAGGACATTGTGTTGCACCAGACACAGAAAGACAAATACCACATATTCTCCTTTATATGCAGTAGTTAGAATTTGAAAAGAAAAAAAAAATCCAAAAGAAAAAAAAAGGAAATAAATGTTTGTGTGTGTCAGTATTGCTGCAAATATAGTTTTGTCAGTTTTTGTTTATATCTTTCTCAAATCAGTGGTTAAGAATGTTGTACTACTATGGTTTTAATGATGTTATTACTTTAAAATTTACTATATGTGTGAAATGGTCATCTTTCCATTCGATTATTGTTCTACAGCCCTTTGCCTGTATTGCTACAAGCTACAGTCTTTTTGCTTTGTATTTGTTAAACTTTTTATTTGGTGGAGCATTAAACCCTTGACTGTAATATAAATATGTTATATAATGTAAATATGTTACCTCAGAAAGTAAAGAAAGAAACAAAGGAAAAAAGAAAAGGAGAGAGAGGAAGGGAGGGAGGGAGTATCATTATATAGGTGAACTATATTGAATATGTTAATTTTAAAAGCTAAAAATAAATACATTTTTTTAAAAAGTGATAACTTCAGTATGGAATAAAACACATATCTACAAATCATATAATATGACATGATTACAAACTATATTTGTCTCCAGGATCTATAAAGAACACTTACAACTCAACAATAAAAGGACAAGTAATCCAGTTTTAAAATGGACAAAGGATTTGAATAGACATTTCTCCAAAGAGAATACACATGAAAGGCACTAAAAATCATTACTTATTAGAAAAATACAAATCAGAACTACTGTAAAATATCACTTCACAGCTTCTAGAATGGCTATAACAAAAAGACACACAACAACAGATGTTGCAGCAGATGTGGAAAAGTCACATGGAAACCTTCATCCATTACTAGTGTTGATGTAAAATGGTGCAGGATTTTTTTAAAGTTTGACAGGCCCTAAAAAGATTTAACATATATTAAACATGACCCAGTAATTCTACTCCTTAGATACAGACATGAGAAAGTTGAAAGCATATGTTCTCATAAAAATGTACAAATAAGTCAACTTCAAATCAGGGTTACTGTGAGAAGCCTGGCCCTTGAGTGTCTACCCAGCAAGCCAGCCCAGGCAGGGGCTCCCAGGGGAGTGCAGCCTTAATCCCAGTGTTACTCTGTCATGCAGAGGGTCCCAGACAGAGACACTGCCCTTAGACCACTGCATAGGTGACATTGGTGCCCATCTGAGATGGAAGGACTTAAAACCTGAAGGATGGACACCAGTTTACCCATACGATGCCTCATGGGACACCAGCCTTGCCAGAGGCAGAGCCCTGCTCTGAAAGCCCTCACCCACTCCTTTGTCTCACAGCAGAGAAAGCCAGTTACCACCAGGGGGCGCAAGAGCAGCCCCATGCTACAAGATGCAGGGAGGACAATGGTGATGGGAGACGGGTACCCCATCCACACATATACCTTCCTTCTTATTCATTATGTCCCTCTCTCCTGTGCTCCTCTTCTCTCCTTTTCTCCATCCTGTATTTATTTAGCAAATGCTTATTAAGCCCCTTATTGTGAACCAGACACCAGCTGGCAACTGGAGATTTAAGAGTGAACAAAACCACCCTGGTCCTGCTCCCACAGAACTTGCTCTAGTGGGTTCCTCTCCTTCTGCCTCTTCTCCCTTCTCACCCTTTATCTCCTCCTCCTCCTCCCTCTTGTAGTCTCTCTCTCTCCCCTTTCCTTCCCTCCCACCCACTCTTCATCTTTTTTTCTTTATTTGAGAGGCAGAATTACAGAGAGGGACACACACACACACACAGAGGGAGAGACAGAGAGAGAGAGAGAGAGAGAGATCTTCCATTAGCTGGTTCACTCCCCAAATGGCCACAGAGGCTAGGGCTGGGCCAAACCAAAGCCAGGATCCAGGAGCTTCTTCTGGGTCTCACACATGGGTGCAGGGGCCCAAGCAATTGGGCCATCTTCTGCTGCCTCCCAAGTGATTAGCAGGGAGCTGGATCGGAAGTGGTGCAGCCAGGACACAAACCAGTGCCCATATGGGAAGCTGGCACCGCAGGGGGAGGCTTAGCCCACTACGCCACAGTGCCAGCCTCCATCTTTCTCTTCCTTTCCTCCCTGAAAGCCCTGCCCTGCCTTTGCCAGTTAGTTATCTTACTCTTTCTCTTCTGTGCCCCTTCAGCATTTTTTCCTTGGTGGCACTCACCACTCCTTTTCTTTACTTCTGTTAGTTTGGTGGTCTTCCTGATTGACCGGATGTCCCTCAACATTACCTCTGGGAACCTTATTCTCTCCAGGCTGGGTTGTGGTTCCCCTGCCTGTATGTTGGCCACTTCATGGTCAAGTGTTTCTGAACAGGCACTGTGCTCCAAAGATCCCAGTATCCTAAGGCCTTGGCACATAGAAAATAACATTGAATGAAAAATGAGCTCTCTGAAGACTTTGGAAGAAAACCACAAACCAGAAGGCAGGCCTTGGGGACTCCAACAGCCCCCACAGATTCAAACACTGGGATCTGCCATGGATGGGTTCCAGGCACCCATGTGGGGATGCTGGCCAGCAGCACATGGGCAGCAGTGAGGCTACACAGAAGAGGAAGCTCCGTCCACTAAACTCATTTTCTCCTCCAGACACCTGAGTGTCAGGTGTCTTTGAAGCAACCATATAGGCCAGAGACAAAAATGCTAGTCCCAGATTGGAGACCCTGAGCAGGCCCTTCCTCGCGAGGCAGGTGTAAGTGTGGTAGAAATGGCTGATGTTATGGCTTCCCTGCTGTGCCCAGAGTGGCACTGTGATAGGTGGACAGCAGGACCCCATGTGAGGACAGTGGGCAATCACAAGTCTGGATCAGAGCAGGAATCTGCCCAAGCATTTGTAGCTGGTATCAGAGAAGGTGCTGGGCACCCCTGGAATGAGAGCCTTCTCCCTCAGGAGGCCTGTCTGTCTGGCCAGGCAGGAAGAAGCCACCCCAGGCCCAGAGTCTTTGCTCCTCCTAGAGCCACACCTTCTCCACAGGTCACACCAGGCAAGTCCAAACTCCCGGCCGTGGCTCGAGACCCTCTGAGAGCACCTCTCCTCCTTGACAGTTTACCCTCCCTGGGTGATCTCCCGCTGCTGCTCAAACACTCCAGGACACAGAGCCCTTACCCACCTAATAGTCACTCACCTTTCTGAAGATGTTACATGTTACAAAGTCTTCTTTATTCCAAGTCAAAATCTGCCTCCCATCGCCTCCGTCCCTGCTCCTAGTTAGAACATTCCAGCCATGAAACACAGATTCTCAGTTCTCCCTCAATTTCTCTTCTCCCAGCTGAGTGTCCCAAGTCCCCTCAAGCATGGATGACCCTAGGACTCGGGATGCTTGGGACCCCCTAATTTGTGAATTGGATAAACAAGAAGGAAAAAGGTCTAAGAAAAGGTACTAGACCCCCTCCTCATCAAAATCGAACCCATTCCTCTCATCTTTCATCCAATGACTGCATGCAAGCCCCCAGGAGCATCAGAGAGAGAGGCAAAGGCCCCAGGAGTGTGTTTAGGATGGACTCAGGGGAGCTACAGATCCTTCTGCCTCATGGCCATATCCAGGCTCATGAACACAAGAAAGGAGAACAGGAGGTTGAGGAATCCGTCTTGTGATCTACTGCTCAACAGCCGCGGTGGTTACAATAAACAGCACCAGCTATGTAATTTTCAAGGCCCAAAGCCAAGCACAAACGCAGAGCTCCTTGTTCTAAATTTATGGAGAATTTTTTTTTATTTAGTAAATATAAATTTCCAAAGTACAGTTTATGGATTAAAATGGCTTCCCCCCTCCATAACTTCCCTCCCACTCGCACCCCTCCCATCTCCCACTCCCTCTCCCATTCCATTCACATCAAGATTCATTTTCAATTATCTTTATATACAGAAGATTGATTTAGTATATATTAAGTAAAGATTTCATCAGTTTGCACCCACACAGAAACACAAAGTATAAAATACTGTTTCAGTACTAGTTATAGCATCACTTCACATTGGACAACACACAGCGAGCACATATACTAAAATTTATGAAGAATTTCAAAACAGTGGAAGCCGAGCAGGAAACCGGGTGTGGGGTCTAAGTGCAGGCTGAACACCACTGAGCCAGTCCGGAGAGAATGGTGACTGAGCAGGTAAGGACAAGCACGGCACAGGTGGCCATGGCCAGGCTCGTTTCTCAGTCCAGCCTCTCTCATTGGAACAGCCAGGGGTTGGCCAAGTTTTTCTGCAAAGGAACAAATAGGCATCTTAGACTCTGTGAGCCAGGGGATCGCTGCTGCAGCTACTTCACTGTGTCGCTGGGCACGGAAGCCATCACAAGAAATACACAACCAGAACGATACGACTGTGCTCCAGTAAACCTTTATTTACAAATTCAGACGGCGGGCTAGACTCGGGTCGTTGGGCAACCCCTGCTCTAAGATTTCAGATTTCTTGTCAATGGGATAAGACTAGTCATAGCACCCACCCCAAAGGGTTGCTTTGAAGATAAAATGAGACAAGGCAAGTCCATACCAGGGGGCCTTGTGCACAGACGTCACCCGTGTCAGCTCCAATTGCTGGGGCGCATGCACAGGACAGGTGAGGGGGTGACAAGGTGAGGGCCCCAAGTGAGTCTGAGTCTCAGTGCCCCCACCTCGTCATCCCATCTTGCTACTTCATCCTCCAATCTTCATTTTCCCCAGCAGCTTTTTCTGCAGACAGCCATGGGAGTGGCTAGGTGGGCCACGGGAATGGACAGGGCCTGGTTAAGGTCTGCACTGCCTCAGTGGGGCCTAATATACTGCAGGTTCTGGGAAGGACTTGACATCGTTAGCTACAGCCTGTTTGAAAGATCAGGTAGCAATTCTCCAATGGGTTTTCAAATATTCTTCTAAGTCAGTGGAGCCGAAGTGTCTCAGTAACTTCAGAGCTTGGTTATCTGCACCTTTGAAGCTCTCCAGCCATCCAATGGGCCAGCAAGTAAAAAATCTGTCTGGGTATTTCCCCCAGACACCTAAGTATCTGATACTCAATTGAACTTCATGTGTTTTGGCCTTTAAAACATAGTTAATCATATAATTTTAATCAAAACATGTAAAAAATTTTGTTTGTATGTTTAAAGCTTTATTTGTTTATTTGAAAAGCACAGGAGGGGGAGAGATAGAGGGAGGGAGAAAGAGAGAGACAGAGAGAGAGCAAGCAAGAGGGAATCTTCCATTTACTGGTTCACTCCCCAACTGCTCACAATTGCTGGGGATGGGCCAGGCCAAAGCCAGGATCCAGGAACTCCACCTGGGTCTCCCATGTGAGTGGCAGGGGCACAACTACTCAGGCCATCAGCCACTGCCTTCTCAGGCACATTAGCAGGAAGCTGGATCAGAAGGCACATATCTAGTACTTGAGCCAGGGATGTGGGCACAAGGCGTGGCTTAATCCACCGTGCCACTCTGCCCATCTTTTGTCTATATATATTTTTTAAAGAGGTATTTATTTATGTATTTATTTATTTATTTGAAAGAGTTACAGAGAGAGAGAAGAGAGATATTTCATCCCCTGGTTCACTCCCCACATGGCCACAATGGCGAGGGCTAAGCCGAAGCCAGGAGCTAGGAGCTTCTTCCAGGTCTCCCACATGGGTGGTAGGGGCCCAAACACTTAAGCCACCTTCTGCTGCTTCTCCTAGGCCATTATCAGGGAACTGGATCTGAAGTAGAGCAGCCGGGACCCAAATGAGTGCCATATGGGATACCATTGTCACAGGTGGCAGCTTTATCTGCTATACCATGAGGCCGGTCCCCTTATTTATATTTGATATTCTTCCTAACCACTTACAGTTTTCATGATCTTAGAAAGGTATTTAAATCCTTCTGGGCTTCCATTTCTTCATCTGTAAGATCAAATTCTAATATCTCTCTTAGGGAATTTCTATTAAGAGAAAAATAGATAGCAGGGATTAAAATGCTTTAACAAACAATAGGCACTGAGTATCTAATGACATTTTGGTTATAGCTTTCCAGTATTAAACATCTATCTAGGAATGAGTCCAACATTTCATGTTCTGCTGAATCCCTTAAGGGGTGCTCTCTCTGTACCCCAAATCTGTCAAACCTTATTGTGATGGTCCACTGCTTGCCTGCCTCCTCACTACCCTCCAAGGCAGAAACTGTCTTGGTCACCATTTTCTTCCTGGCTGCTAGCACAAAGCCTTGCACACGCAGGTACATAAGAAATACATCTTGGAAAGATATTGAATGAAATTACTCAAACACAGTTTCAAAGTGAAATGTAGGCCGGCGCCATGGCTCACTAGGCTAATCCTCCACCTGCGGCGCCAGCACCCCGGGCTCTAGTCCCGGTCGGGGCACTGGATTCTGTCCCGGTTGCTCCTCTTCAGTCCAGCTCTCTGCTGTGGCCCGGGAGTGCAGTGGAGGATGGCCCAAGTGCTTGGGCCCTGCACCCCATGGGAGACCAGGAGAAGCACCTGGCTCCAGGCTTCGGATCAGCACGGTGCGCCAGCCGCAGCACGCCAGCCGCAGCGGCCATTAGGGGGTGAACCAACGGAAAAGGAAGACCTTCCTCTCTGTCTCTCTCTCTCACTGTCCACTCTGTCAAAAACAAAAACAAAAACAAAAAAACAAAGTGAAATGTAGAGAAATTTGCCCCTATTCCATTCCCTAAGCTGTTCTGACTGCAACATCAGGGAAGACGGGAGACTCAGGGGGAGGAGAGCCTGGAAGAGGATGGGCTTCAAAAACTAGACACTTTTTTTTTTTTGGTATTTGAAAGGCAGAGTTACAGAGTGAGAGAGAAGAAGAGACAAAGGGAGAGGACTTCTGTCCACTGGTTCACTCCCCAGATGGTCACAACGACTGGCTGGAGCTGGGCCAGGCTGAAGCCAGGGGGCCAAGCACTTGGTCTATCCTCCACTGTTTCTCCCAGGTGCATGGATCAGAAGTTGAGCAGCCGGGACTCTAACTGGAGGCCATATGGGAAGCAGCTGCTGCAGGCTGTGGCTCTAACCTGCTGCGGCACAGGGCCAGCCCCAGTCAGACACTCTGAAGACAACATACTGTCTTGTGTGCTTCTCAGAATGCTGATAAAACTTTCCTCAGAGTAGCACGAATGAACAACGCTGGCCTTTTCCCAATTTGCTGGAGAAAATATTTAATGCAAGTCATTCCTCTTTTTTTTTTTTTTATTTTAAGTTCTTCTCCTGTGAGTTCTCTAACCCTCTGGCTCTTATATCACTTTCTTAACACTTAAACCCAGTATAAGAGAGTATAAAATAGGGTTTGATGTAGAAGGAAAGTTACATAAATATTTCAGTTCACTATTCCAGTACTTTATAGATTTTTTCATAGAAACCTGTGATTTGAAGGGACTTTAACTCATTCAAGCATGAAAATTACTATTATAAGCCAAACTGTATTTTACACATGAAAAAAACTGAGGTGCAGAAAAGGAATGCTGACAAAGCTGGGCTACTTCCTGAGGGAAGGTCTGTCCCTGAGCTCTGCTGCATCATCAATCAACGTAGAAATCTTCACTGTGACGTCAGAAGACCTTCCCTCTACACTCAGCAAGGCAATGGGACCAGCATTGTGGTGCAGTGCTCAAATCTCATAGAAGTTCTGGTTCAAGTCCTAGTTAATTCACTTACAATCCAGCTTCCTGTTAATGTGTCTTGGAAGGCAGTGGGTGAAGGTCCACATGCATGGGCCCTGCCACCCATAGGGGAGACCTAGACGGAGTTTCAGGCTCCTGGCTTCAGCCTGGTCCAGCCCTGGCCATCGTAGCCATTTGGGGAGAGAAACAGTGGATGGAAGATCTCTTTCTCTCCATGCCTCCCCCTCTCTACATGTCACTCTGCCCTTCAAATAAATAAATACTTAAAAAAAATTAAATAAATTCACCAAGATGAATATCCTGTTACTATGTCCAGCAAAGTAAGGGAGAAAAAAAATGTTGATTCTTATACTTGCATTTAGCTCTAAAGAATTTAAAAGTAAAAAAAAAAAACAGAAACAAAAAAATCACTATCAAAAAGTATTATGATTATCATTGCCTAGTAAAACAAATTTTATAGAAAACTACAGTGGATAAAATGTTTTGCAAGGAACTTGCTAATCATACACAAAAATCAACTGCACTTCTACATAGCAACAATAAGGTTAGAAGATGTATATTTTTAAAAATACCATTTACATTAGCAACAAAAATTGGAATATTTCATATGAATAAAAATATATCTCTTTATTAAAAACTATAAAATTTAATTGAAAAACATTAATGAAGACCCGGTTACATGGAGAGAGATACCATGTTCATGGATGGGAAGACTCAATGTTCTAAAGATGTCAGTCTTTGCCAGATGAATCTATAGATCTATTGCAATTACAGATTGCATAATAACAGAATTTTTGTGGAACTCAAAAAGCCATTTCTAACATCTAAATGGGAATAAAAAAAGGGCATTAAACTGGGAATTCTTAAGAGGGATAAGGTGGAAGGTTGTGTCCTCCCAGATATCATGACCTATGATGAAGCAGTTGAGATTAGAATGGTGTGGCATCAGCACAGGGAAAGACAAACAGGTGAAGGAACCAAATATAGAAATGGAATGTTATATGTGAGAAGAAGTGACAAAGTGACTTCTGGTTTGATCCATGATGGAGAAGTTGACATAGCTTTCTCCCTGCCACAAACAACGAAAGAGCTAAATAAAAGATGTAAAGTGTTTCAGACACTGAACAGAAACCAACACAGGGTTGTAATGCTTGAGAGTGGTGAGGCACAAAGGAAGCCATTCAGCATGGCTTTATTCTAGAAGGAAAGTAGGCAGAGGAAACTACTCAGATTTCAGGCTCATCCAGTGAACAAGGGCTTGGTGGGCAAGGTCCCAGAGGGGAGAAATCCACAGACAAGGGCACCCAAAAACTTACAGTCTAACTACCTTTTGGGTCCTTGGTCAACTAGAAGCCACTCATGAAAAGAGTAGTATGACAGGAAGTTTAGGAGAGAAAACCCACTAGAAGACTAGATAATTGAAACTATATTAGAAGCTGACCTCTTGTCAAGAGATAATTTCATTCCAGGTAGAGTAGAGCAAATTTGGGGTACACCTTGAGCTTGCAGGTAAGATCTCTGAGACACCATGTGCTAGGATTATGACTATTCCCTGAGAATAGGTGACACCCTGGAAGTAAGGAAAGGTATCTACTCAAACAAAACCTAAATCCAAGCCTTAACAGAATTGAGATGATGTTCTGGTAACTTAACTGCCTGCTGAAACAAAACCCAACACTCTTCAGAATAAGATAACATTATCCAGAGCCTTTGCAAGGTATCATCTAGAATAGTCAGTACGTTTTGTTTTAAGATTTATTTACTTGGGGCTGGCACAGTGGCATGGCAGGTAAAGCCACCACCTGCAGCGCCAGCATCCCATATGGGCGATGGTTCAAGTCCAGGCTGCTCCACTTCCAATCTAGCTCTCTGCTATGGCCCAGGAAGGCAGTAGAAGATGGCCCAAGTCCTTGAGCCCCTGTACCCATGTGGGAGACCCAGAAGAGGCTCCTGACTCCTGGCTTCTGATCAGCACAACTCCAGCTGTTGCAGCCAATTGGGGAGTGAACCAGCGGATGGAAGACCTTTCACTCTCTTTCTCTCTGCCTCTCCTCTCTCTGTGTAACTCTGACTTTCAAACAAATAAATAAATCTTAAAGAATATTTACTTACTTATTTGAAAGGCACAGTTAGAGAGGGAGAAAAAGGGAGAGAAAAGGAAAGAGAGGGAGCGAGAGAGAGGGTGGGGGAAAGGGCAAGAGAGATCTTCCATCCTCTGGTTCACGCCCCAAATGGCTGCAACAGTCAGGCTGGGCCAGGTGGAAGCCAGGAGCCTGTAACTCCATCCTGGTCTTTCATGTGGTGGTGGAAGAGGTCCAAGCACTTGAGGCACCATCTGCTGCCTCCCAGGGTGTGCACTGGCAGGAAGCTGGATGGGAAGTGAAGGGGCTGGGATAAATAGCATGTGGTTACCACAATGTGGATGCAGAAAATAATAATAATAATAATAAATATTCAGCTTAGAAAGAAGATATAAAGCTTTCATTGTTCTCAGATGAAATGGCTGTGTTCATTTAAGTTTGAAAAGAATATGCAAAGCAGCTAAAAACTACAAGTGAACTTAGTAAAAGTGCTAGATAAAAGCCAGCTTGCAAGAAAACAGCTGCATTTCTATTTACTAGCAATCATCAAATTAAAAATTAAAAGTTGAAGGTACTGTTTATAATAGCACCAACAAACATCAAGTAAGCAGAAATAAATCTAATGGAAACTGTTAAAGTCCTCTAGGCTGAAAAATTACAAAATATTATTTTTAAATAATGTTCTAGACAATTGGAGGGATGTTCAATAGTCATAGGTTGGAAACTTGATATTGATGTGTCAATTCTCTTTAGTTTTTAAAATAATTTTTAAAAAATTAGGACCCCAAATCCAGCATATTTTTTTATGAAATTGACAGGCCAATTCTAAAATATATATGAAAATGCAAAGAACCTGGAATACCCCAGCCAATGTTGAGAAGAAAGGTACAAAGATATAAGACTTATACTTCCAGATATCCAAAGTTAGTATAATATTGCAGAAACCAAGACTGTGGTACTGGTTTGAAAATGGAAAAACAGAACAACAGAATAGAATAGAAAGCCAGAGACAGGCCCCTTGCATAATGGTCATTTAAGTTATGAAAAAAAACTCCACTAGAATTTAATGGGAAATTGTTCTTAATAAATGGTGCTATGTCTTTGGAAATCCACCTGAGGAAAAAAAAAATGAGCCTTTACCCCTACCTCAAACCCTACAAAGTTTTTGTTTGAGATGGCTCATAGAGCTAACCATGAGTTTAAAATATCAGCATTCTAGATGAACTCAGAGAACACACATCTGACCTTGAAGCAGACAAAGGTTTCCTAAATAAAACATGAAACAAGCTGTTCATAAAAGGACAGTGATTAGCTGAGATGTTTTAAAGAACATCCAACCCTTCGAAGACATCAAAGGAGAGTGAATGGGGAAGCCACAGGCTGGTGGAGATATATGTGTCTCACATACCAGTACATACAAAATACTTCTGCCCACCTAAACAGTAACTAAGGAAAAGGCAACACAGCTTTAAAACAGCAAAACACCTCAACAGATACTTTAAAGAAGGAGCATAGGGGCCGGCGCCGTGGCTTAACAGGCTAATCCTCCGCCTTGTGGCGCCAGCACACCGGGTTCTAGTCCCGGCTGGGGCGCCGGATCTATCCCGGTTGCCCCTCTTCCAGGCCAGCTCTCTGCTATGGCCCAGGAAGGCAGTGGAAGATGGCCCAAGTGCTTGGGCCCTGCATCCGCAAGGGAGACCAGGAGAAGCACCTGGCTCCTGCCTTCGGATCAGCGTGATGCACCAGCCACAGTGGCCATTGGAGGGTGAGCCAACGGCAAAAAGGAAGACCTTTCTCTCCGTCTCTCTCTCACTATCCACTCTGCCTGTCAAAAGAAAAAAGAAAAAAAAGAAAAAAAAGAGCATCGGAATATCCAATAAACATAAAAAGGTGATCAATATAATTTCTCATTAGAGAAATCCGATGATCTGATACACATGCCAGAATGGCTAGAATTTTGAAAGACTGCCAAGCATTAGCAAACACTGGACTAACGCCATTAGATGACTGGTGGGGACACAAACTGGCACAGCCAATTTGGAGAATTACTTGGCGTGTCTACCAAAGTGACACACACTCGTGCCCATCAGTCCTATTTCCTGGATATACATTCAACAGAAGTAAATTTTTACAGTCACTAAAACACACGCATACGAATATTTATTGCAGCTTTTTTTATAATAACCCAGAGGTGAAAAGAACCCAAATATCTACTAACGGTTGAAAGGTGGAGTGAGCAGAATAACAGCTCCCTAAAGACATCCAAATCCTGCCTCCTGGAACACGTGACTATAACACTCCACGGCCTGCAGAGGTGATCAAGTTAAACACCTTGCAGTGACAAGGTTAGCCTGAGTTATCCAGCTGGGCCCAATCAAAACCACAGGGACTTGGAAAATCAGAAAATTGCATCCACTTTTTAAAAAAGATTTATTTGAAAGTCAGAGTTACAGACAGAGAGAGAGAGGAGAGAGAGAGGTCTTCCATCCACTGGTTCATTCCCTAAATGGCCACAATGGCTGGGACTGGGCCAGGCCAAATCCAGGAGCCAGGAGCCTCTTCCAGGTCTCCCATGTGGGTGTAAGGGCCCAAGCACTTAGGCCATCTCCCACCACTTTCCCAGGCTCATTAGCAGGGAGCTGGATGGGAAGTGGAGCAGCCAGGATTTGAACTGGTGTCCTTATGGGATGCCGGCCCTGCAGGCAGAGGCTTAGCCTTCTAGAGCAAAGTGCAGGCCCCTTTCCTCCCTGTATTCAGAGAGGGAAATGCAGATACAAGAGAATGGTCAGAAAGGAAGGAACAAAGTCTCGTAGGCAGCCTCCTGAGACTGCAAAAGGCAAGGAAACAGATCCCCCCGAGAGCCTGCAGGGCGGAACACAGCCCGGCCCACACCTCTGCTTGTGCCCGCTGGGACCCGTGTTGGACTTCTAACTTACAGATCTGCAAGATAATAAGTTTGTATTATTTAATACACCAAGTTTGTGCTAATTTATCTTGGAAAACTAATAGAAACACAAATAGACTTTTAAAAATATGTTCTACAGGGGGACGGCGCTGTGGTGTGGCGGGTAAAGCTGCCATCTGCAGTGCCGGCATCCCATATGGGCGCCAGTTGGAGTTCTGGCTACTCCACTTCTGGTCCAGCTCTCTTCTATGGCCTGGGGAAGCAGTAGAAGATGGCCCAAGTCCTTGGGCCTTTGTACCCACGTGGGAGACCAAGAAGAAGCACCTGGCTCCTGGCTTTGGATCAGCGCAGCTCTGGCCATTGTAGCCATCTGGGGAATGAACCTGCAGATGGAAGACTTCTCTCTCTCTCTCTGTGACTCTGCCTCTCTGTAATTTTGCCTTTCGAATAAATAAATGAATAGATTATTTTTAAAAAAAGATATCTAATTAATGTTGGAACAATTAATTATCTATATATGTGTAGTAAAAAAATATGAAGAGCGTTCCAAAAGTTTGTGGAAAATGTGTATTATGAAAAAACCATGCATGGCTTTTTTGTTTTGCACCAAAACAAATTTATCTTTTAATTCTATTTTTCCACTTTCTGAAATTCTCCATGTTTTAAAATTTCTTTTGTTTTTAATTTGGTGATTCTCCACAAGAGGGCGCCCTCTCACAAGAAGTTTTCCACAAGAGCATCCAAGTCTAGCAAGCTCTGAAGGCCAGGGACAGTGTGTCCCGGCCTGGAGTCCCAGCTCATCTCTGACCGTTTCCTTTTTAATCTGCTTGTGGGAGACACACACGTAGTCATACAATCACAGTAATATGTTATAAATGTGACCAAAAGATGTTCTTTAACAATAAGATCAGACCTGAAAAGACGCGGCCAGATTAAAGGATGAGCGTGAGTCAGCAAAACCTAAATTGCATGCAGTTTGATGCTTTTCAAAGGTCAAAACCTTAACATTCGGGGAGTGTTTCTATGAATTCTGGCCCCTAAAAATCATGGAGATGAAGCATAAAAAGTTTACAGCTGTAATGAACTCTTTGCAGTTCCCTCCTCCGCTTACATACACTCCCCACATCTCTCCATTCTGACACGGAGTCCGTTCCCACTTACTGCAGTCTGTTGTAATTCATGGTTTCTATCCACAGCTGCTGAGCACCTTACAGTATCCCAGGACCCACACACTCATCTTGGAACCCAAGATGAATTATGCTAGCTCACTCTCGTCTGTCCACTGGGGGGAGACAGACACGAGCCAAACCAGGAGTGGAAGTACAGCGAGGTGCTGGGGGACCACCTGGGAATTTCTGAGGGCTTCTGAAGCTGTGACTGTGTACCAGAAGGTGGGAGGCATCTTGGGTGTAGAGAAAATTGTCTCTCATGCATCCCCACAGAGGTAAAGACGAAAGTACTAAGCATGGTGCTGTCGTGAAGGCACTATATCCGCAAATGTTGTGGAAAAGCTGAAAAAGGAAGAATTAATTTGCAAGAGTCACATGTAGGAAGATTACGTGTGCTACTGCCAGGCAAGCCTAAGGAAGGAGAACTCATTGGGTGAAGAGGTGGTTTCACACACAACCAGCAGTGGCGTCTCTCCTCTCCAGGACAGAACATCCCCGCTGGGCGCCCCGGGAAGTCCAGGGACCAGGAACAGTGAAACACACAGCCCTGCGGGGCTCCCCTCCACGCAGGGCACCGCAGCGGCTGGGATGCAGCGTGGTTTAATGCCTGCGCACCTGCTGTTGCTTTCCAGACGAGTGCACTTGCTGTGCTTCCTATTTCAGAGAGTAACAAGCACCTGCTCGCTGCCGCCGGGAACAACGCGGAGTGAAAACAGGAACTGGTTTCAGAGTGATGAGGCAGCTGGGCCTAAAACCTAGGCCCAGTCTAGGCCCAGACCTGGGCCGAGTCATGGGGAAATCAGCCCACGGGGAGAGCCTGGGGCTCCTGGGGGCCCCTCCGTGACAACTGAGCTGAGCCTCACCGACACCAGCAGAGGCCAGCTCGGAAGCGGGGGGCTGCTGCGGGCAGGGACCGCTCACCCCCGAGGGGAACGCACACAAAGGCAGAGGAAAGGACTAGGAGGTCGGAGCCAGGAACATCGGACCTGCTGGCCCTGGGACTACGGGCAACTTCCCCACTCTCGCGGAGGCGCTGTGTCTCGTCTTCTCCCGGAGAAGCTGCCAAGATCGTGCCTCCCGGTGCCCAGCGTGTTATAAACACTGCACAAATGGCAACAGCTCAGCCCTATGGTGCTGCTCGCTCACCCACTTCCAGCCATGCTGGCTTCCTCGCTACGCCTGGGGTGCATCCTGCATACTCGCACCCGCAGAGCGTTTGCACTCGCTTTTGTCTCCGCCTGGAATCTTATCCAGGATACCTGCTTGGCTCACTCCCTAACCTCATCAAGCACCAGGGTCTTCAGTAAGTTTGTGTATTCGGTTTATTATTCAGTACCTATTCCCTCACCACCCACCTGAGTGTTTTTTATGTTTTGTTCACTGCTATATCCCTAATATCAATAACATTGATAGAACATAGTAGAGGCCGGTGCCGCGGCTCACTAGGCTGATCCTCCGCCTGCGGCGCAGGCACCCCAGGTTCCAGTCTGGGTCGGGGCGCTGGATTCTGTCCCGGTTGCCCCTCTTCCAGGCCAGCTCTCTGCTATGGCCCGGGAGTGCAGTGGAGGATGGCCCAAGTGCTTGGGCCCTGCACCCCATGGGAGACCAGGAGAAAGCACCTGGCTCCTGGCTTTAGATCGGCGCAGCGCGCCAGCCGTAGCGGTAATTGGGGGGGGGGGGGGTGTGTGTGAACCAATGGAAGGAAGAACTCTCTCTCTCTCTCTCACTGTCTAACTCTGCCTGTCTTTTATGAATGAATGGATAGCTGGGCCCACACCCTTGTATCAGCAAAAACCACATCTCCTCATCTGTCACATAGAGAGGGCAGGCACTAAGGCCAAAGCTGGTTTTTTATCTAAGAAGTCCAGGAGGATGGAGCCGCGATGCACCATGGTAGGTTACTTTCCAGGTGGTCTCCCAGAAATTTCAGAAGTTGGAGGTGAAGGGCTACTCCAAACACATCCCTGGAGCCCAGAGTTCCCAGTCCTGTGTGCTGGGGCCCAAACTTGCTAGGTTTTGTCTCGAGGGAGGAGCACCAGAGGCTGAGGAGCGTAAGCAGGGCCCTGTGTCTTACAGGGTTGGCATTTATGGGACCCAACTACACCCTGGGGACTCAGAAATCAATAGGAGTTGCTCCTCACCCTGTAGATACCCACGATCAACCTCCGTCTTTTGGAATCAGGCAAATCTGCACTTGGATTCCAGCTGCACCACCACTGGGATATGGTCTTGGACAAGTCACGTAAATACGCTGAACTTGAGTTACTACCTGTGGCAAGCATGGATACTAATGGGCGCTCAGCACACTGCTTGGGGAGAGAATGCACCTGGTAAACTACTTCTGCTCCCTGTCCACCTTGGACTCGGGCACTTGGCGAAGCTTCGCTTTCCTGAGGCACAGCGGCGCATTTCGTGAGTCTCCCTGCAGAGGGCGCCAGAGCACCGCCGGACTCCAGTACCGCTGACACCAGGCAGCACCGGACAGCTCCGTCGCAAGGAGCCAGACCTCGCTGTCCTCTCCACCTTTGGCCTAACCCGCAATTAGAATACATAAGACCTGCTGCTTACCCTGGATGACATTAAAACTGGCTCAGCAACCACCGTTTGACCTACAAAGCAGTAAGTTCTTAGTGTCCAGAGTAATACTGCTCTCCCTCACCCTCCAGAGTCAATGCACCTTGGGCACAGCTAGGCTTCATTCAACCAGGGACACAGGGGTGCCAGCTTCTCCCACACCAGGGTGTCCCACAAACCCTCTCCCAGGCTCCCAGTAAACTTCTCTGCCTTCTCAAATCTAGAATGCAAGTCCCACAGAATAGCTATGTTAACTCTCTCTGTGTGTCTAATTGTCTGTAAATCAGAAAAGCCAATCACATAAGGCTACCTTCAGGAATGAACAGTACAACAGCTATAAAAAGCCTAGCTCCGCGCCTGGCAGAAGTGGTTACTCTGTAAGGTACAGTTCCCTTCTCGGGGACCTAGGCAGGGTCCAGGTGACCAACCAATGTCTCATTATCCCCTCCCCAAGAAAAATCCCAGCCCCTGTTAGTGCAACCACTTGGGGACTGAACCAGTGAATAGAAAATCTCTCTCACTTGCTCTGTAACTCTTCCTTTCAAATAAATAAATCTAAAAAATAATAATAACTTTGAATTACTGAAAGCACAGTCAACTAGAACTTTATACCCAGTGAAAAATCTTCAAAAATAAAAAAAAAAGAAATAGGGAATCCCTAAGACATTCAAATGCTGAAGAAATTCATCACCCGCAAATCTGAACTGTAATGAATGGTAAGGGAAGTTTTCAAGCAGAAAAATGATATCAGAAATCTGGAGCTCCACAAAGGGAGGAAGATTGCTTGAAATGGTGACTGAGTAAATATGAAAATACTGTTATATTATTTAAAGCTCTTTTTAGATGACATACTGAACAGTGAACTGGTATCCTGAAAATGTTAAATCATTTGAAGTGGCTGTTTGCAGCACCCGTTAAGACGCTGCCTGGGAAGCCTGCGTCCCACATCAGAGTGCCTGTTTCAGTCCAAGCTCTTCTTCCAATTCCAGTTTCCCGCTGATGTGCGCCCTGGTAGGCAGCAGGTGATGGCTCAAGTACTTGGGTCCCCATCACCCATATGAGAGATCTGGATGAAGTTCCTGGTTCCTGGTTTGGGCCTGATCCAGCCCTGGCTATTTCAGGCCTGCAGGGAAGTGAAACACCAGATGGAAGATTCTCTCTCTCTCTCTCTCTCTCTCTCTCCTTCAAATGAATAAAAGTAAGTGTTTTTGTCTGTGTGTCCTTAATATCTTTTGGTAGTAGTAGCTCGGCTTCCAAAAGGCTTTAATGAAGTAGAGGAACTAATGATCTGGTAGCCCAAGAATCTTAGGACAGCTGAAAACCTCCAGAGAAACCTGGACTATTGAAAAAGAAGTTTGCATTTCCCACCATTGTAGTTGTTGGCACCCTTAAGGTTTACTTGTTGGTAGAATAAAGGCAGATTGAGCTTTTTTTTTTTAAGTGTTTTACAAATCCTATGCTGTAATGTTTCGTCCAACGTACCCAGCAACAGGGAATGCAATCTTTCTGGGAAGGTACCTAAGAGCCTACACAAGTTGGCCTTCAGCTCTTGCCCAGCAGGGGGAGCCTGTGGACTTTAGAAAAGTGCCTCATGGACTGGCTCTGCCCTTTCAGATGACAAACTTCCTGGGCTAGCAGAGGTGGAGTCCCTCAGAGACAAATTATGAAACCTGGACGAACTGCTGGGTGACCCGGGTCCTCATCCAGGCTTCCCCACTAACTTACTGTGAGGTCTTGTGTGGGCACCTACCTTTCTGGGCCTCAAAAGCTTCTCCTTTGTAAAAATAAAAGGTGAGACTAGGTTCTATCTAAAGACCCTTGTGTGGGGTGGCAGTGTGGAGCAGTGGTTAAAGCCCCAGCCTGCAGCATCAGCATCCCATACGGGCGCTGGTTCCTGTCTCAGCTGCTCCTCTTCTGATCTAGCTCCCTGCTAATGCCCCTGGGACTGCAGCAGAGGATGGCTGAAGTCCTTGGGCCCCTGCACCCATGTGGGAGACCCGGAAGAAGCTCCTGGCTCCTGGCTTTGGATCGGCGCAGCTTCAGCCATTGTGGGTGAACCAGCAGATGGAAGACCTCTCTCTCTGTCTCTACCTCTCTCTCTGTAACTCTGCCTTTCAAATAAAAACAAATCTTTAAAAAATAACTTTAAAAAAAAGGCCCTTGCGTTCCCCACACTCTGTAATTCTCTGTTCCTACCCTACTATGTGCTCCCACTCTGGTGGATCCCCCAGTGGGAGAGAGAGCTGGAGCCTTGCCTTCGGGGGGAGAATTAGGGACGAAAGACTGAGAAATCAGAACCTGAAGAACTTCCTGAGCCTGCCAGTCACCACCCCCACTTCCCACTGCAGAGTACTTTGGATAACTTTTTTTCCCATTTAATTCTCTATTCCAACCCCTCTGCAAGAGAGAGAAGTAATTATCCTAATTTTACAGGTGAAGAAACTGAGACCTAAGGATGTTAAGCAACTTGCCTGGCATCAAACAGTGGGTATGGGATGTGGCTGGCCCCTGAGTCAAGGATCAGGCCCAGACGCCCGCTGCCTTGTGCCGGGCGCTGACGCTCCTGAGAGACGCCCTGCCGGGTGTGTGCTCTCCACACAGCGCAGGTTCTAACCCAAAGGGCTCCTGCAGGTCTCTGGCCCAAACCTCTCATTTTGCTTAGGAAGAAGCTGATTCAAAGGAAGTTTTTTGTTTGTTTGTTTGTTGACAGGCAGAGTTAGACAGTGAGAGAGAGACAGAGAGAAAAGTCTTCCTTCTATTGGTTCACCCCCAAAATGGCCACTACGGCCAGCGCACTGCGCCTATCCGAAGCCAGGAGCCAGGTGCTTCTCCTGGTCTCCCATGCAGGTGCAGGGCCCAAGCACTTGGGCCATCCTCCACTGCCCTCCCGGGCCATAGCAGAGAGCTGGCCTGGAAGAGGGGCAACCAACCGGGACAGAATCCGGCGCCCTGACCGAGAATAGA
Source organism: Lepus europaeus (assembly GCF_033115175.1). Lineage (NCBI taxonomy): Eukaryota > Metazoa > Chordata > Mammalia > Lagomorpha > Leporidae > Lepus > Lepus europaeus. Next base: position 118,554,642 of record NC_084831.1, on the reverse strand, counting down.
ACCCGGGGTGCCGGCGCTGCAGGTAGAGGATTAGCCTAGTGAGCTGCGGCGCCGGCCTCAAAGGAAGCTTTTAAGTGTTGGAGGCTCTCCCGCCTGCCCAGTTCATTTCGCATACACGTCCACTCCAATAAGGAGAGAGTTTTATGACCCCTCCAGACCTTCTCCGGGAAGAGCGCTTCAGGTTCACACATCACTGCCATGAGTTTTAGCGCAGGCTGCACAACTGAAATGCTCTTAACCAAAACGGATTTTTTTTAAAGTCCGTACTTATTTTACAGATGTGGGCGTTGTATTACAGTTTAAGTGAGTTCATCACCATCACATAACCAACAGTCAACTAATAAGACTGCTTACTCCAATCCCCGATGCCAGTGTCATGCTCTTCGGCTACGTCTCCTACCGTCTAAGCCATTACGTCCAAAGCCTGAGATAAGCAACATGGATGTGTGTGTCTCTCTATCCTGCGTATGACAAGAAAATGATAGGGGAAAATGCTCAGAACAAGAACAAGTGGAGGCTGCAGAGGCACACTCAGCAGGAAGGACACTTCCAGATCCCAGCGCTGTCAGAGGCCCAAACCTGCCTCCCTCCTCCCATGAGTCTGAGATTGGGCCATTTCCTGCGTGCCCCACAGAGCACAGCAGGGACGCTCTGGGTACCAGGTGTCCCCAAAAGCCGGGCCCCACCCCATCCCCAGCCTTCTCTGGAAGTCAGGGAGGATCCAGGGGCAGGCGAGGGCCCTTGCATGCTCCTCATCTTTAATGGGGGAGAGATAGGATCAGCTCCCAGCTGCCCCGGGCCTAATGAACACCTGCCTGGAGTTTCGGTTGCTGATTAAGCGCACTCCTCCCTCTTGGAGGCTCCTATAGAAAAGTCTGTTGCGACTTGCAAGAGGTGGGACAGGACTAAGGTCAGAGCAGGGGCAGGGGACCTCCGGTGGGGACCCTTCTAGCATCTGAGCACCAGGTCAGGAACAGGCCAGGCTCTGCTCCGGAGCCACCCTATCTTGAGTCTCTCTAGACTCAGAGGGAGAGGGAGACCCACCCGGCTCACTCAGTCCTTGGGGTCTCCAGTCCACTTTGTTCCTCCACACCCTTCTCCCCACAGTGTGCTTCCCAACTACCCCCCAAGTCAGAGGAGCCACTGCAGCTGGACCCCAGCACTCTCTGGTTAGGAATGCGACATCCAAGATCAGCACCTTTCAAACGTGAACTGGGCTCCTTGGGTCATGGCGTGGATTCCTCAGTCCCCACCCTCTCCCCATTTCCATCTCCTCCCTAAACTCACAGCTGCTGGAATCACTATCTGATTTAACTGAAGAAATGAGCAAACAAATAAACAAGGTCATCAGAGTGCGGTGAGCAGCAGGGAAAAACAAGTGGAGGCCGTGGGGTGGTGCCGCGTCAGCTGTGGCAGGCCCAGGAACGCCACGCACACGCAGCAGCGTGACACACATGCCACCCCTCCGCCCCCGCCCTGTTCCCGCCCCCGCCTCTTCTCCACGGCCCCTCTGCCTGTGTGACATACTTCATTAGCGATTTCTCCTGTGTTAGTCTGCTCCGCAGGGGTGGGCTTTTATATTTTGACCTCCACTGTCTCCCGGCCACCCGGAATAGGGATTGACACACAGCAAATGCTTAATAAACCCCTGCTGAATCGATTAAAGTGGTCTCCATTTCTCTCTGGCAAGAGGAGCATTGGCCAATTACCCAGACCACAGCCAGCTTCCCAAACCCTGGCCTTTCTTGGAGAAAACTTCTACAAAGTCATCATTTTATTTATTTATTTTTAAAGATTTATTTGACAGGCAGAGGGAGAAACACAGAGAGCGAGAATCTTCCATCCACTGGTTCACTCTCCAAATGGCCACAACAGCCAGGGTTGGGCTAGGTGGAAACCAGGAGCCTGAAACTCCAACCAGGTCTCCCAACTGCACGGGTCATCTTTTTCTACTCTACCAGGCACATGAGCAGAGACCTGGATCAGAGTGGAGCAGCTGGGACTCAATCTAGTGCTCATATGGGATGTCGGAGTCACAGGCGACAGCTTAACCCATTGCACCACAACACCAGCCCCCAAAGGCAACCTTAAAAACAATGAAAAAGATTTTTTATTTGAAAAGCAGCATGTCAGAGGTTGGGTCACAGAGAGGAGAGAGATCTTCCATCTGCTCGTTCACTCCCTCAATGGCCACAATGGCCAAGGCTGGGCCAGAATGAAATCAAGAGCCTAGAATTCCATCTGGGTTTCCCACACGGGTGGCAGGGGCCTAAGTACTTGGGCCACCTTCTGCTGCCTTCCCAGGCACGTTAGCAAGAAGTGGGAATAAAACTGGAGCAGCGAGAACTTGAAGCAGTACTCTGATAGGGGACACTGGCATCGCAACTGGTACCTTAGTCCACTGCAGCACAACGCTGCCCCCCAAAGTCACCCTTTTTGATTATGCAGGACCAAGAGGAATGATGGTCCTTCCTCAAGGTCAGATCCCCTGTCTGGAGACTTCCAGAACCCAGAACCCAAGCTTCTTAAGTATCAGATCCCGTTTCTGTTTAAGCCCCGAACTCAGGTCACCCTGGATTTTTTCCTTTTCCTCACTCCCCATGCATTAGGTCCTCTTCATGCAATCGCCAGATATATTGGAGCTGCCCCCCCTTCTCCATCTGCTCTGCTGCTGCCTTAGGGGAAGCCTCCCCGACCTCTGCGGGGGCCTCTGCATGAGCCTCCTCCCGTGCTGCTCCCATGAGGCATCCAGAAAGCTGTTTCAAAACGTACAACAGGAGCATTTCTTCCCTGCCTGGACCCCTTCAGCAGCTCCTCTTTGCTCTCAGACTGGAATTCAAACATACAGATCTACATCCTCTACCTCTCTGGCCATGCACGGCTACACTCAAGCCCTCTCAGCCTCGTCTCTCTTTTTCAAATGCACCAAGTGTTCCCCAGTTGATTTAAATATGCCCTCTGACTACAGTGCTTCTCATCTTTCAGGCCTCTGCTCAAAGCTACCCTCTTGGGGAGACTTCCAGCCTGGCTCCCTGGAGGAGCACCCTGCACCCACTCTCCACCACACCACCACGTTTAGTTCCTTCCTATCAGTCATCATGCTCTGTGACTACTCTGTTAGCGTATTGCCTGCCCCCCCCCCCCACCAGTGTGTAAGTTCCATCGGGGTGCTTGATGAATATTCTTTGAAGGAATAGCCTCTACTTGTTCCCACCTCCTGTCAGTCTTTTACCCAATGCAGTGGAGCTTGAGATCTCTCAGTGTTCACAGACACACTCACAAGTCATACACCGACATGCCCACCCCAGGACACACACACACATGCACACTGACATGCATATCCCTGCACAGGCACACACGCACAGAGACACACACACACACGCATGCCCACCCCAGCAGACACACAGCCACACACACACACCAGCATGCCCACCCCAGCAGACACACAGCCACACACACACACCGACATGCCTACCCCAGCAGACACACAGCCACACACACACATCGGCATGCCCACCCCAGCAGACACACAGCCACACACACACACCGGCATGCCCACCCCAGCAGACATGCAGCCACACACACACACTGACATGCCTACCCCAGCAGACACACAGCCACACACACACACCGGCATGCCCACCCCAGCAGACATGCAGCCACACACACACTGACATGCCTACCCCAGCAGACATGCAGACACACACACACACCGGCATGCCCACCCCAGCAGCCACACAGCCACACACACACACCGACATGCTCACCCCAGCAGACACACAGCCACACACACACACTGACATGCCTACCCCAGCAGACACACAGCCACACACACACTGACATGCCCACCCCAGCAGACACACAGCCACACACACACACATGCATATTGACATGCAAATCCCTGCACAGGGACAGACACATATGCAGTCACACACAGCACTGACTCTGGCTGCCACCTTTTTGTTTGCCTCCAAGCCTTTGCCACTTTTGATGTCCCCTCCCCCTGGGAGCCCCATCCTCCCTCACAAGGTTGGATTAATTAGTCCTGTCCCTGTGAGCCTCTGGGGGTTTGCTCTGCTAGTCCCTTCTATGCCGGCTGGACCGTCACCCATGCTGCACGGTGAGGTCTGACATTACTTCTCTGTGAAGCAGGTGCAGAACCCTGCGCCCTGCCTTCCTCCGGGTGCTCATACTTTGTCTATCAGCAGTCGAGCACTTACGGTGCTGTGCTTCTCGCTGTTTCTTGTCTCCTTGAGGACAGGGACATTTTCTATGCATTGCTGTATTCCCAAGGCTCTTCGAGCACACACAGATGGCCAGTGCTCAGTACACACAAGTGGGGCTTCCTGGAAGGCCTGGCCCTCACGTCGTGGGTCTCTTAGCTCTGTGACTGTCTCTGGTTCCTGGCTCCCTCAGTGACTCCTCTGTTACCCACTGACTGTGACAGCTTCCTAAGTTCCCTCCTTTCTCACTCCTTCTCCTCACTCACCCCCACAGAAATGTCCCTCTCTCTCTGTAACTCTGGCTTTCAAGATAAATAAATAAAATCCTTTTAAAAATAAAATAAAATAAAATGGAGTAAGAGCTACTCTTTAGAGATATAGGAAAATATTATGATAGAATATGTATAGTTGTTGACTGTTCATATTTTCATTGTTATGAATAAAGTAACATTTCACTAATACATGTGAAATAGCTACCCTAAGAAACTTACCCTAAGGAAAAGCTTAACTATGAGTTTTTCATAGACACTTTTTCATTTATATGAATATCAAGATGGGAAGGAAATAAAGTACCTATCAAATACATGTGTTTTGCAGGTGCTGGGTGAAATACCTTACGTTTGTTAGTTAATTCATGATGATGAGCAAAGGGACAAAATGCAAGCAACCTAATTATTCAGCAGTTGGCATAATGAAGGAATATCAGGCAATCATCTAAAGTAATTATCAAGTCTATGTGGCAACACAGAAAAATGCTCATGACATCATGCTAGGTGGAGAAAGTAGGTTACTGAGAGTAGGCATGTGGGTGATGATTGCAGCTACAAATGTTCATATGCATGAGCACAGCCACACAAACACGTCCACGCTGGTTCTACCGTGATGGGTGTTTGGCTGATTGCTCTCCATGCGTCAAATTCTTTATGGAATTGCTTGGTTGTTGGTCAATTATTTTATAGGAGTAATTTTCTGAAAGTGCTCTATGTGCAGATATTTTACCCTCTCCCATATGGTCTGCCCATCAGTTCCAAGAGGGATGGGGCCAGCATTGTGGCCCAGCAGGTAAAGATGCTGCCTACGACACTGACTTCCCATATGGGCTCCACTTCCAATCCATTCCTTGTTAATGTACCTGGGAAAGTGGCAGAAATGGCCCAAGTTCTTGGGGCCCTGCCACCCATGTGGGAAACCTAGATGGAGTTCTAGTTCCTGGCTTCTGCTTGGCCCAGCCCCAGTCATTGTGGCCATTTGGGAAGTGAACCAGCAGGTGGAAGCTCTCTTTCCCTCTCTTTCTGTAACTCTGCCTTTCAAATAAATAAATCTTTGGGTTTTTTCTTGTTTGTTTGTTTTTTTGTTTTTTGACAGGCAGAGTGGACAGTCAGAGAGAGAGACAGAGAGAAAGGTCTTCCTTTGCCGTTGGTTCACCCTCCAATGGCTGCCGCGGCCGGCGCGCTGTGGCCAGTGCACCGTGCTGATCCGAAGGCAGGAGCCAGGTGCTTCTCCTGGTCTCCCATGCAGGTGCAGGGCCCAAGCACTTGGGCCATCCTCCACTGCCCTCCCGGGCCATAGCAGAGAGCTGGCCTGGAAGAGGGGCAACCAACCGCGACAGAATCCGGCACCCCAACCAGGACTAGAACCTGGTGTGCCGGCGCCGCAAGGCAGAGGATTAGCCTATTGAGCCGTGGCGCCGGCCTCAAATAAATAAATCTTAAAAAAAAAAAAAAAACTCCAAGAGGGAAAATAAAGATATTTTCATGCTTGAAAGTCTTGATAGATAGCACATCTTTGGAAATGCATCGGTTGCATTCAATTTATTGCAGTTTCCTGAAAAATAAATGGAGGAGCGGCCCTTTTGCATTTAGCTCTTCAACTACTCATCACAAGATTTCAGAGACTGCTCTCATGGGGTCGGTGCTGTGGCGCAGTGGGTCAAGCCACTGCCTGTGACGCCAGCATCCCACAGGAGTACAAATTTGATTCAGCTTCCTGCTAATATGCCTAGGAAAACAACAGAAGATAGCCTAAGAGCTTGAGACCCCTGCCACCCATGTGAGAGACTCAATCCAGTTCCAGGCTCCTGGCTTAGGCCTGGCCCAGCCCCTGCTGTTGCAGCTATTTTGGGAGTGAAGCAGTGGATTGGAGGTCTCTCTCCCCCTCACCCCATGTTGCCTCTCTAATGCTTTCAAATAAATATATAAAATCCTAGAAAAAAAAAGAAACTGCTCTGAGAAGGAACTGCTGCAGCAGCACCCAGCAGCAGCACCGCTGATCCCAGCTGTACCAGAGAAACACTTCATGCCTCCAGAAGGACCACAGGCACAGCATGGCTTCCCATCTACCCATCCCTCTACCCACTGGGTGAGTCAGTACTCGTTCTCCATCAGTCTCATCTTTCTGTTTTCCCATGCATCCGTCCACCCTTCCTTGAAGGGATATCACCATGAAACTCCCTCACAGGAGTTAGGCATCTATAAAAATGTCCTGAGTCTTTGGTTGGCCACTAATACAAAAGTCAAGGTCCAGCTTCCCAAATGAGGGTGATGAAGCAGCAGGATCGGAACCCAGGAGATGTGCTTCTCATCTCGTCCAGTGGGCAGCGCAGCAGCTAGTTGGGCAGGTTTCAAGGCCCCGTCCTGAAACAACAGGCCTCCATAATCAGGCCACTATTTGTCACCAGGGCCCATCCTTGTCATAGCAGCACCCAGGTTGTGGTTGGAGCAGAATCTTCAAGGCATTCCAAGCATTATCACCTAAATCCGTGGCATACTATTGCTGCAGGTGGAGTGGGAGAGGCTGTGCAGTATGCACTTGTCAAGTTGCCAGCTGAAAACCTGTTTCCATCAATCAAATAATGAGCCCTCTTACACAAGCCTGCATTGTAATCTTCACAATCAAATATTAATTGGGGTTGATGAGGACAACCTGCACTGGGCCTTCCTACACTGTGTGGACCATCACTGCTTAAAATCCTGTCTACATCCCTAAAATGGGTCTATATGGGGGAACTGGGACCGTGTGTCTGCAGAGTGCCTGGGTCATGTTCACTGAGCAAAGTAAAGAATTAACAGTCACGGGCTGGCGTTGTTGTGTAGTGGGTTAAGCTGTCACCTGTGATGTTGGCATCCCATATGGACGCCCATTCATGTCCTGGCTGCTCCACTTCCCATCCTGCTCCCGGCTAATGCTCTGGAAAAGCAGCAGAGGATGGCCCAAGTGCTTGGGCCCCTGCACCCAAATGGGAGACCTGGATGAAGCTCCTGGCTCCTGGCTTCACCTGGCTCACCTCCAACCTAACTAGTGTGGCCATCTAGAGAATGAACCAGTGGATGAAGATTCCCCCTGCTGTAACTGTCCCCCACGCACTCTGTAACACTGCCTTTCAACTCTCCCCCAGCCCCCTAACGCTGTCCTTCAAATACATAAAATAAACTTTATAAAGGATTAACTGACGTTAACTAGGTGTGTATGCTATGTGAGGTCCAATGCTGGACGCTGGAAATTTGGAGGGGCATCGAGCACACATCCTGCTCATGAGGAGCACATAGTTCAGAGGAGAAAATGGGCCCCAAACCAGTGACAGTCAGTGTGGAGTGGGCCGTAACAGCAGGAAGGGTCAGAGAGTAGCCATATCTGCCTAGAGAACCCCAGGTGTCAGGGAAAGGGCTCTGACCTGAGCCTGCATGGCACAGCAGACACACTCGTTCCCTGCTACATAAGCCACGGAGGAGCTGCAGGTGCAAGGGAGAGGACATCTGCGGAGCCAGGGCGGCTCACTGCCTGCAGGAGGTCTCTGAGGCAGCAGCTACCCTCTTGGATTTCAAAATATGCTCTCAGAAGGTCCCCATCACATTTCTGGAACAAACATGAGATTTTCCTACCTCCAGAATGCTGCTGTAATTCTTCATGTCTCCTGGTATAGCTTCCTACTTTACCTGAAGGCCCCCAGCCTCCACTCATTCATCAGGGCCCAGCTCTCAGGCCGCCGCCCTATGGGAGCCTTCCTGCAGTGCCCAGCCTTGCAGCAAGCTCCTCTGCCCTTCCAGCGTTGTGTCCCTAGCTCTGGGACCACACATGCCTGCTTACACCCAGTTACTTTGTGGATCCCACAGTCAAAGTACCCCCAGCAGCTTGTGCAGTCCCTGGTACACAGTAGGTACTCAGTATCTGATTGTTAGAGACTAGCTCCTCCCGGAGTACTCATCAGACTCAGGTGATCCAGACGCAGCATCCAAACCCACTTCCTGCACGACGGAGCTTATTGTCACGACAGGAAGCCATCGGCTAAGTCCATGTGGAATTCAGCCTGCTTCCCAGCCAATACGCTGCAGACCAGCTACCACCCCCAACACACAGGAAACTTGGAGCTCACTGGGTGCCAGTCAACAGCCAGCTGCCCAACAAGTTCTGACTGAGCAATCACTGTGTACTAGGCGCCCACGACCCTTTAGTGGTCAGGAGGGATGTGGCCGGAATTTACCAGTCATCAAAGATAAGGCTGCTCACTTTTAGTTAAATAAAAAGTTTATCTGATTGATATTACCCTCATTATCTTTTCCTGGATGTCCCTTATTGGGCCTGTTATTAGTCAGATTTTTTTTTTTTTTTAAGAAAAATGTGAAACAATCTGAGTGGAAGTAACAAAGGTTCAGGCGCATAATCACTACTTACTATTTCTTATCAGATCACCAATAGGATCCAAGTTGTTATAAACTTAAGTAGCTGCCTTTTAAAAATATTTTATTTATTTGTGAGGTAGTGTTACAGACCAGAGAGAGAGAAACAGAGAGAAAGGTCTTCCATCTGCTGGTTCACTCCCAAGATGGCCACAGTGGTCAGAGCTGAGCTAATCTAAAGCCAGTAGCCAGTAGCCAGGAACTTGTTCCAGGTCTCCCACATGGGTGCAGGGAACCAAGCACTTGGGCCATCTTCCATTGCTTTCCCAGGCCATAAGAAGATAGCTGGATCAGAAGAGGAGCAGCTGGGACACGAACCAGTGCTCATATGAGATACTGGCGCCTCAGGCTGAGGCTTAGCCTACTACACCACAGTGCCAACTCCAGTAGCTGCTTGTGAATGGGGAAGAGGGAGACACTGAGTGTGTGGGGAAAGGTAAGGGGTTGGTGGGTTGGAAGGGTATGGGAAGGAGGGCTGCAGAGCCTTCTACACAGCCCCATACAGCCAGTCGTCCTCCTTGGTTGCCCTTCTCTCTTGTCCCAGCTCACCTGTCTTGCAATGCTCACTCTAAGGCCTGGGCCTCTGGAGGTGGTCTGTTCCTTATTTGCTCTGTCCTGCAAGGGAATAAGTGATTCTGTCTACTTTTAGAAAAGACAGGGGTAGGAGGGATTATTTTCAAAGGTAACTTTATTAGGGAAACCAAGAGGAAAGCAAAGCCAAAGAGAGTAATTAGGAAGTGGGAGAAGTAGAAAGCTGTTCCAAGCACAGGACTCTTATCCTAAAGCTTTGGAAGACCATGCAGATGGGCTTGGTTGGCACCTGGAGCCAGGAACCAGCACCTGTCTCTGCCTTCCCACTCTTGGTAGGGATCCTCTACGTGCCCTGTCCCCCAGGTACTGCCTCCACATCTTCACTGAAACAGTCTAAGAAAGTGAGACAAAAACACTTTATCTCCTCTAACCTGGGGGTTCTGAAGAGAAGGCAGTTCTTCCCACCCATCCCCAACCAGCATCCAGAGGCCCCTGGTCTCCCTTCCCAGCCAGTGTCAGGCGGCAGGTGAGCTCGCTGGATTTTTCTCTTCTCTGGCCTCCCTGTAATCCTACCAGGAGGTGCTCATGGGCAGATTTCCCTGGGCTTCCCTACTCACAGGGACCCATCCACTTACTGGTGCACTTCTCGGATCTTGGGTTATCCATTCCAGCTACTGGTAAGGAGGCCAAATGCTGGTTTGCCAGGGGCGGTTCTGTCAGTCACCCCATGGGCCTTCCCCTGGAGGCCTCCTGTGATCTGGTACCCTGGATCCTGTGCAGGACTCGCTAGAGCTCATCTCACTGTAGCCCCCTACTTGAGCCCAGAAGTCCTGTCCACTCTGGGCAGTGGTGGACCTTCTCACCTCCAAGCCAAACTCTACCTCTTAAGGTCAGCCAGGCATAGGGCTTTGTGATCTCATTCTGGCCAGACTCTCCACATTTCACAGCTACTCTTGTCTTAGACCATTCCTATTGCTTCTGAAATGGAACTCAGTGCTCCCCACCTCACAAATGTAAAAGAGGCTGTTTCAAATCCGAGCTCTGCCATGTAACAGGCAACTGACTTGGACAAGCTGCTTGAAACTTCCAGGGATAAGCCACATCTGTAAATAGGGAAAATCACCACCAACTTACGGCATGAGAGGCAGTCTAGGCAAAAGCGTCTTATAAACTATAACCCTGTGTGTCCTATTGGCCTCTGCCTAGGCTGATTGGTAGTTTCACCATCTGTCTGTCTTCATCACCTGACGTACGTTCTCTCCCTGGGTCAGGATGGAATGGTTCTTCTCTCAAGTCCAGCTTCTTTATGGACTTTCTGGTTTTTCCTGTTTCCTGCAGAAGGGTGACGGGCAAGGAGAGGCTATCCTGCTATACACCACTCTGAACACTAGGTGGCAGCATGGCCACAGGGCCCTGTGGAGTAATGCAGCCCTCTGCCTGGCTCAGAACCAATACCAGAGGTGGTACCCCTGCTTACCTGTGTGCTAGCCTTTTCTCCTGGCCCACCTGACTCCACAGCTGTTGACAGCAGAGACCCAAGAAAAGCTTCCTGCTCTTAAAAAGTGGCGGCCTGAAGCCTTAAGAGACGAGATTTGAGTCTGATCTGAAGTCAGTTCTACTAGCTGCACAACAAAAGCTCATGACAGGCCCTGGCAAAGCACAGAAGGAGCCAAGGCCCGGGTGGCAGCAGAATGGTGGCTTTTCAGGCGAGGAGGCCGCTTTGCCCGTAGAGCCTGGGAGTTCCTGTGGATCCTGTGGCCAAGATGACTTTTGGGGACTTAGCCTTCCACGTTCAAACCTTATCTATGGACTCCTTCCCTTCACCACACAGACTGATCAAGTCTTTCTCAATTCAAAATAATTCTTCCTTGACTTGTGTCTCCTTCTCCACCTCTCCCTTCGGTTTTCCTTCTTGGTCAACTCTGCTGAGAAGCTGTCTTCACTCTCCCCTCACCATCACCTCGCACTCACCCCTGAATCCACTGCATCCCAACTCCCTCTCTCCTGCACTTCGAGATCTGCTGTCTCCGCTGCCAGCCAAGCTCTCATACTGCCAGGGCCAAGCGCCTTTTCAGTCTTTATTTGCCTATGTCTCTTTGATGCAGTGCCTCCTCCTTGACACGTGTCTTTTCTTCCCCAACCCTCTTGGTCTGTCCTATCTGCTGACCAGAAACTCAACAGTCTTTTTAACGTTGTAAGTTTGAGGTTGGAGATTTCTGAATCTGTCTTGGGATCCGACGTCCTCGGCTCCAGTGCCCTATCTCCCTCCAGCTGACTCAACAAAGCCAGCTAAACTCATCTCTGCTCCCAGCCCTGATTCAACCTGTTTCTCCTCCTCTAATCTCCGTGTCCAAGGAGAGCTTCAGCGGGAACCCATGGTGGCCAAAGTCAGATCATTAGATGTCATCATGTGGACACCACCCATACCTACTTGATAGCCATGTCTGGACAATTCTACCCTCTTAGTAGCTCTTAACCCCTCTTCCTCCAGGAAGGTCTTCATCAGCAACAGCAACAGCCTCCTGCCTGAAGGATGTGTTTGTTTCCACCCTTCCCTCTCCCCTCCCCCGCACTGTTATCAGTGCAGTGCCGTGCGTTTTCTTTAGAAAATGCAGAGCCAAGCAAGTGATTCCAATGCTCAAAACCCTTCAGTGCTCTGAACGTAGTGTTCAAATGCCACTTCAAACTTCCGGCCCCGGCCCCACCCACCTTCTCCAAACATAGCTCGCAACCTCCCTGCCAACCCCAACACGCTCTCTCAGCCCCAGACAAGCTGTTCTTGGGCATCTTTTGCCCTCACCTTCTACTCTGCCATCTGTCTGGATGACTTCTGCTACCTCCTTTTTCGTCTACTGAGATTCAGTTCAAGAATTGTCAACTTATTAATCCAAATTCTGTGCTGAATGCCTCTTCTCTGTGACTCCTTGATTGAAGTAGGCAATGCTTTAACTGTTTAATCACGGGTCACCAGACTCAATGTGAGGGCAAGAACTGGGTCTTTTCAGTCTTTGGGTCCCCAGCACCAAGTTCACTGCCTGACACCACTGAGAAGGGGTCAGACAAATGTCAGCTGGGTGGGTTGGTAGATAGGTGGGAAAACGAAAAATGATTGTCCGTGACAAGTTCCCTGGATATTCAGAAGTGACCTAGCACTTTGATTCCTCACCTTAATGCCAAGACTTGGTGTCCATTAAAAGACCTCAAAACGACCAAAACAACACAGCCAGATGCTTCTCCCAGAGCCACGGGACTACACCAGCTCCCCTAAGTCCACGGCCTTTGTTTCCTGCCTCACTCCTGAGAAGAATGCAGTCCCCACAGGGCTTCAGTGTTGCCCTGCCCTTGGCCAGATTAGGGAGACAGAACAATGACACCAACTGCAACCAGAGCAGAGTCAACCACCCCTGCAGCGGGAGCGATCTCTGAGCACTAGGGTGTCAGCCAGGAAAACCCAGGGCAAGAGCACAGAAGGCAGAGCCACACACTCTTCAGGGCAGAGTTCCTGTTCCTGCTGACAGTGACAGCAAAGCAGCCAGAGTGACACCAGCAGGGCCATTTACTCTACTGGGCTTAGTGTGCAGTCTGGGCCTTTGTCCACGCTCTTCTTAGGCTGACCTCCTCATTACACCGTTCAACACCCAGTGCAAATGCACAACCCAGGAGGCTCCCCAGAGCCACCTACCTCCCAGCTGAGCTAACAAATTCCTGTCCCCATGCTTCTGTAGTGTGTTGTTCATATTTCTTCTACAGCAGTGACCTCCAACTGTGTTTCATATACCTGTCTTTGTGTCCCTGACAAGGCTATAGATGCTGGCAGGGAGAAGCCATGTTTGGCCTATGCTACACATCTATTGATCCTTTTTTTTTTATTATTTAGTAAATATAAATTTCCAAAGTACAGTTTATGGATTACAATGGCTTCCCCCCCTCCCATAATTTCCCTCCCACTCGCACCCCTCCCATCTCCCACTCCCTCTCCCATTCCATTCACATCAAGATTCATTTTCAATTATCTTTATATACAGAAGATTGATTTAGTATATATTAAGTAAAGATTTCATCAGTTTGCACCCACACAGAAACACAAAGTGTAAAATACTGTTTCAGTGCTAGTTATAGCATTACTTCACATTGGAGAACCCATTAAGGACAGATCCCACATGAGAAGTAAGTACACAGTGACTCCTGTTGTTGACTTAACAATTTGACACTCTTGTTTATGGTGTCAGTGATCTCCCTAGGCTCTAGTCATGAGTTGCCAAGGCTATGGAAGCCTTTTGAGTTCGCCGACTTCGATCTTATTCTGACAAGGTCATAGTCAAAGTGGAAGTTCTCTCCTCCCTTCAGAGAAAGGTATCTCCTTCTTTGATGGCTCCGTTCTTTCCACTGGGATCTCAATCACAGAGATCTTTCATTTAAGTCTTCTTCTTTTTTTTTTTTTCCAGAGTGTCTTGGCTTTCCATGCCTAAAATACTCTCATGGGCTCTTCAGTCATATCTGAATGCCTTAAGGGCTGATTCTGAGGCCAGAGTACTATTTAGGACATCTGCCATTCTAGGAGTCTGCTGTGTATCCCGCTTCCCATGACCCTAAAAGTCCTCTGTTCCAGGCATTCGATAAATGCTCACTGAATTGGATATCAATTTTTCAAGCATCACAAAGCAACATGCAGGGGCTGGTGTTGTGGTGTAGCAGGTGAAGCCACCTACTGAGGATACTGGGATCCCACATGGGTGCTGGTTCAAGTCCCAGCTGCTCCACTTCCAAACCACCTCTCTGCTTATCACTTGGGAAAGCAGCAGAAGATGGCCCAAGTGCTTGGACTCCTGCACTCATGTGGGAAACCTGGAAGAAGTTCCTGGCTCCTGGCTTTGGTCTGGCCCAGCCCTGGCAATTGTGGCCATTTAGGGGGTGAACCAATGGATGGAAGATCACTCTCTCTGTCTCTCCCCCCACCCACATAACTCTGCCTTTCAAATACATAAAATAAATCTTGGAAGAAAAAAAGCAACATGCAAACAACTAGGCTCATAAGTTCAAAGCAGGTGGAGAAAATAGATGTGATCTTGTGGGTGGAGCTCATCTAGGAAGATTTCCCATAGGAGGTGTGGCTGGAGAAGACTCAGCAGGGAGGGGCTGAGAAGCATGAACCTGAATTCCCAGTGTGAGCCTATCAGCTTCACTTCTGGGAGGAAAAGGCCAGGTTTCTCTCCTTCCTCACCCTTTTCTCCCCACCTTGGAAGAGGATAGCTGTCGTACACAGCTGGCTACAGATGTGTGCTCTGAAGACACATTGCCCAGATGTATATTCTAAAACTCAGACGCTTACAGCTGCATGACCTAGGGCTAGCCACTCATTACTCCCTGGTTTCCCTCTGTCTCATTTGTAAGTTAAGGATAAAATAGTTCCTACCTCACTAGACTGCGTAATGATTAAATGAGTTAATCTAAGTAAGAAATTTCCTAAATTGCCTAAAACTATCTCAATGTTCTACACAGATTAACTGACTTAATCTTCACACAGCCCAGTGATGGTGGTACTATTTTTATCCTCAATAGATGAGGAAAATGCACTGCACACAGTAACACTGTTGGCCACTTGGATACCACCCTGAGCCTGGGGTGGGGAGATCAAGGCTACCATAAAGGCCATAGCCCTTCCTACCTAAAGATGGTAAACATTCCTCAAACAAGACGAACCCAGACCTGCCCATCCCAAACCACCCAACACTCCCCTGCAAAACCAGAATCACAATCAGAGCTTAAAGTAATAGCTGCCCTTTGTTAATTCATAGCCACATTCATCCGTTGGAAAGAGCCACCAGGACCAGCTGTTCAGAAGAGCACGCAGAGGCGGGGCGGGGGGGGGAGGCTGCCCGAGGCTTCACAGAACAGTGGGGAAGCTGCTCTCAAAGGCAGTTGTTGTCCCCCCAGAACTCCTTAACTCTCCCCCATCCATCCATCCATCCATCCAGAGCAGTGTAGCCTGGAGGTGGGACAAGAGGACAATGGGCAGTTGGCGGCAGCCCCAAGCCCTCCTCACCCTCCAGAAGCTGAACAACATGTACTCCAGATGTAGCAGCACCAGCCCCTACCCAGAGCCCCTGTGGCTGCTGGGCTCAGCTTCTGCCCATCATCAAGATCATTGAGTTTATAGAAAGATCTCCATGGCTCCAGGATCTAGAGAGGATGGAAAAGGAAATCATGGCCAGAGGCTAAGGAAAAAAGTGTTTTGGAAGTAATCTGCAAAATAAAAGTTTATTTTGGCAGGCTAGAGTTCAGTTTCTATCTCTAGAAAAAAATGGATAAAGGAAATGAACCAAAAAATTTAGACACAAAATACAAATGTTCAATAAACACATGGGGAGAAAAATGTTCTTTTCACAAGCGGTGAAAGGAACTCATCACAGCACTGGTCACCATTTATCAGAGTGGTGCCTTTTTAAAAAGTATAGCTCCTGATGTTGGTGAGTTTGTAGGGGATGAACCACCATGGGAATGTACACTGAAATCGCCTTCCCAGAGAGCAGTCTGAACTGTGTGCTGGAAGAGCTTTTAAAGATTTATTTATTTATTATTTGAAAGGCAGAGTTGTGAGGCAGGGAGGTGTAGAGTTTTCTTCCATCCACTGGTTTACTCAACAAATGTCTGCAATAGCCAGGGCTGAGCCTGGAACTCTGTCCAGGTCTTCCACATGTGTGGAAGGGGTCCAAGCACTTGGGCCATCTTCCACTGCTTTCCTGGATGCATTAGCAGGGAGCTGGATTACAAGTGGAGCAACTGGGACCTGAACCAGAGCTCACGTGGAATTCTGGCATTGCAAGTTGCCACTTAACCCACTACACTACAACACCGGCCCCAAGAATATTCACATTGTAGGTTTTATGATAGAAAAAGAAGAGGCAATCTAAACTTCTGAAGATGGAGATGATTACATAAGCAATATTGCCTCTACCCATAATTCCTTGCTACCACTAAAAATGATGAAAAAATAGAAGATTATTTAATGATATTTGAAAATTAATCACTGTGATGTGAAAATTGGGTCACATAAACTGCATACTGAATGTTAATATACACACTGAACAGAATTCCTGTACAGTAGGAAAACACATGTGCAGAGATGCACTATAATGTAATTAAAAGCTCAGACCCCAGATCCAGAGTGCTTGGGTCTAACTGTGAAGCTCACCTTCACTGTGTGCCGTGGGTGAGTCAAGTCACTTAACACCTCTGCCCTCCTTTCCCTCGTGGGAATATGGAAATAGTAATGGCATCTGCCTCACTGATACGGGGAGGGCAAAATAAGCTAATACCTGGCTGAGAGCTGGTAATATGCATTAGCTATTATTATCCTCGCTTATCTGTGCACATAGAAAAATGCCTGGAAGGACACACAATCTAATGGTTACCTCCAGTAGGTGAAACTACAGTAATGTTTACTCTTTCGTTTTGATATCTCTATTTTCCAAATTTCCTTTCAGGGACAAGGCTGGGCCAGGGAAGGGCTGAGAAGCATGAACCTGGAGTTTCTGAATGAGCCTAACTATCAGGTTCACTTCCCTCCTTTAATTAAAAAACAAACAAACAAGCACACATTGCTTAGTGAAAAATAAAGAAGACTGGGGCAGACTCCTTGGGAAGAAGGACAAGAAATAGAGTCCAAACCAAGATACTACAGTATTACTGATTAGCTAAGAAAGAAATCAGCAGACAAAACCCTAGACGCTGGAAAGCCAGGCCTGGAGAAATCAACAGAGCACCAAGCCTGTGATGGCTAAATGTTTAATTTTATGTGTCAACTTGGCTGGACTGTGGTGCTTTTGGTCGGGTACCAGCCTGGATGCTGCTGTGATGGTATTTTTTCAGATGTGGTTAACGTCGACATTGGTGGACAACCTTCTCTCATGTGGGTGAGAATCAGCTGAGGCCTTCAGGGAAAAGACTGAGCCCCCGGAGGAACAGGGAATTCTGCCTCCCCTCTGCCTTTTGCTTTAAGACTGCATCATTAGTTCTTGCGGGAATTTCCTGCCTGCTGGCCTGCTCCACAAACTTCAGACTTGCCAGCCCTTCGATTGTATGAGCCTATTCCTCAAAATTCCTTTACATGCTCTCTCAATTTTATCTTAGTGTGCATCTATACATCTTTCACTAGTTCTGCTTTTCTGGAGAACCCTGAGTAGTGCACAGCCATGTGAAGAGGCCAGAGAGGAGGAGAGTGAACTCTAAACTCCAGCACAGTGCCCTCTGCCTAGAGCCGCTGGAGAGGTGGTGAGGTAGCCTGCAGCCAGTGTCTGCAGCCCCCTTACTGCCTGTATGGAGAGTAGTTACTATCATAGAAGATAGCAATCTGGGGCTTGTGCCAGAGTTTTTGTAGAAGAGGCAGAGAATTTCTATCTTTTCATTTGCCATCAAAATTCAGAATTTTTATGAACTGTAACTCAAACTACTTTTGATCTTACCTTGCTATAGAGCAAAGAAATGCATGGTGACACTTAAGGAGATTTATCTTCTACAGATGAACACACACCCATCTATGCTACATTACAGACCATGAGCACGACCACAGGCACCTCTGGTTTTCCTATTTAATCATATGATAAGTCTTCTTGTGTAAGGTCTTTGAGCCCAACTCTGAATAGATTTTTTTAAAATCATCAACATTCCTGTCCTCATCTTCATGACTGCCATTCATGAAGGAAAGGGTATTATGTGGGTTCCACGTTCAGAGGAGAGGCCGAGGCTTTGTCCTAAGTAAGTGAGCTCCCAACTAAAGGAACCAGGATACATTCAGAGGTCACTATCTATTTTAACAACAACAAAAAGGTCACACCTGCCCAAGGACAGGCTAAAAAGAAATTCAAAAGCAAGGAGGGAGGCTCCAAGTTTTTCACAAGAGACATTAAAGGAAGAAGTTAAAACTAGCTATCCTGTGTGATACCACATGATGCCTCAGGGTACCACACCTTCACCCTGACAAGCAACTTCTAAGGTTTTGCATTCCCATGGAACTACCCTGATCCACGCCAATACTCCTTGGTGTTATCTCTCACCTAAGGTCTTGCTTCCACACAGCTCAGGGGACCATGGAGGAGGCTTGCATGTTGGCAAAACCACTTCACCTATCACTGATGAGCATTCAGGCTCTTTCCACCCCCAACCCACCATGTAGGAAAGTGCAAATAGTGAGAATAAACACTGTTACAGTAGGAAGAATCAATGTTACCATAGTTTCACCCACTGGAAATAATCTTTAGATGTATATCCTTCCAGAAAATTTTCTATGTGCATAGTTAAGCAATGATAATGAAAGCTAATGCATGTCACTTACTGTTAGCCAGATATTAACTCCTTTTTTAAAAAAGATTTAGATTATTTATTTGAAAGGCAGAGAGAGAGAAAGAGAGAAATAAGATATTTTTCTATCAGCTGGTTCACTTCCCAAATGGCCACAATGGCTACAGCTGCATCAGGCCAAAGACAGGAGCCTGGAACTCCTTGGGGGTTTTCCACATGGTGGCAGGGCCCAAGTACTTAGGCCATCTTCCACTGCTTTCCCAGGCACACTAACAAGGAGCTGGATCCAAAACAGCCAGGAGTCAGACCGGCATTCACATAGGATGCCAGCATTGCAGGCTGTGGCTTAACCCACTGCACCACAAAGCCAGCCCTTCACTCATTCAGTTTTATTCCTGAACCAGAAATTAAAATCACAGCTCCAGTCCCTTTTCCATCCAACACTATCAGTGTGACTTTGGACACGTAATTTCACTTCTTGGAAACTTAGATCCCTTCTGTGAAATATGAGAATAAAAAGAACCTACAGAGTGAGAGAAGTAAAGGTCTCAATGTGTGGAAAACCCCCTAAGCACAGTGGTTGGCACCCAGTCAATGCACAATGATCACTAGATCTCTCATCGGTAAATACACTTGATTGTTTTGGACCAACAAGATTTCTTGAGGACCCTCCACACTGACATCTAAAGTCTGTGGTTAGGATATCCATTTCACCTGAACTTTGCTCCGAATTCCATAATGAAGCCTTTACTAGGGGCTCTGAAAGAACAGAATGAGTGATCAGTTTGAATACTAATTTCATATTACATTCTTTTCCTCTGGATTCAGAAGGACCACTCACTACTGCTACTTTAATGCACTTGCACATTCAGTTTGTATGTTTTAATCTCACAGTAATCATGGAGTGTAGGCAAAGGTTATCACTATTTTACAGACAAGGAAACTGAGGCTTGGAGAGGTGAAGGAAGTCACTAGGTCATGCAGCTAGGTACATGATGGAGTGGGATTGGTCTCTCCCTCCTGAGGATAAGAACCACGCCTATGTGCCTTCTTACCTTCCCAACACTGGTTTCATCAAGGTGGGCTGAAGATAACGAATGCATAACTTTATCAACAGCCAGTGGCCCCCAGAATGGCCTCGGACAGCCTCAATACTCAGTGCCTCATTCTCTTCCATTAAATAAGGACTGAATTTCCAAGCCCCATATGTAGCTTTCCTGTTTAATGCTTTCACCTCCACACTGCCCTGGTGTCCCTTCGTTAGTTAATTTGCTCATAACACTCCATCATTTGTCATAAATGTTTAATCCTGGATACCTCCTTGGGAGGGACAGGTGCTTTGGGTAATGAAGGAGGAAACAGGTGAATGATGACTAACCCTAGTGGACACCAGTGCTGACAGGTTTGTAGGGCTAAAACCAGCACAAATCCAGTCCTTCCTGACTTAAAGCTGCATTGGTATTTTTTCTACTTTGTCCTGTAGACACATAGATATCCCACTGCACGCCCATGAATACAAGGTTGAAGCCCAGTAGCTCTAGTGGGATAAAAATATAAGTAAGTCAAGGTATGATTTAAGTGACATAACACCCAGCCCTCAAGTCTTCAGGAGACAGCACAGCTATGCTTTTCTGAGAATGGACAAGGGCTTCCATATCAAGTCATCTCATTGCAAACCAGTTTTGTCCTCAAAAGATGGCATAATCTAAAAAAGATAATTAAGCAAGTAGACAAGCAAGGATAATGAGGGTAGAGTGCAATAAATGCTGTAAAAGATGCAACAGTTGCAGCACTATTCACAATAGAAAAGATATGAAATCAACCTAGATGCTGGTCAATGAATGAGTAGATAAAGGAAATGTGGCATAGGTACACAATGCAATATTACTCAGCTATTAAAAAAAGAATAAAATCTTGACATTTGCAGCAAAACAGCTGGAACTGTCAATCATTATGCTAAGTCATATAAGCCATACACAGAAAGACAAATATCGCTTGTTTTCTCTCATATGTGTGCGTGGGTGTGTGTGGGTGTGCACATGCACGTGTGTGTGTGTGTATACACACATATACACATATATATATAGAGAGATGATGCCACATTATAGGGTTTATATTTATAAATGTTATCTTTACTGAATTACACCCCTAACATAATAATATACTCTTCTTCCTGTTTTATGATTTTTGTTGTAAGCTCCATGTTATGTGATATTAATATATCCACTCCTGCTTTCAAAAATTATATATATAGCCGGCGCCGCTGCTCACTAGGCTAATCCTCCGCCTACGGCGCCGGCACCCCAGGTTCTAGTCCTGGTCAGGGTGCCGGATTCTGTCCCGGTTGCCCTTCTTCCAGTCCAGCTCTCTGCTGTGGCCCGGGAGTGCAGTGGAGGATGGCCCAAGTTCTTGGGCCCTGCACCTGCATGGGAGACCATGAGAAGCCCCTGGCTCCTGGCTTCGAATCAGCGTGGTGCACTGGCCGCAGCACGCTGGCCGCAGTGGCCATTGTGGGGTGAACCAATGGAAAAGGAAGACCTTTCTGTCTCTCTCTCACTGTCCACTCTGTCAAAAAAATTTATATATATAATGTTTATATATGAGGCAAATAGTGTAAAATGTTTAAAAAAGTTAAGTTTATGTTTGCTCATTTAACTCTATATTATTTGAAATATCTTAAACGTAGAAGATAAAAGAAGAGTATTAGAAGAAAACTAAGATGTCTAAAAGACAGAGCTCAGCTGGTTGGGATAATGTGGAAACATGTGAAGGAGGAAGTGATATCTGAGTTGTTCTGAACAGGGAGATGGTATCTGCATGGAGATGAAAGGAAAATTCAAGACAAGAGGAATTAGAAGGAAGTCAAGAAGGCAGCATGAGCTGCAGTTTTGGGGTGAATGGTAGGTCCATACTTTTGACTGGAGATTGTGATAGAATAAGGAACCAATTGGAAATAAGTCTGCTACCATTACATTTAAGTCAACAAACCTTTGGCATCATCAGGACTTTGAGGAACTTAGAAGAAGGAATCCTGGTCAAGCCCCTGCCATGACTCTCTTTTCTCAGTGAGAAGAAAAGGTTGAAACCTTGTAGGATCTCTGCCTAAGGACTGAACACCTAGTTCCAAGATATACAGAGGACCTAAAAAATGGAGGATTCCAGCTCTCTTGAGCAAACCAAGGATGCTAAGGATCGTGTTAGTCATGTGCTCCTTGCCTGGTCATGACTCAGAGAAACAACGGGGCCAACACAACTGGTCAGGCCAGGGATTAGGCCCACAAAGTCCAACAGTCGCAAAGCCATTGGTAGGGACGTCTCTGGTATCAGCCTAATCCTTCCTGGCATGTCCTGTGCTGAACTCCAGCACCTGGGCTTCCGGGAGGCTTTGATCAGGGCCTCCAGTGGCTGGGTCTGAGAGAAGGGCACAGAGAGGATGAGGAAGCCCAGAAGTGCTCATTGTTCTCTTACCCTCCAAGAACCACACCCCAGTCATGCTGTCTTTCGACTGGCATGTGTGGATAATAAGCGCCAGCAAATTCTGTCACCCATGCAACTCATCTCTCTGGCTTTCGGATTTGCTTTTGTTCTAAAGGTGATGCCCAGAATCATGTACTTTTGGGGGAAGGACATGGCCACCCTCTGGCACGCTCCTGTTCCTTATCACCATTCTGTGCTCCTGGACAAAAGTGAAGGTGTCTGGTGAGCAGGCTGCTTTATGGGCTGTACTTAATAACAGAAATTTGGAAGACCAGTCAAACTATGTCAGGCTTGGCAATCCCCTGCAACCCGGGGTGCACGGGGGTGGGGGGTGGTGGGGACAGATGGCTTGCCCCCATTAGCTCCCTATTCCTCTTATTCTCCAACCAATGAGGACCTGGCAGTAGATACTACTGAAGCTGCACTGGAAAAGGCATTTAATTAGACAGAGGATGTTTAGCCCTCAGAGTACCCTACTGTGGCCTCCTTGATTGAGTGTGTGATAAGCATGTTCCTCTTTAGGACAAAGTTTTTGGCATCAAGAGATGACAACCATGATGTAGGGCAGGGGAGAAACCAAGGGAAGGTGCCACCCTCATGAAAGACTCACTCTTCTCTTGGGCTGAATTTATCAATGGTTTTATCAGTCATTCTGGATTTTACCACTGAAGCAGGAAGGAGTGAGAACACAGAATTCTTTCCTCAGGCCTTGCCCTCAGCTTCATACCAGGGCCTCTGGATTTGGGAACTTGCCCTATTTGTTACCCTCTGTGGTCCCAAAGCTGCTTCACTTAGTGGCTGAGCTGCAACACCCCACACTGAGCTGGGCTGAAGTGAAAGGGAATTGCCTAGACCTCAAATTTAATAAATTTAGCTAAAAGGCAGGGCAGACCGGTTAAGAGACCAGGTTGAGAAGTTGGACATTTGGGGGTTCAACTCCTGCCTTCTGAGGCAGGCATTTGGTACAACTGTTAAGATGCAGCTTAGAATACCTGCATCCCATATCAGAAGACCTGGATTCAAGTCCCAGTTCTACTTCCAACTCCAGCTTCCTGTTAATGCAGACTTGAGAGGCAGCAAGTGATGGATTGGATGGTCCTTACCACCCAAGTGGGAGAGCTGGATTGAGTTCCTGGCCCCTGGCTTAGACCTGGCCCAGCCCCAGATATTGGGGGCCTCTAGGGAGTGAACCAGCAGATGGGAGCCCTCTCTCTGCCTGTTGGTCTCTGGCTCTCTACCTTTCAAATAAATAAAAGTAAATAAATTTTTAAAATGCAAGCCATTCTCTTAAAAAAAATCCTGCCTTCACCAGTTAGTATATTCTGTCTTTAGGAAGTTAGGTTAGTTATTTAAATGATAGTTTATTCATCTTTGAAACTGGAATAATAGATTTGCTATCCTAGGGATGTTGTGATGGTTAAATGGAGAGATGTGTGTAAGCTCTTTACACAGTGCCTGCACATAGTAGGCACTCAATATTAGCAAAGAAAATAAAGTGAAATGAACCCAGTAAACCGACACAACCACAGGTGGAGAGGTGTTGATTACCTAGGTCCTGATCTCGTAACCCCTGAGCACTGATTCCTTCCCCAGACTCTGGGCTATGACTGTTTTTCTTATTCAGTATTTTCATAAAATTCTGTCTCCCACTATTAGTTACTTTTGGTGTGCATGGCTTATTTGCCCAGTTGGACTGATTTTCTGGGAAACACAGCTTACTCTTCATTTGTAGCCCACTAAGTGTAGCAAACACAGACTGTGTCCAGCACAGATGAATCCAATAGATGAAGCTATGAATTTCTGCGCAAGTGTGCAAGAGGAATTCAAAGTGCACAGAGGAGTTTCTCTTGCTACGAGATATTTCTTTTTGGAGATAATGAACAGTGACCAGAGGATGAGAGTTTGACTCAATTTCTGAACAGACCCCAGCCCCTCTCTGCCGTGCAGCAGATGCAACCACTGAGTAAAATCACTGATGTACAGAATTCTTCACAAACGCGGAGACCGTCAGCCCCAGGCTCTCCCACTGCCCCATCTCCCCCGCCGCCCCCAGCACACACACAGGCTCTGCTGACCTCTGCTCCTCCTCCCACAGCAAAGACAAGGGCTGAGGCGGCAGGCAGAGCTCAGTTCCGATTCGGGTTTACCACTTTCCAGGTATGTTACCTTGAGGAGTTTACTTAACCTCTCTGTGCCTCGGTTTCTTCATCTGCAAATTGGATGTAATAATACCTGCCTCACAGTTAAGGTACCTGGCTTTTACTTCCCTACTTTACTTTCCCTTACTTCCCAAACCTTTATGAAAGTTCCAAGCTTAGAACAGCACCCAGGAAGGAAGGGCCCATCTGCCAAACTCGCTCCTGTTCTGCCATGTCCCTCTCTCAAGCCAGGCTTCTCCTTACACTGGTCAGTTCCCACAGCAGCCTCACTCACCTCCTCCGCTCTGGCCAGCTCCACCTGTGGGGCAGACCTCTCCATCCACAAGGCCTGAGGGGCCCTCCTGCAGTCTGCTGCTCACCCAGGGTTCTGTGCCCTGCTGTGCTGCGGTTTGTGCTGCTACTGCAGAGCTGTCCTCGCTGTGCCAGTCGCTGCAACCAAAGCCCTGACAGTGTCCTGCCATCCTGATGCTCCTGTCTGCTGCACACTGGTGTGAGTGAGGAGGGAGGACATGGCATTCCCAACCCAGAGTTACTAAGAGGAGCTCTATATACTCCCTGCCACACTGTCACTTAGGAGCCTCTCCATGGGACTTGGCCCCCTTTGAGACTCGGCAGGAGACTTCCCGCTCTGCACTCTCAGCAGTGCGTGGAGAATGAATCTGTTCTCCGCAAAGCGCCAACATCATCAAGAATAAGCATCAGCAGGTTGTAACAGAGAAAACCAAGGCCTGAGGGTCCCTGGTGCAGCCCCACCCCTCTTCTTTGAGAGGCCACTTCCCTGAGGATTTCTCAGTGTTCCCATTTATAAAATAGGCTCAGCCCTACCACCTCATAGGATGGTTGTGGAGAGCCAATAGAATGAGACAGTAATGAAAATGGAACCGAATGCTCATGGTGGTTACCAGTAACCCCTCGAGGACTTTCCCTGGGACTGTGAAGCTGTGTATTCTGCGAGAGTTGAAATGGCCACCATCTTATTCCACACTGTATGCCCCAGGCCTTAGCCCTATGTCCGAAGCAGAGCCATCTTTCCACGATTGTTTGCTGAGTCGTCAATCAGTTGAATTCCTTGTCTTTGCAATAAGGAGGATGCACATGATCATTTAAGCCTCTTCTCTCACTGCTATAGAAGGCTACTGACCCATAGCATGGGGTGGGAGAAGCACTAACCTTTCCTGTTTTCGTGAAAACTGAGACCCAATTACAAAGAAATGAAAATGGCTTTCTGTGTCTCATAAAGGCAATTCTAAGACAAGAATTCAAAACATGTTCTAAGTAACAGCATCACCAGAAAAATATGTGTAGCCTCCCAAAGCGGCTACTTTGAGAAGGATAATCCTCAGTGGATGCTATGTTCTTGAAAATGTGGATGTGCTTTGAATGCTTGCAGGTTAATGGAGGCAAAGAACATTCACCATGATCCTCAACCCATGCTGAGCGCTACTGGACCCACCACACTGGACAGCAGTCTCCTTGTCATGAGGGGACAGACCCAGCTAGAGATGGCCTCAACTGTGGTAGGAGGGACTGCTAATTAGACTGCCAGATGTCAGTCGAGGAAACAGAAGAAAGGAGATGGGCGGGGCTGGGCTCAGCCCTGGATGAATCAAGCCTTCCTGAGGGCGGGACGTCCTGTCCAAAACCCGAGCCTCAATTAAATCCCCTATAAAGGGTTCTCGGGCCACTGACCTGGTACTCCACACGCCACTTTACAGCCACTTGTCTCGTCCTCCCTGGGCACAAGGTAAGTCCCCTCCTGAGGACTCTCTTTCTCATTCCCAGTGTCTTGGTGATCTGAGCATTCGCACAAGGCTGTGAGACATGGGCTAGATGGCTGTCCATGCTGCCTGTGAGCACACAGCATCCTTTTGGGGCCCCAGGCAAACCAGAAGCCAGAATATATTGCAAAATGATGCTCTCCTGAAGCAATCGGGCTTCCTCCTCCTCCCCTGAGGCTGTCCTGGCAGCAGCGCCTCTCCCTGAAAGACGACGTGGGCTGAAACAACAGAGCCTCCCACGTGCCCACCTGAATCTGTGAAGGTCTCCAGTTCCTGAGGCTCTAGAAGCTTCTTTGCAGTGATGAGAGCCTATGGAATAGATGATGGGGTCCAACTGGCTCATGGAGGAATAGGCTCTTAAGACTCCCCTTCCTTACTTCAGGCAAAATGAGTTTGTGGATCTATTCTAAGGAATATCAAGTGTACCTAAAAAGGCATCTTATTATTTTTACTATTTGTAAGTCTGGTTAAAGTCTGCCACACGTTTTTTTAAAATGATATTTTTCATCTATGTTGAGGAACAATATTCTGAGTTTTGTACCTTGATAAATACAAGAGAGAAAAGTTGGCCTTGAATTATTGGCCATCAGGTCATAGAAAAGGTATTCAACTTGGATCTGTTAACTTTTGAATCCTTCTGGCCACATTGGTCTGCTTTTTCTGAAACACCACGTCTCCTTCCTTCTTTTACTCTCTTGATTCTCTCTCAATATATATTCCTCTTCCCACGACCTCCTTTATATCTCCAAGGTCCCTGCCCTGGTTTCCAGCTACTGCAAGCTTCCATCTCTCATTGTCTTTGAGCCTCTTCAGCTATGACAGCATCTCCTCCTTCTGATGTCTCCCAGCTTCTGCTTCACACATTGTCAAGTCATTCCTCCTGCCCATCCACCCACTCACAGGCCTCATCTTAATCTACCCCCAGATTCTGGTTAGGGCTAGGGTTACTGGCTAAAGAAAATGAAAATCTCTCCCTTCAATTGGTACATTCCTCATAGGTCGACAGGGTTTGGCTGGATGGAACCACATGCCTCTTGGGCACGCTGAACTCCCTGCTAGGCCCTACACTGAGGACAGAGGTCATGTGCAGAGAAAGCTGGGCTCTCAGGACTGGAGGGCCTCCACCCAGGGAAGGCAGCCCCCTCCCAAGCATTCCTAACAATTGGCAAGAAAGAGCAGGGTTGGGCCACTGGAGTTTCTGCTTGGCTCCCACCTAAGAAAGCTGACTCAAATGTGTATTTACTGCCTAATGGTGTCCTTGGTGGGACCCCAATGCCTTGTAATAGGCAAATTAACCTTGTCCACTGGATACATTCTAGAAAACCATTGCATTTGAGTTAAGAAGAAATCAGTTCCAGAATTTCTTGTTCCCTTAAAAGCCGTGTGGCCCTAGGCAAATCATCTAACTTCTCCAAGCTTGTTTTCTCATTTAAAGTAGAGATAATAAGGATTATAAGAGATGATGCACTGCAAAGTGTTCTGTGGACAGTAGTGTGTGTATATATGTGTGTGTGTGTATGTAGACAAATTATATATGTGTATATGTATATAATAACATAATCATATGTAATAGCTAGCACTTAGTAAAAGCCAGTCATCTACCAAGCACTTTTCATGAATTATCTTTTTAGATCTTCACAATAACCCTCTAAAGTACTAGTACTACCTTCATCACAAAGAATACATGGAGGCATAGAGAGGAAAGCAAACTCGGCCCCACTCACATGCCAAGTAGTGCTGGGGCCGGCATTTAAATCCTGCCTCAGGCGCTCATCTCCAGTCGCTGTGTGCTCCTCCTTCCCATGCATAAATCCTAGCCAGGAGGAAAGCATGAAGGAAGACAGAGACCAAAACCACAGCCAAGCATGCAAGGAAAGGACCAGGAAGCTGATCTCCCACGGGGGCTTTTCATCTCTTCCAGCTTGACGTCAAAGATGCCCCAGTTACTGAGAAACATTAACGGGATCATCGAGGCCTTTGGGCGCTACGCCAGGATGGAGGGCAACTGCCAAGTGCTCTCCCGAGGGGAGCTGAAAAGACTCCTGGAGCATGAGTTTGCAGATGTCATCGTGGTATGATGTGCAGGGCTGGGCGGCATGGAGTGTAACAGGGGAACACAGCTGTTGCCTGCTGAGGCTTTACCTGGGTGGGGTGGGGTGGAGCAGACAGGAAGGATTGAGGCAGCAGCTAAATCCAGGCCTGCTGGCGCTAATGGCAGCTGTGCAGGCAGAGAAACAAAAGGCAGAGGAACGAGACGGTCATGGGAATTGCAAAATGTACATAATATAAAATATATAATATAGGTTTTAATTAATTCTAATTTGAAGCCAAAATAGAAGGACTCTAATGGGACATTGCCGAGAGGAGTAGCGTCTTCGAATGGTCTAGAAATCAGAGTAATTGCTGCCTTCTGCAGCTTCTTAAACTTGATACGGTAAACATTTCCCATGTCTATCTGAAATTTGATGTTCCATTAATAAATGTTCACTAGAAGCACAGTTCTGTGTCTTCCACAAAGCAATTGCTAAAAGTTATGAGCCAACTGATCACATCATACCTGAGGTTTTGGGGTGCAGTTTGTTAACAGCTTGGAGGAAGCTCTGGGAATTCTATGACCTGGAAAGCCAGAACCAGGGCCTTGATGTGCTTTCCTGCCTTTGATTCGCATCCGAAGTTACTAAGACAACAAAGGCCTGGGAACAAGAATATCTGGGCACAGCAGGATACTGCCTCTGGATGCTCCAGACAATCCTACAGTCCTGCTGGACCCCTACCTACCTTATCCTGGGAAAGCATCTGAGTCTAAGTGAGGCGCTCACAGAACTCCCAGAAGACTGTGTTTCCCTGGCCTCAGTGCCAAGGGCAGCCCAAAGATTCAGCTCTAGAGCCTGTACAGTAGGAGGAGGAGCTCATTGTCGTTGTGCGATAAACCTTCATACAGCTGTCCTGTAGGCCAGAAATTGTGCTAGGCATAGGAGACATAGAGAAACAGAACTGAGGAAAATGACAGCAACTAAGTGTTACTGCTGCTACCTGGTATGCGTGCAGAGCATGGTAGGTCTGAGGAGCTGGCTCCAAGGCCCTAGGGCTGGGAAGCCTGAAACTGTGTGGAGCTGACCTAGCCACGTTCTCCTTGGAGCTGACTTAGCCTCATCTTCTCCCCAGAAACCCCACGACCCCGCCACTGTGAATGAAGTCTTTCGCCTGCTGGATGAAGATGACACAGGGACTATAGAATTCCAGGAATTCCTGGTCTTGATGTTTAAAGTTGCACAGGCCTGTTTCAAGACACTGAGCAAGAGTCCCCAGGGAGCTTGTGGATCTCAAGAGTTTGGAAGCCAGCACGCCAGGGCCTCACAAGAGCTTGGAGAAGGCCAAGCCAGTGCCACTGACACAGGGAGGGTTGGGTCAGGGCTGCAGCAAGAGGGGAGCAGCCAGGGACAGAGCAAGCAGACTTCCAGAGGGCAGGACAGGGCCAGGACTCAGATCCAGAGTCAAGATAACAGCTCGACATATGACAGGCAGACTGAGGCCCAGAGACAGGAGGGAACAAGTCAGCAGACACAGGCCAGCGGGCATGAGGGACAGACCCAGAGCATGGAGGACAAGAATCGGCAGACCAGAGAGAGTAGATCGGAGAGTCAATCACAGGCCACGGAGCAGGACAGAGCCCCCCTGACAGGTGAGACCAAGACAGGAACTGCAACTCACGCCCAAGCAGGTGCCACTCAGACCGTGGAGCAGGACAGGAGCCAGCAGACCAAAAGCACCAGCAAACAGCCACAAGAGTCCCCCCATGGTCAGACCAGGGAGCCTGAGACGCATGGTCAAGACAGTAGCCAGACCAGCCAGGTTGTGCCAGGAGGACACGTCCAGACACAGTCACGGTCATACACCAAGACCGTGCAACAGGGAAGAAGCCATCAGACAGGAAGTACCAGCATCCAGACACAGGAGTCCCCTGATAGCCAAACCAAAGGACCTAAGACGCACAGTCAAGACAGCAGCCAGACCAGCCAGGTTGTGACAGGAGGACACGTCCAGACACAGACAGGGTCATACACCAAGACTGTGCAGCAGGGCAGAAGCCATCAGACAGGAAGTACCAGTGTCCAGACACAGGAGTTCTCTGATGGCCAGACCAAAGGACCTAAGACACACAGTCAAGACCGCAGCCAGACCAGCCAGGTTGTGCCAGGAGGACACGCTCAAGCTCAGACAGGGTCACAGACCCAGACGATGCAGCAGGGCACAAACCATCAGACAGGAAGTACCAGCATCCAGACACAGGGGTCCTCTGATGGTCAGACCAGGAGGCCTGAGACCCACAGTCAAGACAGCAGCCAGACCAGCCAGGCTGTGACAGGAGGACATGTTCAGACAGAAGCAGGATCGCACGCCCAGACTGTGGAGCAAGGCAGAAGCCAGAGTGAGAGCCATACAGGGGCTGGAGCACAGGGGCAGACCCAGACACAGCCTGGCGCTGGTCAAAGGTGGACACATGTGAGCAACTTTGAGGCAGGAGAGTCAGCACCGGGAGGACAGGCCCAGACAGGGGCGAGTGTTGTGACAGGACGACAGGAAGGGAGCAGTACGCACTCCAGCAGCAGTGTGACAGGCGGGCAGGGAGAGAGACAGCCCCCAGTGGTCACCAGTGAGTGGGTTGATGACATCACACGGGAGCTAGTGATTGAAAGGCAGGACCGGGACAGCAGGCACACCAGCACCCCCTCTGCATAGGGCCAGGATGCAGCCGAGCCGGAAAGGAAGCAAGCCTTCTCCACTAAGGGGCTGTATTCCTACTTCAAAGGTAGCAAACCATGACGCATCCAGACTACAGTGACTGGACCGCAAGACAGCTGGAGAGGGACTGGCTTGTCCGCTCAGCCAGTCTAGTTGACACGTCCCTAGACTCAGCTTCTAATCATAGAGCTTCCCCCTTAGGTCTTCCTCAATGAAGTCATTTCTGCAAGGTGCTTTCTGTCCCAAACTCCCGACTCCTACCTGCTTTGCCACACAGATGCTCCAAGGAGCAAGAAGATAGGGAACAAGTATTTCCTTCATGCTGAATTCTCTTCAGCTTATAAAGATTCTTATGGACACTCTTCTCTCTGCCATTTGTCTGCTGCCCCATCCATCCTGATAAATCAATAAAAATCTTCAGAAGCCACTGACCACCATGTTCCATTCAATTGCTTTCTATTGACCTAATGGGCTAAGAGTATAGGTTTAAGATGGTGATGAACCCTTGAAGACAGTCTAGTTGAGAAAACATTGTACATGATTCCAAGGGTTAGAAAGAGTCACCGAGACATCACACTCGCTACTTAGCAGGATGCACCACAAAAGGTCTCATTCACAAGATGCTTTCTAGTGATGACCATAAACAATGACTAGGATGTGGACAGGTAAAATCACTCTGTGTCTCATTATCTCCAATACTAGAGCATTAGCCTCTGTTCATGTGTAATGCCACAAAGGAAAGTCGACTTAAGGTTACCAGTAAATGGAAGCAGGCCCTCAGGAGCTATGCAGGAGAAAGGGAAGAAGGCTTGTGTTAGCAGGCACTGAGCCAGGAGTCACAGCCTTGGAGACACCCTTCTGCACTTGCTCTCATGATACCCCACCTGCTGGGTATGAACAAGTTATGGATAGAAACTCTCAACTCTAGTTTACTGGAAGGCTCACTTGGGGAGTAACTTTTAAAAGTAGAGATTTTAAAACTCAACCATAGAGATACATGTTTCAAAGGCTGGGAGTAGAGCCTATTAATGTTGTTTAGAAACATCTTAGGAGGACAAGTGCTGCTGGCAGTACAGAAAACTTGACACTCTACCAGTCTCTCACAACAAAGTAACTAGATGCTGCATGAAAGCATATTTTCCACTGCCTCTTCTGTTTATGAGAACGGGAATCTCCAAGGATAAAATAAAATGTGGTAGACTGAGCAACAATCTCCACAGATTCTCCAGTCCTATCCCAGGGGTCTGTATGTTACTGTGAGGAGTCAGATAAAGGAAAGACAGGCAGAGAGAGACAGGGAACATAACGGGTCCCTAAATAACTGTAAGGAACTAGGTCCTGGCACCAGACCAGAACACACACATTTCTTAACTGGTCAGCAACATTTCCCAACTGTAATATTCCTCAAGAGGTCAGCAAGGTAACATTTCTCATCTAATCAGAGACCATGACCACTTCCCAAAATGTTTCAGAAAAAAATCAGACCCTTGACATATAGGGACCATGTGAGGAATTGATCAACTGGCAGGCACTCCCTATGTAACTTCCCTACCCAGGCCATACTGGAACCCTCCACAGGGTCCCCTGCTGGTTAGCAGGAGTCTTAATTTCTCCATGAAATCTACTTTTGCTTTTGCTCACTCCCAATGTCTGTCCACGTCATCATTCTTGGTCACCATGAGACAAGAACCAACTCTGAGAGGCACCAAGATGGAGGAATAGTGAGGGAGCTTACTGCTCTAATCTAGGGGAAGATATTTTTAAAAATGTGGAAAGAGTGCAATCTCAGGGAAGAGTTAGGAAAAAATGGCAGAGGAAACTGCATGTAAATGAGAGGGACACTGTGGAACTATGTGGAGGCTATGGATGTGCACAACTAAGGATTCCAGCCAAGAGCCTAAGCAACAGCTTTGGAAAGTGACTGAGACCAGAGAGCAGCAGCCCAAGCCACTGGCAATAAAGCTGTGGGAAGAGTCTGGTTTGGAGTCCTGTTGGGGACAGTATGTACATCTGCCAACCTAGAGGGGAAAAAAGGGGGCATATTTCTCTCTCCCCAACTATCTGGCACCAGTGTCCTGTAACTAGTCAAGAGCACATGAGTGCCATTTTGGAAATATGTAACAGCTGTGACAGCCTGTGTCTGCCTGCCCAGCAACCAGCTGAGAGGAGACGCCTAAGTCTGGCTGGGAGAATTAAAAGGGGCTGGGTGCGCGTAACTGTGGGGCTAAGACTGTGAAAACACTATGGCTGCACGTGAGGGCACAGGGTGTTGCTGGGTCTTTCAGCAATCACTGTGGGTGGCTCTACATGCTCAGGGCTCCCTGATTCCCTGTGAGGGTCATTATTCAGGATCTGCTCGCACCAAGGACTGTACAGATCCTTTGTGTAGTTCTTGTTGCAGCACGGATGAATACTGTACACACTGGGGCTAGCACCCAGGCATTGATCTCCATAGAGGAGAGAAGGTGAGCGTGAGACTATGGCAATAGAGCTGAACAAACCTCACCTCTGATAAAAAAATAAATAAATAAAATAAAATAAAAAGAGAGAGAGAGGTTTACCACACCCAATTTCAGGGTCTCCCTGGACACTCCCCTCACCCCAGAGCACTGAACAAAGCTCCCTGGCCACACCCAGCACAGGCCTAAGGATGTTCACTGAAAGAGCGGATACTCCACTAAGTTACAGAGGCAGAATTCAGAGATAAAAGCCACCACAGGCAAAAAAATAAACAAGTATCTCCTCAAATGCCTAAAAATAAATGCAGCAATTAAAGAAACAAGAATAAAGAAAACAACAAGACATCCCCAAAGAAACACAATACTTCAATACTATAATGTGAAGATGAAGTGTCTCAAGAAAATCCATAAATGGAAGTAAAAAAATTGATCATACGATTACTTAGAAGTAATCAGAAGCAAATCCATGCACTAAAGAAATCCGTACATGACATGAAAGAAAATTCTTTTCATGAAATTGAGATTTTAAAGAGAAATCAAAATGAAATATTTGAAATGAAGAATTCAATAGAACAAATAAAAAATATGGTGGAAAGCCTTAACAACAGAATCAATGAGGCAGAAGAAAGAATATCCAAGTTAAAAGACAAATCTCTGGAAATTTTAGTCAGACAAAATAAGAAGAAGGAGGAGAAGGAGGGGGTCGGGGAAGGAGAGAGGGAGAAGGAAGAGGAGGAGGAGAAGAAGATCAATTGACCCAACATATGGGTCTTAGGAGTTCCTAAAGGCATACAAAAAGAGAATAGATTTTTTAGTGAAATAATTACAGAAAACTTCCCTAATTTGGAGAAAGAAAGGGACATCAAAGTACAGGAAGCACACAGAACTCCTAATAGACATGACCAGAAAAGATCTTCACCATGACACATTGTAGTCAAACTCTTCACAGTAAAACATAAAAAAAAAAAAAAAAAACGATTCTAAAATGTGCATGAGAGAAACACCAGATTACTTTCAGAGGATCTCCAATTAGACTCACAGCTGTCTTTTTATCAGAAACTCTATAGGATAGGAGAGAATGGCAAGACATAGTCCAAGTCTTAAGAGAAAAAAAACCATCAACGCAGAATACTGTACCCTGCAAAGCTCTCATTTATGAATAAAGGTGAAATAAAGGCCTTCCATAAAAAATAGAAATTGAGAGAATTTGTCAGCACTCATCCAGCCTTACACAAAGACCTTAAGGATGAGCTATGCACAGAAACACAGAAACATGGTTATTGCTATGCAAGAAGGTGAAGGCAGAAAAGCTCCCAGTAAAAGTACAAAGAAAACTCAAAGTAAACAATTGGAATATTTATGGAAAAAATGGCAAGGCCAAGTCATTACTTATCAATAATCACTTTGAATATAAATGGCTTCAACTCTCCAGTTAAAAGATACAGACTGGTTGAATGGGAAAAAAAAATCTATTTACTGCCTACAAGAAACACATCTCACCAACAAAGATGCATACAGAATGAAAGGATGGAAAAAGATATTCCATACTAACAGAAACCAAAAAAGAGCTGGTGTAGCCATCCTAATATCAGACAAAATAGACTTTAACACAAAAACTGTTAAAAGAGACAAAGAAGGGCACTATGTAATGATTAAGGTATCAATTCAACAGAAAGATGTGACTATAATAAATACATATTCACCTAATTACAGGGCACCAGTCACATTGGCCATAGTTGTAAAGTGGCCCTCTCCTCAGGGATACTCAGGGCTGAAACCACACTCCAAAGGCTCAGCAAGTCTCTTCTAGCAGGCAGTGTCCCACCTCTGCAGAGAAAAGGTATTTGAGGGTATTTCAAAAAGTTAGTAGAAAATTGAATTGTAAGGAAAATTTATTTTGCTGCAAAAAAATGAAATCCATAGTTTTCTCATTAATATCAATTTTCCATCACAATTTGAATATCACATCTACTGCACTTCTGCCCCCTGTTGGCAGCTAAAACTAATGCCTCTAAAGGAGTTCCTGAAGGAAATCTGCTTTTGTTGAAATGGGAAGATGGTATTAGAAAGGGGTAGGCTCAGTGGTATGGCTTGGAGCACAGCAGCCCCCAGAGAAAGGGATCCTGAAACCACAACAATGACCCACCCAGGATTCTCTGAGCCACAGGGCTGAGGGTGTGCACATATACTTCAATGTTTAAGGGAGCCACTCTCACTGGCAAATGGCTCCCAGCAACTATACAGCAACATCATTTGCCAAGCCTTGCTCCACTGTGTAGAAGTCATCCTGTGGGTACCTTATTACTTCACCAGAAAATGCACATTTCTGGAGCCGTCCCTAAGGAGGGGCAAGGGAGGTAAACAGTCTGTGACTCTTCCTCTTCAGTGAAGAAAACAGCAGTCTGTGTACTTCTAGAGGTCCTGAGAGCAAGGCTATGGCCTACCAGTGTGCTGGCCACTCACAGAAACACTGGGTTCTTCTGCCAGCACTGTGTATGCAGGCCACTCCACTGTGTGCGGCATGTCCTCAGTGTTCCCCAATTATACAGGAGCTGCAAGCCATAAACAGTGGTTCCCTTGCCACATCTCCACAGAGTGAGCAGCGTTTGGGCTCCTATTCTTACATAGTTCCATTTACCATAGGAGAAAAAAAGCCTCTGGTGTCTGAATGAGTAATGAGAAGATAACAGATTTATAAGGCCCAGTTCTTGGAGATGGGCTGAGGGTGAGGGTGTGGGGCCTGTCAGACAGACAAGACTAAATTTTCAAGGCAGACTTACCTCTTATCCACCATGGCAGAAACTGACCCCTGGACTTTCTTCTGACAGCACTAAGCATCTGTCTAGGCCAAGGCACCCCATCCCAAGGTACTTAATGTAGTCTTGAACCCCAAGGCTCAGGGTGAAATGTGGAGGGGCACTGGTTCCAATTTATCTAGGGATTCTCTAGAAAAGAGCTGACACCACAAAGTGATGAGATGCAGCCAACTCAGGGAGGCGTGCTTCTCAGAGAGCAGCCTGAAGGCCAACACAGTAACACAGGCCATTGGAAGTCTCTGATCCTCCATCCAGAAAAGAAAAGCCCCAGGCAAGGAGGCAGCCTGGAGCAGTTATAGACCCAAGGTTTTGCCTGGACTTTGTATAATCCTGTCCTGAGCAGGCAGGGACTAATTGATACATATTTTTTTAATGTGCTAAATAAAGAAACAAATGCTTTTTTCAATGAAGAAATTTAGTTACATTATATACTTAGCATGGAAATACCATAAAAGACACAAGCAAAGAAATGAATTCAGAAAAAGACCAGCAATACTACTGCCCAGAGATAACCATTATTATTAACCACCAGACCATCTTCTATATGCTAATCCCCATAGAAATATCTATTTGAAAACATGTCTGTGCAAATGATATATAAGTATCTATAAATTGTACATCTATCTGCAAAATCATGTAAATTATACCTGCATGCAAATCATGCCTGTATGTATGAGCACAGAATAGCATCCCTGAATTACTTTCAGTGATTTGGAGCAGTACATGTTAGTATACTCTGGCGGTTAGTATTGTGTGTAAGGGAACAAGTTCACTACAGTTCAAATTGCAGCTGTGGACCTTATAAGAATGAACTTGATCAAGGTATGCCTGCCTTAATTATCTCATCTCTAAAGTTCCATGCATTTAGAATGGCCTGACACATTGCATGGTAAGTCCTCAATCAATATTAAGAATTGAATGAAGCATTCTTTAAGGCCAGTCATTTATAAAGCAAGGAATATTTGAAGAAGGAAAAAAAGATACAAACAGTTCTCATCAGACAGATTTTGACCCAGATTATGGCAGGCTGGACTTTTCCCCATGACAATACTTATGGCTATTGGCAGCTGTTCTGGCTTCATTGTGGGATTCCCACATCAAAGAAAACCCAACAGAGTGTTATTCTATATGTATCAGTGTACCACCAAGCTTCCCCCTTTACTCCCAAGCCCTTATCTTGTCCATAGTGACAAAATCAGCTTCCTCTTTCTCCGTCTTAGATTATAAGGCTGTTAGTTAGGGAGAAGGTAGAGAATGGGTCTCTAATTGGTTCATTTTTCTAAAGGAATGGAGGGTATATGTGATCAGAGAGGACACAGTCAACCATTTGCAGCTATTGACTTAGAAAGGAACATTATCAAACTAGAAATATCTGATCCATGCTAACAAGAAAAACTGTGTGTGTGTGTGTGTGCGCGCGCGCGCGCAATGTCACATGACATACTGAATCATGGTACACTCATTTTGGGGTTTTATTTTCTTTTATTCCACTGGAAAGTCACCATTGACAGGGGAAATTCCTAAGCAAGGCTGAAATCCACCATATTTTTTCAATCCTGACCCCAAATATCAACACAAATAGTAAAAATCTGAGTTACATGCTGATTTTTTTTTACTTTTATTTAATGAATATAAATTTCCAAAGTACAGCTTATGGGTTACCATGGCTTCCCCCCTCCCATAACTTCCCTCCCACCCGCAACCCTCCCCTTTCCCGCTCCCTTTCCCCTTCCATTCACATAAAGATTCATTTTCAATTCTCTTTATATACAGAAGATCAGTTTAGTACATATTAGGTAAAGATTTCAACAGTTTGCCCATATAGCAACATAAAGTGAAAAAACTACCATTGGAGTACTAATTATAGCATTAAATAACAATGTACAGCACATTAAAGACAGAGATCCTACATAATAGTTTTTTTAAAAAAATTAATTAATTTTCTATGCCATTTCCAATTTAACACCAGGTTGTTTTTTTTTTTTTTCATTTCCAATTCTCTTTATATACAGAAGATCGATTCAGTATATAATTAGTGAAGACCTCATCAGTTTGTACCCACACAGAAACACAAAGTATAAAAATACTGTTTCAGTACTAGTTATAGCATCACTTCACATTAGACAACACATTAAGGACAGATCCCACATGGGGTGTAAGTACACAGTGACTCCTGTTGCTGACTTAACAATTTGACACTCCTGTTCATGGCGTCAGTAATCTCCCTAGGCTCTAGTCATGAGTTGCCAGGGCTATGGAAGCCTTTTGAGTTCGCTGACTTTGATCTTATTCCGACAGGGTCATAGTCAAAGTGGAAGTTCTCTCCTCCCTTCGGAGAAAGGTACCTCCTTCTTTGATGGCCCCGTTCTTTCCACTGGGATCTCACTCACAGAGATCATTCATTTAGGTCTTTTTTTTTTTTTCCATGATATCTTGGCTTGCCATGCCTACTATACTCTCATGGGCTCTTCAGCCAGATCCGAATGCCTTGAGGGCTGATTCTGAGGCCAGAGTGTTGTTTAGGACATCTGCCATTCTATGAGTCTGCTGTGTATCCCACTTCCCATGTTGGATCTTTCTCTCCCTTTTTGATTCTATCAGTTAGTATTAGCAGACACTTGTCTTGTTTGTGTGATCCCTTTGACTCTTAGACCTATCAGAGCCATCAATTGTGAGCTGAAATTGATCACTTGGACTAGTGCGATGGCATTGGTAGATGCCACCTTGATGGGATTGTGTTGGAAACCCCTGGCACATTTCTAACTCCATCATTTGCGGCAAGTCTGATTGAGCATGTCCCAAATTGTACATCTCCTCCCCCTCTTTTTCCACTCTTAAATTTAACAGGGATCACCTTTCAGTTAAAATTTAAACACCTAAGAGTAATTGTGTGTTAATTACAGAGTTCAACCACTAGTACTAGAACAACAACAACAACAACAAATACTAAAAAGGATAAAGTATTACATTGTACATCTAAAGTCAGGACAAGAGCTGATCAGATCATTGTTTCTTATAGTGTCCATTTCACTTAACAGGTTTCCCCTTTGATTCTTATAATACTATGAGTTTATGAGCACCAATTCTGTGCTGCCATATTGTAAAATGAACCAGATCTAGTCTCTCCATCAAGGTTCCACTGTGAAGTCAACATACATAATGTGAAGAACATTGAAATAACCAAGGAGTCTTAACTTGGAGTACAAAAGCCCATGCCTCTTCCTGTGGATACCCCCTAAGCTAAGCTTAGCTTAATATGATTTCAGATGGCTCTACTACAGCCATCATCAACCCAGCAAATGGCTGTTTGGGCCGCATTCTCTGGCACAAAGAAAGATGTCTGACAGAACTCTACTCACCGTGGTCAGAACCACCCTCCTCTCAAAACATCCTCTGTCATTTTATCAGGAATCTTTTTTAGTCTGTCACTCACAACAAATACAGAGTTGCCCTTCTAAAGCAGACAACTAAAGCCCACTTCTATTTTCCATGATACATCAGGCAGGAACTCACTGCTCTAATTACCACCTGTTTCATGATAAGATCAGTAACTATACCCTCTGTTGAAATGTTTGTCTTATGAATAGGTGTTGTAAAATTTAATTGCACCACCTTACTACAATCAATGAAAAATTTAGACACACCTTCACATAACATAGGGTATTAGTTAACCCAAAATGAAGCAGCAATGCAGTAATCTGAAGTAAACCACAGATTTGTGCTTTTTCCATATATGACCTGCTCTTTCTCACTTAACTGGTTGTGGCTTTCTGCCTCCTCTCTAGGGTTTTACTATCAGATTAATCTGTTGATTGTTCTGTTCTACACTCTTATGTAAGTACCTCTCCTAGGATGGTTATGGGGCCTGAAGAGGCCCTGGTGTGAGTTGTGGTATCAGTTGAAATTAAGGTTTGTCCAATTCAGAGGCATGCCACAAGTGCTCGGCCCACATTTCTACATAGGAGAATTTGACAATCCATGAAATGGAGGGATCTTTCATTCTCCTGATACAGAGTGGCCACCTAACCTCTCCCAGGAACTAATAAAATGTATCTATGCCAAGATTGCTTAGTTTTGACCTTGAAACTTGTCTGTCCCTCCTGTATCTCTGAGTTCTGATCATCTTTCAAGGACATGATGAGGTTCTGGAAAGATGCCAATGCCAATGCCTGGTGTCAGAGAATCAGAAACGTGGGTCAAACCCTAGCTCTGCTCCCTCCCACCTGTGTGACTTTGGACCTGAGATTCATCTTGGGTTTTAGTTTCCCCACTGGAAAATGAGGATATTAATGGTTTAGATAAAGCATCTTTCATACAGAGGCGCTCAACAAATACTGGTGCCCCACGCTCTCTGTTCTCTAATCTGTGCCCTGCCCTATTACCCTCACCAATGTATTCCTATTATCTCACACAAGACACTGTCAAGTTCCTATTTTTTTCCTCAAATAAAACTTCCCAAGTCCTCCTTTCAACCTGCCTCTTGTACCCACCTCAGCTTGAAAGTGTTCTCAGGAACCCAGTTCCAGAAATGTACTATTGGTGGGCCAGTTACTTGGGACCCTAGGGTTCAAAAATAATGAACTGCTTTTTGAGAAATTTGGAGTAAGATAAACTAGACACTACAAGAAAGATGGTAAATTGGAACAAACTTTATGAAAAGAAATTCACAAATACACATCATGTTTTTAAAATGTTCATACCTCTTGGCTCAATAACTGTATCTCTGGGAACTTATCATATTAAGGCAATAATCATACAAACCTTCAAGATTTATGAATAGGATGTTCATTGCAGTATCATAATAGTGAAAATTTAGAAGTAATCAACATATACAAGAATAGGATACTGAAATAATGGAGTGAATGTTAGACAGTCATTAAAGATAACGTTTAAGATTCTAATGGCATCAAAAATCCTGACAGTTTGATACAAAATTGAGTGTATGATGAACTTTAAACTCTGTTACATAAAAGATAGAATTAATATATGATCAATCAATTTCACTTCTGGATAGATATACAAAAGAAGGAAAGCAGGATCTAGGAATAGATATTTGGAAACCCATTTATTCACAATCAAAAGGTGGAAGCAGCCCGAGTTTCCATTCACAGATAAAAGATAAACAAAATGTACTAGCCACACATACAACTGAAGAGTATTCAGTCTTAAAAGGGAAGGAAATTCTGAAACATGATGCAATATGGATGGATCTTGGGGGCATTATGCTAAATGAAATAGGCCAGTCACAACAGGACAAATACAAGTACAGTAAGTGTGACTGCACCTATGTGAAGTTCCTGGAGCAGTCAAATTCATACAGAAAGTGGACTGGTGACTGCTAGTAGGAAGGAATGGGGAGTTAATAATAAGTACAGAGCTCAGTTTAGGAAGACAAAAGCTTTCTGGAGATGGACAGCGGTAGTGGCTGCACCACAATGTGCAATGTACTTCACACCACTGAGCTGCACAGTTAAAAATGGCTAGAGTGTCATGTGTTACATGTCTGTGTTTTCCCAAGATAAAAACACATATATTATGTATATATGTACATATATACATTTATACAATATCTATACATATACATACCTGCACACCATATATATAATAGAACCACTAAAAGGCAATGAATTGTGAAGTCTAAATGGTGAAACTGTAAGAGAATTTACTTTGTTCTTTACGTTTTTCTGTATTTTACAATTTTTCTATAATGAGCATATATTATTCTCAAGGCCAAAAAACAAGCATGAGGCCAGTGTTGTGGTGCAGCTGATGAAGCCACCACTTATGACTCTAGCAGCCCACATCCCAGTGCCAGTTTGAGTCCTGGCTGCTTCACTTCTGATTCAGTTTCCTGCTAATGTGCGCAGGAAGGCAGTCGGGAATAGCCCAAGTACTTGGACCCTTGCCACTCATGTGGAAGACCTGGTTCCTGGCTTCAGCCTGGCCCAGACCTAAGCTGTTGCAGCCATTTGGAGAGTGAACCAGTGGATGTAACATCTCTGTCTCTCTCTCTCAGATAATTTTTTTTGAAAAAGAAAAACAAGTATGCTTCTTAATTAAATTTTTTAACTTACTTGAGAGAGAGAGAGAGAGAGAGAGAGAGAGAGAGAGAGAACCCTCCCCCACCCTCCTCCAGATAGCTGCAACAGCAAGGGCTGGGCAAGGTAGGAGCCAGAAGCTGAGAGTTGGGAATGCAATTAAGGTCTCCCATGTGGGTGATAGGGAACACAATTAATTGAGCCATCACCACTACTTCCCAGGGTCTGCACTGGCAAGGGGCTGGAATCAGAAGCCAGAGGTGGTTGTCAAATCCAGTGTGGGATTCAGGCATCTTAACCGTTAGGCTAAAGGCCTGATCCAGTGTGCCTCTTTAAATCCATCTGCATTTCCTTCATCAGGATGTTGGCAAGCCGTGGCCTCTGCTGGACCCACGGGTAGATACATGTGTGCTCCACAGCGGGAATGTCTGCTGTCTGGGCCCTGCCCTCACTCTTTACAAGCTAGTTTCAGCCTTGCAGAGCTCATAAAGAGTCTCACCCCTATACACGGGCATTGTTGAAGAGCATTCACAAGGTGTCATCTATAAATTGATGGCTGTTTTTATGAGAGTCCTCCCAATAGCCCCAGGAGCTATGTTCGTGCTGCTTTCCCTGACTTTCAGCCAAGCTGACAAACATACACATGTCACAGCAGCATGATGCAGTGGGAAAAGTACTACAGCAGAAGTCAGCTAACAGAATCATGTAATGTGACCATCAGCCCGACACTCCCTTTCATTCCCTCCGCGATAAGATGAAGGCCTTAGGCAAAGCGCTGGTGCCTTCTTCAAACCAAACTTACCATTTACCTCTTCCATGGAGACTTCACGATGGATGTCCTCCATGAGGAAGTCCTCCAGACTCTGGGGTCATTTCGGCAGTCTTGGCTTTGGAAGCTTTTATAAAGGCATAGTCAAGATTTGCAGGTAAGTTCATTATCTACTGTTCACATAAGTCCTCAACAGTGCTCAGGAATCAACACAATAAATACTAGTTGTTTGCTTGCCCTTCCATTCTCAAAGGAAATTGCAATCATTTGTGATTAAATAGGTCTCAAACAATTCACAATCCAACAGACCTGTGTGCACTGTACATCACTTGTCCTATTTAGCAGCCACCATCCCCCCTCTCCCGAGTGAGTTGATTCTGATAGTTATATAAATCCCCCA
This sequence comes from Lepus europaeus, assembly GCF_033115175.1. Classification (NCBI taxonomy): domain Eukaryota; kingdom Metazoa; phylum Chordata; class Mammalia; order Lagomorpha; family Leporidae; genus Lepus; species Lepus europaeus. The sequence continues at coordinate 118,511,279 of NC_084831.1, read as the reverse complement.
AGTGAGTTGATTCTGATACAGTTACATAAGGCCTTATCCAGTCTGGTTTTTGACCTCCTTTGTTAGACTCAGTTTTTGCCACGTTTCATCCCTGCTTTGCCCTCCGTATGTCCCTGCTGAATCAAGTTTCCAGAAACTCCCTTAACACATTATATGCCCTGTTAGGTAGGAGCCTTCGCATAGGCTGGTCCTTCAGCCATTTGGAGAACTTGATATTCTTCCAACTCAACTCACATAATAATAGTAAACATTATCAGTTCCTTACACCATGACTCATAAACACATTATTATTATTAAGTGTCTTTTGTGTAGAAACTATTTTTGTGCACAATCAACTCTTCAATTTCTCTTTCTGTTGTTTAACTTTCCTAGTTTTCTGCCGATTTTTCCTGAAAAAGTTCTTCAGCCTTCCTATTGATTCCATAAACCACCAGATATACATCATACAAAATACTATTCTGTGAAATAAGCCAGAATTGCTACCAGTAACCACTAAACTTATAAAGATATCTATCAAACTACTGAGTATTGCTGAATTCTGGGCACCATGCTGGTATAGCAGGGTAGTAGAATACAAGGTTTCAATCTTACTCTTTGTTTGTTTTTTTTTGTTTGTTTTTTTGACAGGCAGAGTGGACAGTGAGAGAGAGAGATAAAGAGAAAGGTCTTCCTTTTGCTGTTGGTTCACCCTCCAATGGCCCCCGCGGTTGGCACGCTGTGGCCGGCGCACCGCGCTGATCCGAAGGCAGGAGCCAGGTGCTTCTCCTGGTCTCCCATGGGATGCAGGACCCAAGCACTTGGGCCATTTTCCACTGCACTCCCTGGCCACAGCAGAGAGCTGGCCTGGAAGAGGGGCAACCGGGACAGAGCCGGCGCCCTGACCGGGACTAGAACCCGGTGTGCCAGCGCCGCAAGGCAGAGGATTAGCCTAGTGAGCCGTGGCGCCGGCCTCAATCTTACTCTTAAGAAGCTCATATCTCTGTACAAAAACAAATAAATAAATAACCAGTATTCAAAGTAACTAAAGACACAATGTGAATACTCTTATATGAAAGTATAGCTCCTATCTCTGAGAGCCTAGAAGGTGAAGCATTTAACTGCCAAGGGGAGTCTGAGAAGGCTTCATAGAGGAGACATCTCAAGCTGAAGCAAAATATCCGTGCCTGGAGTGGGCTATAAAATAAGCGATAATAAGAGCATCTGTGTAGTTGTCACTTCTGCAGCCTTCTTGTTCCCTGGTTCCAGCATGACCTGCCAACTTACCAACCTTACCCTGCTGTAAGGAGCCATGTGTCTCAAGCCCAAGCCTCAACTTCAATTACTAATTCATTGATCAAGCTTTTTCCCTGTATGGGAAAGTCATTCATTATTTTAGTTCTATATTCAGAATGTGTCTCAACCTCTCCTTGTTCTTTCCAACTTCACCAGGACTTTAAGGTTAGGCCAATGCTATTTCAGGCTCAGCTTTCATATTCATTGAAGATGATCCACTTTTTTGGGATGATTCCCACTAAAAATACTTTCCTGAAACAAACCAGCCTGGTATAGTAAAAACTCCCAGGATTTTCATTTTGGAGATGTCTAGGTTGATGCCAAAGCTTCACTTCTAGCTGTGAAACTTCAAACAAGTCAGTTACCTCTTCAAGCCTTAAGATCTACTCCATTTAGTTATTTCAATGCCTAAATCAGGAAGATTTGTAGCAAAATTCTGTTGAATCCATCCCTTTGATTCATTCCTATTATTCTCTGTATCCCCGTTTTGAACTTTTTTCTGGTAGTCACAACTACAGCCATTCATGTTACTGCCTGTTGTCCCAATTTCTTTAATTCCAAATACTTCTTCTAAGTCCTGTCTCCTGAGAGTCATTACTAGTAAGTTTCTGGTGCTTCTTCTTGTTCATGTTCACTGTTCATTCCATCTTAGGTCACTAAAAGTACTCTCATTTTTATAATATTATTGTCATAAAAGTAGATCTCTGAATTTCAATAAGGCATTTGGTATTACCTCTTATAATATCCTTGTGGAAAATATGGAGACATCTTGGGTGCATAGGCAATTATATAATTGCTTAAACTAAAGATAATGATTAACAAATCAGCATCTTTCTTATGAAAGCTTATAACATCATGCTAGGATTCTATCTACACCCTACTCTAGTTAACATTTTTGTTAATGATTTGGATTCTGATTTCTAGAAAAGATACATCAAATTCACAGGTAGCAGAAAACTGGGAAAGATAAAAATATTTTCAAGTAGAATTGGATTTTTAAAAATCTTAGCAGGCTGAATTGGTAGACTGAGTAAATCAAGACGTTCCAAAAGAGGCAAATGTAAAGTTCTTTGCTTGATTCCAAAAATAAAATTGGCTTTGCAGTAGTCACTCTCTCACAGTCAACTCAATATGATTTCATATGGTTATTTCATTACAAAAAATTCAATGCAATCTTAAAAGGCATTAGAAATCTAATTTAGAGAAGGGAGTTTATGGTCTTCCTCTACCTTACAGTTAGATCATCCCTTCAAAACTGGATTCACCTAAAGATGACACATTTTAAGGATATTAGTCAACTGAAACGCATTTAAAAATATTTAGGATTATAAGCCATGTTATACAAAGAATGTTTGAAGTCAGCAAAGGTATTCATACCTGCCCCCCCCCCCCAAAAAAAAGCAAGCTTAACAAGATTCAAAGGAAACAGGATAGGGATTGATGCTGTTGCATAGCAAGTTAAGCCGCAGCCTATGGCACTGGTATCCCATATGAACACTGGTTTGAGTCCCAGCTGCTCCACTTCCAATCCAGCTCTCTGCTAATGCACCTGGGAAAGCAGTAGAAGATGGTACAAGTGCTTGGGCCCCTGCACCCACATGAGAGACCCAGAAGAAACTCCTGGCTCCTGGCTTTGGTCTGGCCCAGCCCTGGCTATTGTGGCCATTTGGGGAGTGAACTAGCAGATGGAAGACTTGTCTCTCTCTGCCTCTACTTCTCCCTCTTTGTAACTCTACCTTTCAAATAAATAAATAAATCGATTTAAAAATTAACAAGTCAGGGGAAAAGGATAGTAGTAGGGTGCAGGATGCATAGAATAGGTCCTGGTCTCAAGGAACTCATAGTCAAGGTGATTAGTGTTACAATGGAAGTAGATTTAAAATGGGAATAAAAGCAGCCAGCACTGTGGCATAGCAGGTAAAGCCACTGCCTGCAGTGCCGGCATCCCATATGGGTGCTAGTTTGAGACCCAGCTGCTCCACTTCTGATCCAGCTCTCTGCTATGGCTTGGGAAAGCAATAGTCGATGAGCCCCTGAACCCACGTGGAGACCTGGAAGAAGCTCCTGGCTCCTGACTTTGGATCAGCTCAGCTCCAGCCATTGCAGCCATCTGGGGAGTGAACCAGCGGATGGAAGACCTCTCTCCCTCTGCCTCTCCTTCTCTCTCTGTATAACTCTTTCAAATAAATAAACACATCTTAAAAAAAATAAAAGAACAAAAATTAATTTTGCCTGAGAGATTCAAGAAAATTTTCACAGAGTGGATGAAACTAGACCTGAATCTTAAAGAATGAGAGGCAGGCATTGTGGTACAGTGAATTCAGATGCTGCTTGGAATGCCCATATCCCATATCAGAGTGTCCAGTTCAAGGCTTGGGGCTTCTGTGCTTCCAATACAGCTTCCTGAGAATGTGATCATGAGAGGTATCAGGTGGTGGCTCAAGGTCTCCCATCCACAAGTAAGATATGGATGGCATTCTGCACTTCTGACTTCAGCCTGGTCCTAGTCCTGCTAACCCATTGTGATTATTTGGGGAGTGAAGCTATGAATGGGAAATTCTCTCTCTCTCTCTCTCTCTCTCTCTCTCTCTCTCTCTCTCTCTCTCTCTCCCTCCTTCCCTCCCTCCCTCCCTCCCTCCCTCCCTCTCCCTCTCCCTCTCCCTCTCCTTGCCTTTTAAATAAACAAAAATAAATAAACTTTTAAAAAATGTTTCTTAAAAAGATAATAATTAGTAGCATTTACTGCCAGCAGGCCAGATCAGTTGTGGAAAAGGAACAGCACACACATAAATCCTCAGTCAGGGATTAAAGCAGTGGGTTAAGAAATGGAAGGTAAGAAAGTTGGGGCCAGTGCCGTGGCTCACTTGGTTAATCCTCCGCCTGCAGCGCCAGCATCCCATATGGGCACCGGGCTCTGGTCCCAGCGGCTCCTCTTCCAGTCCAGCTCTCTGCTGTGGCCTGGGAAGGCAGTGGAGGATGGCCCAAGTGCTTGGGTCCCTGCACCCACATGGGAGACCAGGGGAAAGCACCTGGCTCCTGGCTTCAGATCGGCGTGGCTCAGCCATGGTGGCCATTTTGGGGGAGTGAACCAATGGAGGGAAGACCTTTCTCTCTGTCTCTATCTCTTACTAACTTTGTCAAATTTAAGAAAGAAAGAAAAGAAAAGAAAAGAAAAGGACATCAAGTACCAAAATTAGGCTCCAGGTTTCTGCTTACAGCCATTTCTTCAGAGACATTTTTCATGGTCCCCAAGCCCCAAACTAAATTATATGTCTTTGTTGTCTCCTACTGCTCCATAATTTTTCTCTATAAAGCTCAGATGGTACTTTTTATTTATTTTACTTGAAATTCAGAGTTACAGAGAGAGGGAGAGAGAGAGAGCTTCCATCCACAGATTCACTTCCCAGATGGCCACACAGCAATGGCTGGGCCAGGCTGAAGCCAGGAGCTTTATTTTGGAGTCCCACATGGGTGGCAGGGGCCCAAACACTTGAGCAAAGCTATATTGGAAGTGGAGCAGGTGAGATTCAAACTGGCACCGAAATGGGATGCAGGTGTCACAGGTGGCAGCTTTACCTGGTGTGCCACTATGCCAGCTGCCTCGGTTAGTATTTTACACTTATATTTATTTGTGCACTGTTTAATATCAAGTTGCCTATAAGACTATGCTGTAGAAGAGCAGCCAGGCTATGCCTGACATACATACACATAAAATAGCTAACAGATATATGTTAAATGATACACTTAAAGAGATTATCGCAGAGTCTGATATATACAATAGTGTATGTACACATTCTTCTGGACACAAAGAACATTTGAACTAATATTTGAAGGAACAGTCTTAAAGGATAAGGGAGGGAACTGAAGGCAGATGGAGCAGCTCCAGCAAAAGCTTGGGGGCAGGACCATAAACTTAAAGAAGTTCCATATGTTTGCACCTATAGATGTGAAGGAGTGGTAGCTGACAAGACCAGAGAAGTAGGCAAGCACTAGATCATTTGTTCACTCAATGAATATGTATTGAGCACTTACTCACAAAGGATTTCCTGATCCTTGCTAGGAAGCTTGGATTTTATGCAAACAGTATTGAGTAACTACCGAAGGATTTGAAAGTCCCATGATTCAGTTTGTATTCTAGAAAGTTCATTCAGGAAGTTGGGCAGTGAACTATTGAGAAGATGGCAAGACTGGAGGCAAGTAGGGATCATTTAGGCAACTGCTTCAGAAATCTAAAGGTAAGAAAAGCACTAGAGGGAAGCAATAGGACATAGTTCAAGGAAATAGAGATGAACATTGACAGAATGTGATGATATATTAGCAATGGGAGTGAGAAGGAGTGGAGTTTAAGATGAGTCTTGGGTTTCTGTTAGAGGCAGCAGGGCAAATCGTGATGAACAGAGAAAATGACTGTAAGAAGAAAATATTGGTATGTGGGCAATTGTGAAGTTCATTTTGTAGGTGTTGATACCTGTGGAAGAGGTTGCTAGTTGTATAAGCAAACCTATTTTGTTCATAATGGTAGCTATGGTGTGACTGCCCAGCTCTCCACTGGGACTTCATTTCCAAGTCACTCCTTGCAGTGGAGCAGTGGCAGGTGAATAAGGTCTTGTTTGTAGAATGTGACTTTTTTCTCACTTGCTTAAGAAATCCCTACCCCTAGATTTCTATTCCTCCTCCTTGATACTGTTGGAATGATGCTGACCAGAATGACCTCAGAAGTCACAAGCTGAGATAATACAGTCTCCATCCGGTCAGGTCCCTGCGTGGGCCAGGGCTGTCTGCTAACATAGACCACTCCCCATGGGCTGTTTCCCTGATAAAGAAATAAGTGCATTTTTCTTTAAGCTATATATTTTGAGTCTTTTTGTTACAGAAATTTAGTCTGTTTCATACAACTTCCAGGTGCATATGTAGACAGTTGTAAATATTAGTCTAAAGTTCAGGAAGGAGGCAGATTTATCAGTTACAGTCAAAGTGGGTTAAGGTAAAAGCCACGGACATGAATAAATCTATCATAAAATAGTATAAAGAAAAAGAAGACAACTGCAGATAGTAAACAGGGGGATACAGTCTTTAAAATGTGCATAGAGGGAAGAAAGAGGCTATCTCAATCAAGTACGAAAAGCATAATAAGAGAATTAGAGGTTAGTGATAGTACAGAAGCCAAGAGAGGAAAGAGTATCACTGACTGGGCCATCAGAGGAAGCTGTCAAGGAAGAAAATTCCATGAGAATATTGGAGAAGATTGGACACAGAACACTAAGCCTTGGACCAAAGTTGGAATCTTTTCATGCTGCAAGAGAATTTGAAGCAATCAGGAGGTAAGTATCTAAAGGTACCAAAAGAAATTAAGAAATGCCCATTATTATGAGAGAAGGCTGGTGTTTAACTCATAGCTCACAGAAGGTGATGATAAGTTTAGAACAGTTTCCATGGGTGGGAAAACATTTTCGGGTAAAGCTGTATTTGAGTGATTACCTGTGTGTAGACAGTAGGAGGTTATAGATGGTAACACTGATTGTACATAGGGATTCTATGCAGTAAGTGTGGTATAAGAATGAAAGTAAAAAAGTGGAAGATATTGGTGACAGCTGTGTTGGGATTTCTCTCTTCATCACCTTGATCCTCACATGCATGGAGATTCCACATCATGTCTGCAGTACCTGCTACAAACTTGGCACCATCACTAGCATCAGAACTTTCTAAGTCATTTCCAAGAACCTCTTCCTATATAGTTTGGATTACAGCTTGCCAATGAAAGAAACTGACGTGAGCTTGGAAGATAAGATCAAAGAGGATGCCCTTATTCGTAAGAGGCCAAGGAGTTCAGACATGGTAGCTTCTAGGACTCCCCACAGGGACTTTTCCTGCAGACTTCTAGAGGCCGTGCAGATCATTTACTCTCAGCTCATCCTATATTCACATAATCTCTAAATCCTACACTAAATATCTTGTTCCCATAATATTCATTATGGTTTTCTTTTCCTGATCAAAACAAGATGGACATGTCAGGCCCACTGCTGGCATGGCTTTCCTTGTCCTCTTTAAAAGAAGAAGCAACATCTAATTATTCTGACCTCTATTCAACTCCATTGGAAAAACAAGGAAGGTTACCTCACACACCACTGCCTTGAATTCTTGGATTCCATCATCCTGAAAATGCTTCCTGCTTTGTGCAGAGCAGGTTTTCTCTAGGGAGGAGTCATTCCCACAGTGCCCCTGCATAATTAGACACTGTCACCTCAGACTGAAGCTCTGCATTCTTGGCAGTGCTCATCAATAGCAGAACAGGCGATGGATACACATTTGGACACATCATTGGACTCACCATGGATTCCCTTCAACACCTTCCTAAGCAGTGATTCACGGGCATCATGTTCAGCCAATTGTTTAGAGAACAAGAAGATTCTTTACTACACCACTTGGAATCTTGTGCCTCAGGTGGCACAGGCTCTAAACACCAGCTGTATACACAGAGTCTGGCATATTAGTAAGATATGACAAAGTTTGAAGAGTCAACTTTGTCTACTTTAACAGATAAATCCTACTTACTTCTGAGCACACGGTAAGGGCCTAATTCTCTTGGATTGTGCAGAACCTGGGTTTCTGAATCTTGTTTGGCAGCCAACGGTTGTTGATTAAGAGTACAGACTCTATGGCCGGTGCTGCGGCTCACTAGGCTAATCCTCCGCCTTGCGGCGCCGGCACACTAGGTTCTAGTCCTGGTCGGGGCACTGGATTCTGTCCCGGTTGCACCTCTTCCAGGCCAGCTCTCTGCTGTGGCCAGGGAGTGCAGTGGAGGATGGCCCAAGTGCTTGGGTCCTGCACCCCATGGGAGACCAGGATAAGCCCCTGGCTCCTGCCATCGGATCAGCGCGGTGCACCGGCCGCAGCGCGCCAACCGCGGCGGCCATTGGAGGGTGAACCAATGGCAAAAGGAAGACCTTTCTCTCTGTCTCTCTCTCTCACTGTCCACTCTGCCTGTCAAAAAAAAAAAAAAAAAAAAGAGTACAGACTCTGCAGTCAGACCACCTGAGGTTAAATCCTGGACTGATCTGGATAAAGCTGTTTAACCTCTCTGTAATTCACCTGTAAAACAGGGATAAGAATTGACTATTAAAGGTATCATGCATTTAAAGTACTCAATACATTCTGGTGTAATCATAATCATGACTTTACTGGCTCTGCACCAAATCTGATTTCTCTTCATGGTTGTGCCCTTATTGCCATTCCATTTTCTCTCAAATAGGGAGAAAATGAGGATTTTTTTATTCCAGGCTTGTCAGGCTTATTCTCTACCCTTGTTACCAAACATGGCAGGTCCACCACCTGATTTTTTTTAAAGATTATTTATTTGAAAGTCAGAGTTAAACAGAGAGAGAAGGGGAGGCAGAGAGAGAGAGAGAGGGAGAGAGAGAGGGAGAGAGAGAGAGAGAGAGGTGTCTTCCATCCGCTGGTTCACTCCCCAATTGGCTGAAATAGCCAGAGCTGTGCCGATCCGAAGCCATGAACTTCTTCCAGCTTTCCTACATGGGTGCAGGGACCCAAGGAGTTGGGCCATCTTCTACTATTTTCCCAGGCCATAGCAGACAGCTGGATCAGAAGTGGAGCAGCTGGGACGTGAACTGTCACCCATACAGGATGCTGGCACTGCAGGAGGCGGCTTTATCCGCAACACTATAGTGCCGGTTCCAAGGCAGGTTCACTGCCTGATGTTCGCAAAGAACAATTGGTGACATCACTCTTTTAGGAAAAGAAAGGTTTGATTTGTGTGGCTCACCAAAAAAAGGAGACTAGAGGCATTGGCTCAAACCTGTCTCTCCAGCTGGTGGTCTAGACAAAATTTTTATGATTTAGGTGGTAAAAGTTAATGTGTAAAATCACTGGCAAGGAAGATTCTGATCGGAGTGTCTTGGAACCAGGCCATTTATGGCAACGTTTAGGAAAACGGGCTCCAGCACCAGATCTCCCTGGTCAACAGATGCCTCAGAATCCTTGCTTCAGAAAGCGCTTCAGTGTGTAGCTTCTGGTCAGGCCCTGGTCTTTTTGGTTCTGCAGGTTAGGTTTTTTCCCTTCTACACGTGCCAAGTTGCATGACTTGCAGTTTTGAGATTTATGTTCTCTCTGCAACTGCATGACTAAGTCTTAAGCAGCTCTCCTAAGAAAGTAGGAACTCAAAAAATATAATCGACTTATTGATAAAGCATGGAAATTTAAGTAAAGAATTGGAGAAATGGAAAAACAGGCTGTGGAGTAGGGGGAGAAGTTGGTTCAAAAGGACACCTGATAAAGGAGGTAGTCTGATATCACTCTGACCTCCACTCAATGTGCAATACCTACCATGGAAGCACTTTTTCATTTGTGCACAGTCAGGTTTAACATGTGGCCTAGTTTACTTCTCAAAGTTCTCCTCAGCTACTGCTTTATGTTATATACGACCTTGCCCTTTCACCTCCACCTTGCTAATCTTATCTTCTACTTCTTTCCCCTTGCTCACTCTGTTCCAGCCACACTGGTCCTTCTATCTCTTAAAAGCACCAAACCACCACAAGGTCTTTACCTCTCTTTCTTCCTCCTAGAATACACTCCCCTAGGAGCAAGGCTTGAACCTTTGCTTTTGTCTGGCCTTTGCCTGAATGTCCTCTTTTCAGTTAGGTCTTTCCTGATCCCATCTCCATATAAAACAGAATCCTCCCCAACTCCTATCCTGCTTTATTGTACTCCACAGTTCTTATCACCATCTCTCATGTCATATAATTATTCCTCTATTGTCTATTTCTCCCTATTCCTGTCCCTAATGGGCTTTCCTTGCCCACACAAATTGTAGAGGAGGAAAATGTCATATGTCCTTCACTAACAGCACAATGGGATAGGTCCTGTCACAGTTTTCTAGACTCCTCTGATTATCCCCTTTAAAAATCAAATATCACTTTAAAAAAGGTGTTGGGCCAGTTTACTCTTACCAAACCAGGCATAACTTTGTCTTACGCATGTATTGGAGCTAAACCAAGGAAAGAAGTGATAACATTATAGAAAACAAAGAAGGTCATTCATTTGCATGTACATGTAAAACTACAGGAATAAGGGATACTGACAGGCTGGGATGGTTTCACAAGTCAACATTTGTCTAGATTGAGTCTGTAATACACTGAGCTGGACCATTAGAAATCCTGTCTTATTTATTTTTGTTCTTTACTATTGATAACTCATTCCATAGTGAGTTAATCTCTCTGAGGGAAAAATAACAAATAAATATTATCTCAGTTCAGGGAGGTTCAGACAAAGATTGAGTTTACTTTTGTATTTGAGTTTGGAAACTTGTATTGATGGAGTCCAGAAAGTATTTCAACTAACCAATAGATATTTGATTGTCTGCATCAATGTCACTCAAATCAATATGCATTTATCAACATATATTATTATGATCCTGTAATTAATGACAGAGGGCATGAGTTGGATCTAGACATGGCACCTGGTAATTTAATAGCCAGGAAACATGTTATCTGAGAACACATACAAATATACAACATTGATGTAGAAAAATTATTACTGTATTAGCTTCCTATTGCTGCTATAATAAATTACCACAAATTTGGTGGCTTAAAGCAACACAAACTATTCTTTTATAGCTATGGCGGTCAGAAGTCCAAAGTGAGTCTTACAGGCTACAATCAAGATGTTAGCACAACTGTTCTCCTTTTAGAGACTCTGGGAGAAAATCTATTTCCTTGCCTTTCCGACTTTTAAGGGCAGCCTATATTCCCCCCCCCCCCCTCCAGGCAGAGTGGATAGTGAGAGAGAGAGAGACAGAGAGAAAGGTCAAAAAAAACTTTCTTTGAGGGAGAAAAGGTATGCAGAAAAGCTTCACAGAACAAGTGGGAATGTGAGTAAGGTTTAGAAGAATAAATCAAAATACCAAAAACAGTCTTTTCAGATCTGGAATTAAAAATGATCCTAAGTTCATATGGTATCACAAGAGACCCTCAATAGCTTAAGCAATCCTAAACAATCAAAATAAAGTTAGAGACATCACAGTAGCTGATTTCAAGAAATATTACAGAGCAGTTATAATCAAAAGAGGTTGGTACTGGCATAAGAATAGACATGTCGACCAAGGGAATAGACAGAGACCACAGAAATCAATCCGCACATCTACAACCAACTAATCTTTTCAAAAAGAGCTAAAAATCACTCCCTGGGAAAAGGACTGCCTCTTCAACAAATGGTGTTAGGAAAATTAGCTCTCTGCATACAGAAGTATGAAACAAGATCCCTACCTTACACCCTATGCAAAAATCAACACACAGTGGATCAGGGATCTAAATCTAAGACCTGAAACCAAAAAATTACTAGAAGCAAATGTAAGGGAAATACTGTAAGACATAGACATAGACAAAAATTTCTTGGCTAAGACCCCAGAAGCACAGGTAATAAAGGCAAAAACACATAAATGGGATTACATTAAGCTAAGGAAACATTCAATATGCAAAGGAAATACTAAACAAAGTAAAGAAACAACCAACAGAATGGGAGAAAATATTTGCAAATTACACATCTAATAAAGGATTAATATCCAGGCTATATATGAAGCTCAAGAAACTCAAAACAACAAAACAACAAATACAGTTAAGAAATGAGTTCAGGATATGAACAGGCAATTTTCAAAGGATGAAATTCAAATGGCCAATAGACACATGAAAAGATGCTCGGAATCACTAGACATCAAGGAAATTCAAGTAAAAACAATGATGAGGTTTCATTTCACCACAGTTAGAATGGCTATCATCCAAAAATTAAAGAATAGCAAATGCTGGAGGAGCCGGCGCCGTGGCTCACTAGGTTGATCCTCTGCCTGCGGCGCCGGCATCCCATATGGGTGCCAGATTCTAGTCCCTGTTGCTCCTCTTCCAGTCCAGCTCTCTGCTGTGGTCCGGGAGTGCAGTGGAGGATGGCCCAAGTGCTTGGGCACCTGCACCTGCATGGGAGACCAGGAGGAGGCACCTGTCTCCTGGCTTCGGATTGGCGCAGCACTGGCCATGGCAGCCATTTGGCGGGGGGGGGGGGGGGTGAACCAACGGAGGGAAGACCTTTCTCTCTCCCTGTTTATACTCTACCTGTCAAATAAAAAAATGCTGGAGAGGATGTGAAGGAAAAGGTACCCTAAAACACTGTTGCTGGGAATGTAAGCTAGTGTAGTCATTGTGAGAGACAGTATGGAGATTCCTCAGCAATCTGAAAATAGATCAATATGACCCAGCGATTCCTCTCCTAGGAATTTACCCAAAGAAAATGAAATCAGGAGTTATCTGAACTCCCATGTTTATAGCAGCTCAACTCAGAATAGCTAAGCTATAGAATCAACCTAGATATCCACCAACTAATTACTAGATAAAGAAATTGTGCTATATATGCACTACAGAATACTATCCAGCCATAAAAAAGAATGAAATCTTATCTTTTGCAACAAAATGTGTACAATTGTAGACATTATATTAAGGAAAATAAACCAGTATCCAAAAAGCCAATGTTAAATTTTTTTTCTGATCTGTGGTAACTAATATATAGAGTGCAAAAAAAAAAGTAATGTATATGAGCAAAACTGAAATTTTGAGATTCAATATTGTTTATAGCCCAGATCTATACTTTTGAAGAACAGTGGTTTTTATTCTTAATATTTTTGAATTCTTTAATTTTTTTATTTATATAAGGTGAACAAATTTCATATATTTCATATATACAGGCTGAGGAACACAGTGATACTTCCCACACTATCTTCCCTCCCTCCCACACTCCCACCCTCCCTCCTCCTTTCTTTCTCATCCTTTAATGTTTACAACAACATGAGCTGAAAGTATGTCACTGTCATAGATTTCATTTCTTTTTAATTTGTTGAGACTTGCATCATGGCCTAGCATATGGTCTATTCTAGAGAAAGTTCCATGTACTGATGAAAAGGAGGGGTACTCTTCAGCTGTGGGATGAAATGTTCTATAGATATGAATTAGTTCCATTTGATCCATAGTGTAGATTAGCTCTGTTGTTTCTTTTGATTTTTTGTCTAGTTGATTTGTCCATTGATGAAAGTGGGCTATCAAAGGCCTCCATTCTTATTGTATTGGAGTCTATATCTCCTTTTAGACCCATTAACAGTGCTTTTAAACAGCCAGATACACTGGTATTGGGTGCATATACATTTACTATAGTCACATCTTCCTATTAAATTGATCCGTTAATCATTATGTAGTACCCTTCTTTATCTAGCAGTTTTTGTGCTAAAGTTTATTTTTTCTGATATCAGGATGGCTACTCCTGCTCTTTTTTGCTTTCCATTAGCATGGAATATCTTTTTCCATCCTTTCACTTTTAGTTTGTGTGTATCTTTGTTGGTGGGCTGTGTTTTTTTGCATCGTGTTTTTTAAATCCATTCAGTCTATATATTTAAAAAGATTGTATATATATATATATATATATATATGTGTGTGTGTGTGTGTGTGTATGTATGTGTGTGTGTGTGTGTGTGTGTATATATATATATATATATATATATATATATATGGTATAGTTAGAGACAGAGAGGGGGAGACAGAGAGGTCTTTCATCCACTGGTTCACTCCCCAAATGGCCACCATGGCCAGAGCTGGACTGGCCCAAAGCCAGGAGCCAGGAGCTTCTTCCAGGTCTCCCACACAGATGCAGGGGCCCAAGAGCTTGGGCCATCATCTACTACTTTCCCAGGCCAGATCAGAGAGCTAGATTGGAAGAGGAACAGTTGGAAAATTAACCAGCACCCATATGGGATGCCACTGCTGCAGCACCAGCCCCAAATCTATTATCTTTTAATTGGAGAATTTAGTTCATTTACATTCAAGACTATTATTCATGAGTAATGATTGGCCCTGCCATTTTTTCATAAACATTACTATTGATTGCTTTGGATTTCTTTTGTACTTTTATTAGGAGATTTTTCTGCCTTCGTGTTCTTTTATAATGATGACTATCTTTTGATTTCTGCTTGCTGTGGAAAGCATTTATTTCATCTTATCCATAAATGAATACAGTGTACAGTATTCTAGGTTGACAGGTTTCTTTTTCCTTTTAAGACTTGTGCTATGTCTCTCCATTCTCTCCTAACTTGTAAGGTTTCTGATGGGAAATAAGCTGTCAGTATAATTAGAGATCCTCTGAAAATAACCTGACATTTTTCTCAAGTACATTTTAGAATCTTTTATTTATGTTTTACTGTTGAAAGTTTGACCATATATGTCATGTTGAAGATCTTGTCTGGTCATGTCTATAAGGAGTTCTATAAGTGTTTTCTTGTATGTCTCTTTCTTTCTCCAAATTATGGAAGTTTTCTCTTACTATTTCACGAATAGGCCTTCTAATCCATTGTCTCTTTCCATACCTTCAGGAACACTTAAGACCTATATGATGGGTCATTTGATAGTATCCTATAAATATCAAACACTGTTTTTAGTTTTTCAAATTTCTTTTTTGTTTTTTTTTTTTATTTTTGACAGGCAGAGTGGACAGTGAGAGAGAGAGAGAGACAGAGAGAAAGGTCTTCCTTTTTGCCGTTGGTTCACCCTCCAATGGCTGCTGCGGCCAGCGCGCTGAGGCCAGTGCACTGCGCTGATCCAAAGCCAGGAGCCAGGTGCTTCTCCTGGTCTCCCATGCGGGTGCAGGGCCCAAGCACTTGGGCCATTCTCCACTGCACTCCCGGGCCACAGCAGAGAGCTGGACTGGAAGAGGGGCAACCAGGACAGAATTCGGTGCCCCAACCAGGACTAGAACCCAGTGTGCCGGCGCTGCAAGGTGGAGGATTAGCCTATTGAGCTGCGGAGCCAGCCTCTGTGCTTTTTTTTTTTTTTTTTTTGATCTGAGATATTTCCAAATACTTGTTTTAAGGCTTGGATATTCTCTCTTATACCTCACCAAGTCTATTGTTAAGGGTTTCCACTGTATTTTTTTTTACCTCACATATTGAATTCTTTATTTCTAATATTTCAGTTTGATTTCTCTTCAATATCTCTTTCTCACAATAAAATTTTTCATCCATGTCATGCATGGAATTTTTAAGATTTATTGTGTTTATTTTAAAGGCAGAGTTACAGAAAGATAGTGGAAAGACAGAGGAAGATATCTTCCATCTGCTGGTTCACTCCCCAAATGGCCACACTGGCCTGAACTGGGCCAGTCCAAAGTCAAGAGCATTTTCCAGCTCTCCCACGTGAGTGTAGAGGCCCAAGCACTTGCGTCACCCTCTGTTGTTTTCCCAGACACATTAGCAAGGAGCTGGATCAGAAGTGGAGCAGCTGGGACACAAACCAGTGTCCATACAGGATGGGCCCATTGCAGTCAACAGTTTTACCTGCTATGCCACAATGCTGGCCCATTTGGATTCCTTTAACTCACAAATTTGCTTCTCAAGCTCTCCCTGCTTTTGAGTAATCTTATGATCATTCTTTTGAATTCCTTTTCAGGAATTTAATCAATCTCTTCATCTTCACATTCTAATATTTAAATGTTGTGTTCCCTTAGGGGAGTCATACTGTTTTCCTCATTCATGTTTCTCATGTTTCTATGTTTATTTTCAGGCATTTGTAGAACTATTCATTGATTTTCTCCTTTGTCAACTTTTATCTTTTTTTTTTTTTTTGACAGGCAGAGTGGACAGTGAGAGAGAGAGACAGAGAGAAAGGTCTTCCTTTGCCATTGGTTCACCCTCCAATGGCCACCGCGGCCAGCGCGCTGCAGCCGGTGCACCATGCTGATCTGAAGGCAGGAGCCAGGTGCTTCTCCTGGTCTCCCATGGGGTGCAAGGCCCAAGCACTTGGGCCATCCTCCACTGCACTCCCTGGCCACAGCAGAGAGCTGGCTTGGAAGAGGGGCAACCAGGACAGAATCCGGTGCCCCAACTGGGACTAGAACCCGGTGTGCCAGCGCCACAAGGTGGAGGATTAGCCTATTGAGCCACGGCGCCGGCCAGCTTTTATCTTTAAAATAGGCCTCTGTGGCTTAGTGGAGTATGTGCTCCTTCAGTGTATATTCAGAGGTGATGCTCGGTGGGCCAGGGAGTTCTGGTCAGTCGTTGGGTATGGCGCACGAGTCCAGGGCGACACCCATGCTGGGCATGGTAGATTTCCTTTATGGTCAGCAGGTGAGAGAGTATGATCATATCACATTGGCTGATGTGATCACTGCCTCATCTCTCTGCCAAGGTGATCAATGCCCAGGGTGAGCCAGCCCACAGTGGCTATACACCTCACCCATACATTCATAAGAGTACACAAAATATTTGTGTGGTCTTCAATTTGAGCACAGAACCCTTTGCAATGACACCCTAGGTATGCAGGGAACTCAAAGCCTTTGAAGCAAGACCCAGTGATTGCCTCAAGACACAGCTACACTCCATGCCCTATGGTGCAGTCACAGAATTTCCACAGTCATACCAGATGGAGCTCCCACAATCAACATGGGGCAGGGGATCCACTCTCAGCCCCGTGAGGCTGCTCCATCCACAGAGGTAGCCAAGGCATTCCTAGAGTCAGCTGCCTGTAGGTGTTCCACCTTGCAAGTTTGAGTATAGGCACCAGTGATATACAGGGGAGGGGAGCACCTCATAGGTTTAAGTGGGTGCACCACCCCCAACCAACCCTCAGGCCAGACTCAAAGTCAACATGGACCATGGATTTATTCCTCAAATAAAATTTTATCTCTCAGCTAAAATACGCTAGTCACATGCACACAAGCCATGGCAGTGAGAGGGAGAGACAGAGAGAAAGGTCTTCCTTCCGTTGGTTTACTCCCCAAATGGCCACAATGGCCAGAGCTGTGCTGATCCAAAGTCAGGAGCCAGGTACTTCTTCCTGGTCTCCCATGTGGGTGCAGGGCCCAAGCACTTGGGCCATCCTCGACTGCCCTCCCGTGCCACAGCAGAGAGCTGGACTGGAAGAGGAGTAGCCGGAACTAGAACCGGCACCCATTTGGGATGCCAGCGCTGCAGGCGGATGATTAACCTACTGCTCCATAGTGCCAGCCCCCCAATACTTGTCTTTTATGATAGTACTTCTTCCTTGCTACTCACCAAGAGCCCTTGTGGTGGAGATAGGAAGGAGGCAATGTGCTCTTGCGTCACAGGTGGAGGTGGGCATCTGGTCCCCTGCTAGCATTCCAGGCCGGAATCAAAGTTCATGTGGTCTCAAGGTTCTCTCTCAGGCACCATCACCAGTGACATGGGCTGCAGCAGTATCCTCTTATTTCTCTTTAAGAAGATGGCATCTCGTCTTGATGCTGCTTGTGATACTGGTAGGACTGGAACAGAGGAGCACAACCTGACTTTTGCTGCTGAGTATGGCACTCTGCAGGAGCCGAGGAGGTGAAGAAACAAGTCAGCTTCCTTGCTCCAAGCCTGGCAGGTGCTCAGACCCCAGTCAGCTCCCCAGGCTGAAGTAAAAGCCAGTGGGTAACTGTGCAGTTCCCTCTCAGCTGAAACAGCAAGCAGCAAGGCACATGGCTACTTCTTCCTACCTTGTCGTGGCATGATGGTGGATCACAGCTAGCACAGATGGTTACAGCAGTGTTCCTGTCTTCTCTCCTCTTGACCCATGGAGTGTTCATTGTTTTTTCAGTTCTTTGCCAAAAATTTTTTCTAGTCAGGCCCATGAAAACATGATCCTTCCTTTGTTCTTTTCATATCCCAGAGCAGCTGAAGTTAATGTGGCTACACCATATTCAGCCTTATTGGATCCCCTGAATTCTTCATTTAGTGGAAGATTAAGCTTGTGAGTATAATTAACTTGCAATATATCTTTGTAAAAATTAAAAGAAAAATAAGCAAGGAAAGAGAAAGGAGAGTGGGAGTGAGGGAGGAAGGGTAGTTTGGGAAGTATCATTGTGATCTTAAATCTGTATACATGAAATTTGTTTCCATTATATAAATTTAAAAAATTTTATAGACTAGAATAATTTATTAAAAATATTTAAAATTTATTAGAAAAAAATTAAAAATAGAACTATTGTTTATATTCTCTGAACTTAGAATCTAGTTGGATTAACTATTTCACATTTTAAATGTGAGGCTGGAAGTTAAATTGTATGCCTGTGACTAAAAATGTCACATTTGTAGACAGAATAGGGTGATCCAAAAGAGTAAAGATTTTATGGATCTTAAACATTAATAATTATAATAATGATAATAAAATATTAATCCATATTAATACCATATCCATAGTATCCACAGTACAATAGCATTTATAACAAAGTTTCATAATTTTGTTTTCATTTTATCTTCACAATAGCCTCTATCGTTTTCTTACCTCTTTGTTTTTTGTGTCAGTGCAATTCTGATTTCACAGATTAAGTTGATGCATATTATCCAGAAAATCCTAAAGGGAATGATTAAGTATATACTTAAAATGGGGAAGCGATATGTATGAAAGTACACTCAGGAAAGAGGAAATGCTGAGATGGGAACACACCTGGCAGGTCTGCAGAACATCAGGAAGGCCAGACCATTGCACTGAGACAAAGAACAAGAGATGAGGACAGAGATCATTCAGTTTCAGGTCTCTGGTTTACTCTGAGCACTACAGAGTGTTTAGCAGAGGAGTGAAGCACTCAAACTTCTATTTTTAAATATGTGTGTGCTCTGTCTACTATGGTAATAACAGACTATGGAGGGTCAAGAGTAGAAGCAGGCACATCAGTTAAGAGGGTAGTAATGCCAACAACAAATGATGACAATTGGACCAGGTTGGTAGTAGCAGAGATGGTGGGAAGTATGAAGATTCTAATTACAAATTTCAGGTAGAACCAATAGGACTTTCTTAAGTTTGTCTTTGGGAGCCAGCCCTGTGGTGTAGCAGGTAAAGCTGCCACCTGTAGTGCTGGCATCCCATATGGGCACTGGTTCATGTCCCAGCTGCTCCACTTCTGATCCAGCTCTCTGCTATGGCCTGGGAAAACAGTGGAAGATGGCCTGAGTCCTTGGGCCCCTGCATCCACGTGGGAATCCTGGAAGAAGCTCCTGGCTCCTGGCTTCAGATCGGCAAAGCTCCAGCTGTTGTGGCCAGTTGGGAAGTGACCAGTGAATGGAAGACCTCCCTTTCTCCCTCTCCCTCTCCCTCTCCCCTCCTCCTTCTCCTCCTCCTCCTCTTCCTCCTCCTCCCTCTGTAACTTTGACTTTTAAATAAATAAATAAATAAATCTTTTTTAAAAATAAAAAAGAGTTTGTCTTTGAAATATGAGAGGAAGAAAGAAGTTTATAATGACCTAGAGTTCTTTGCATTATATTCTCTCATATTTATCTTTTACATTTGACATACAGGTTTGAGATTTAGCTCTCCTGCTGCTGTGTCCACAGAATGAATGCTGAGTATGTATATGATATTTTTTCTCTTACTCCTTTCCCAACATGGGTCTTATGAATATTTCTTGAGTATAAGAACTAAGTCACATGAGACTTGCTTTTCAAGTTGGCTAATGCTGAACTAAGTTTGGTATAGATGTTGATCAGAGCAGCTTCTCTGTTTCCCAGGGTGGGAGCTATAAAACCTACATTTAAATTAATACTCAAAGGGCCCTCCCTTCACTATCATTCTCAAAATAGAGATCCAGCCTGACTTATCACTCACAACCATGTTTGACAAATAACAGCTCAGGAGCCAGATTGCTAGTTTGTAGGAGTAATACATGAGGGAACCAGTCCTACAACAGAAAGATTCTGAACATGGCTGGTATGTACCTGACTCAACTTGCCTCTGGCTTCATACAAAGAATTCAGTTGGTCTGGGCTTTGCTTTGGCAGAACTCCAGCCACTGGCACCATGAGCAACTTGTAGGAGATAGCAGGTAAAATTGATAGGTTAATTTTTGTTTAGGTAGAGGAAGGTTTTTACCTTGCAGAATATACTGTATTCACACAAAGTTCTCAGTCAGTAAATGTCTCCAGGTCCCTTTGACCAATCTGGACCCCTCAGCACTATCTATCAGAATCCTCTGGAATAGGAGAGAAGGAGGCCAAAAGTAGAGAAGCCCACAAATCTATAATTCTTTAAGGGTCTACTGGGAACCTGGCTTCTCATGAAAGAGGAGGGACAGAAAATGTTTGTCTATCTCTAAAACCCAAAAGAACCCATGGTTTCAAGATTTGAGAGGAGTAGGCCTTCTCAGTGAGGAAGAAGCAACAAAGAACAAACTAAGAAAGGGTTTCCACTGGCTAGAATGCAAGCAGAGAAATTAAGACCATAGATCAGAGAAGCAGGAGAAATATGCCATATACCTGCTGCCACTAGTGGGTCAGTCACAGACTGAACGAAAGAGAAAGATGGAGACAATCTGTCTTTCTGACAGGCAAATCCAGCGTCAATACTTTGACTTGCTACCCCAAAACTAAAGGGGTCTGATCTAAGAATTCTACCTCCTTTATGGACTGAATCTGTATAATTATCATCACTATCAAGATTAGTAGAATCATGTTCATCCTTCATCAAAGTGGGTCTGTTAGCCAAATGAGCCAAAACCAAGCAAGAGCCACTTCAAATTAGATCAAGCACAGCCCACTTTTGTACGATACTGGATGCCCAAAGATGCTGTTGGTCTCAAGTGCAATGTTTAACATATGATTTTAGCTCTCAAAACAAAACTGCCCACACTTACTTTCATGGTGATGTCATCCACAAAACGGAGAATATACAATATTTCAATCTAATGTAAAGAAGAGTTTTTCAATTTTGAGTAAAACATGGCAATTTCTATAATGTACTGAATGGCTGCTTTGGTCCAAGTACTTGACTTAACCCTTTTAAGTTTTATAAAACCCCTTCAGAGAAAATTTTCCAATTCACAGATATGTTAAGTCACATAATTAATAAGTAGCTGAGGCAAGATTCTAGCCCAGATCTTTCAGATTCCAAAGTCTAAGCTCTTAATTATTCAACTAAATGGCTTTGCTATGAATTTTGTTGTAATTTTTAGGGATAAGCCAAGAAACATAACCTTTAAAAGTCTTATACTATGTCTGCTGTGAATTCTTCTATGTAAACCAGACTTAAGAAGCAAGTATGAGAATGACTCTGGCAGACATCTAGGCTAATAGCTTCTGTTCTTATAGCAAAAGTCCCAAGCTCCACTCTCCACAAGCACACCTTCCTTTCAAACCATTTCTACCCCAGAAATGAATGAGATGTCTTCTTTGAACATCTTAAAAAGCTAGTGCTGATCTCCCTGGGCTACAGGTCCAAGAGCCTCAGGTAATAGATACAGCTCCAAGTGTCTTTGACTCATACAAAACAGGGGATTTCAGGTGAGGCAATTGTATTAGGGAACACAGTGAAGACCTAATTCCTTACCCATCCTATATTAGCTACACTAGCTACTCAGAATAATTAATTATCTGTTTTTGCAATTACCTGGATAAGGTAGTGACACTCTCTTTTTCAAGACACAAACTAGTCCCTAAAGAAGAAAATCCCTCACTGAAGAAAGGAGACACAGCACATGTGGTTTCCACAGATTCCATTTTTACTGTCCTTCCTCTAAAAGCCCATATGCTCAGAGGTCACTTAAATTGTACAGTCCTAGAAGACCTAAGCACAAAAGCATAATTAATTAGTGTCAGGGGCAATAATTGAGCATATGGATAGCATGATTTTATTTGTAACAGATAAAATAACCTTAATTCATTTTTCAAGGTAGAACAAATGAAATTATCATAGACAAAAGCAACTATCAATATTAATGGGATTAGTACATGATTTAAAATGTAAGCCTAATGCCAAAACTCACAGAAGTCCTGGGTGTATTTTGTCTTAGTTCTATTCAAAGATGACATCCCAGTTGGTCTAAGATGTAATTTTTGTCAATTCTTTCCTCATCTAGAAGATATGAAAAATCAGCCCTATTGGGTATTATGGAGCAAATCTATCCCTAGTCAAAATTTATAGTGAGTTAAGGATGGACACGTGCATATTCACATGTATGTATTTGTGTATAATGAATTCTGGGCAATCCAAAAAGACAAATCCTCAATATCTTTCCAAACTGTTATCATGATCATTGAAAGAGAGTAACAGATAATATCAGAGCATAAATAATCCCAATCCTATGTAATTTCATTTAGGATGTTGTGCTTAGCACTGAGCCTTCCATGGTTTTGATCTTCAGTAATGAATATTAACTGTGGAGGGAGGTTGGAAGAGAAGGAGGGAAGGGGGAAGAAAAAGAGAGGTAGAGGAAGAAATCTTCAGTTTCCTAGGTATCCAAACCCCCAGCCCAAGCTTCAATCCTGATCTAGCTTCATTATACAGTTTTACACCTTCTAAGACTATCTCACCACTGAAAGCACATTCCTACAAAGAGAAGCGTTATGGAATCATAGAAAGTCCTTAAAAAATACTTGCTGAAGTAAAATGAATTACTGAGAGCCCTGAACCAAAGAAATTAATCTGGTTACTTTAAATTCAAACTCAACAGTGGCCTCCCATTTTGTTTAGCTTATCAGTTATTCACTTTACTTAGAAAACTGGTTCCAAATGTTCATGAATCGTTCCAAAAATCACACTTATAATTAAAATGTCAGCATTTTCATCTACTAAATGATAACTAAAAGAATGCAATGCTCTCCATGTTTCAATAACATACAATTAAGACTTTTGGGGAAAATTATTTTGCTTACACAAATTCTGGATTGTTTAAAGAAAAAAAATCAACTGTATTACTTAACACTCATAACTTGCAACTTGTCAAAATACAAATTTTGCTCATCCAGTGAATCCTAGAGTTCCAGCACTAACCTAAGGTCCTTCTTCTTCAATAAGGTTCATTAGGTTTCTAAATCCAGGATAGAGCAACCTCTTCTCCATACTGTCATCACAGGTTATTGTTATGGCTGCAGGGACCATCTGAGTTTCTGAGACCTGGCCTTGATATGTGGCCCAAAGTAGAGTTCAGTATGCATCTTGAGAACCCAGATGATATAACTTAGTTAAACCTGGATCCAGCAAATCACTGAAACCCCAAGTTGCATTCTGAAAGACTGGATGCATCAGTAGGTTTTGAGAGATCCTATTGCTACCGCACACAGATCTTAAGATATCAATAAAGATGTGGCAAAATGAAGGATTTGGGGGTGAGGGTATTATCAATTGCTGTAGTTAGTGGGTCCTTGTTCTCACATGTCCTAAAATGAAGATGAATTTGTGACATTACAGAGGGAAACTAAAGCATTGTGAAGGAGGGAACACAGATACTGTAAGAACCACGACTTACCTGCACAATTCTCCGCATATACTAAAAAGCACTGAACTGTAGACTCTTAAAATTCTAGGGTATGCAAATTATATCTCAATAAAAGTATGTTCTTTTTTAAGAACATGGGTTCATGGGTTACCTACTGGGTATTGCTTTGCACAGAGCAGCATTTCTGCACTTAAAGGCCTACTATTGGCTCCCAATTCATTTTTATCAAACATGACAAAGTATCTTATGTAGAAAACATTGTGCCAGATGCTATGAAATATTTAGCAAAAATGAGCTTTCAAGAATTATATAGTTTACTAAGCATTTACTTATATGCCAGGTAGGTACTAATATATTAAAAATATTATCTCTATAACTGAGCTGTTATCATTTCCATTCTATGTTGGGAAACTGATGCTGGGAGGATTAGATAATTGTCCAAGGAACAGAGTTAATAAAATGCAGAGCTGAAATTTTAACTCAAACTTTCTGTCTACAAAGTCTATGATTTTATCAATTACACAAAACAAATAAGAAGAGAAAGAAAGACCTGAATGCAAAAAATACAAAAAAATGAATGAATAAGTTCTGAGAGTAAGCAAACTATGGAGAGAGTTTCAAAGTTCTAATCTAGATGCTGGAGTTACAGTGCAAGAATGGCTTTAAAACTTTCAGTATAGAGTTTGAGGTCTGAGAGTCTTCCTAGCACAGCAGTCATCTTAAAAAAACTAATACAATTCCAAGAGATGCATATTACTGATACATAATATTTAAGGGGAACATATCTTTCTGTGTGATTGCTTGATCTAGGAATCCTTGGCTATGGGAACAATGAATGTATATATCAGGGACATATCCATTTTGTGAACAAAATTTCGTTCTGAGTGTTTACCAAATTCTAGGCATTATCTAACTGGTTGGGTTAATAAGATATGATAACTCTCCCAAGGGAGCACGCAGATTGGACTTGATTGACACCAGATATGTGCAATATATGAGGTTAATTGTCAGACTTTAGCATTGGCCAGCAAGAGTTTCTATTTTAGGTCTTTTATTAATTAACTGTAATTTGGACAATTTTTTGTATTTGTCTATGCTTGATTTACTTATCTATTAGAATGACAATAATAGTCACCTTACAGGATTATTGTGAGAAACTGACACATAAAATCATGTCTTGAAGACCAGTAAGCACTTAATGATGGCTACTATCATCAACTGACAAGGCTGTCCCTTTATGTCTAATACCTGTAGTTTTCTGATTATTTTTGTGACCCTCAAGTATATTTCATATAAGTGACATTTCCCAAGGATCCATGCCCAAAGATGCCAGACTACCAATAAATAGTGAAGGCTTTTAAGAAAGTCCACTCTAAAGTCACTCTGAGCACTTCTGAAAACATGACCTTTACAGATGTTTTTACAGCCTAGAAAAGAGTCTTCACATGGCCAGAGAATGCTTCTTCTTTTCCTGTCTGACAACACCCCTGACAATATGCTTCATATTATTTGTGCTTGGGCAGACCTTCCACTTCTAAAAATGGTGCCTAATTTTTACATAACAGCTACATGTAATACATATACAGGGGTAAGGGAATATAATGACTAAGAGCAATGATATTGAAATAATATAGATATAGGTTCAAATCTTGATTCCTCTACCTACTAGCTATAACCTTAGACACTCTTATGTATTATAAACCTGTCTTGTCATCTACAAAATGAGATTTTAAAAAAACTCATAAAAATATTGTTAAAATTAAATGAGATGATATGTGAAAGGTTTTCAGCACGTGTAATACATAGTATATTCTCAATAGATGGCAGGTATCACCAAAAATGACATGAATTTGGTGAGTTTATTGGCTCAGGTTCATTTTCAATTAAATATGCACTTATTGTCAACCTGCCAAGTACCTCACATTCTACTCCTTCTTGTAGGTACTAGATAAAGGAAATGAATTACACAAGTCATCTAAAACAGAACATCTGTGTTTCACATGTGTATGACCCTAAGAAGGAGAGTCCTGCAACATGTCCTCATATTGGAAGGCGGGGCTGGTACCAGTAAGATGAGAATGTAAAGAAGGAGGAAGGTAAACATGTAGAGAGGTGGAGTTAGGTTTGATTGGAAATGAATCAGCCCATCCTACAGAGGGCAGTACCCGTATTATAAGCTATATAAGGGCCACTATCCCATCCATCTTCACCCTGCAAGCTGCATCAGGCTTTATCCTACGTGTTCCTTTGGCAAACCAGGTGAGACAAAATTCATCCAGCTACTTCTACAGATATTTGGTACTGTGTATGACAGAAGTCAAGGAATATAAAGCTAAAGTAGACATCATATATATTTTCCCTTTTTCTCTTTTTTTGTTTCTTTTCTTAACTTTTTGTTCTCTTATTTTTTAGTTCAGTTTATTCTGGGGTCTTTTTGGAATAAGCTTATGTTTATAGTAGAAGTTTGCCTTCCTGCTAGGCCATTTCATACTCTCTTCCTTGTCTTTTTTTTTTAAAAGATTGATTTATTTATTTGACAGGCAGAGTAAGAGTGAGAGTCAGAGTCGGGGTAGGGGGTAGAAGAGAGAGAGCATGCTGTTACATCTGCTAGTTCGCTTTCCAAATGGCCCCAATGGCCAGGGGACAGGCTGAAATCAGGAAACTGGAACTCCATCCAGGGCTCCCACATGGGTAACAGCAGTCCAAGCATTTCAGCCATCTACTGCTGCTTTCACAGGGGTGTTAGTATGGAACTGGATCAGAAGTGGAGCAGCCTCAAACAGGTGCTCCTATGGGATGCCAGTGTCACAGATAGCAGTTTAACCCACTGTGCCATAGCATGGCCCCACTTCCCAGCCTTCTTGCATGCTATCTTTTCTGGGCTGTCCAGCTCAAGTAGAGAAGCAGCTGGCCCTGTTGCAGAGCCTATTCTTTGTTCATTATTGGTTCCCAGAGCTTCAAGGTATAATTATCCACTAGTCAAACTGCTGCCTACAGTGCTGAGCTTGTCTCCCTGACTTAACGAAGTAGACCAGTGTGTGCTCAACTGCTGAGATTAATACAATTGCTGAGCTCTGAGAAGGGCTATCTCTTGCCTCTGATGTACCAAGATATTGGCTCATTTTTCCCTCCATTTTTTATTTGATGACAGTTTTAAGGTCCAATTTAGCTTCTTGTACCCACAGAGAAAGTAGATGTACATGATAGATCATCTACCATTTTTTTTGTTACTCAAGAAAAGCACTGAACTCTGGGTAGTTCTGGAAATTTTAGGAGTCCCAGGACAATACCCAAGACACTAAAGTACCCAAAGTTTAGAAACAGTATGTAGAGACTATACTTACCCAGGATAAAAAATACAGAAATCTGACACCAAGTCCCATTTGAGCCAATATATGCCATCATTTGATTTTAGCAAAGTAATTTTTTAAAAAAAAAAACTTCATTATTTACTCAACTTTGCTTGTCGATATTTTAAAAAGAGGTTTAAAAAACCATAATATTGAAATAAAAGCTATTGATAAGTAAAAGAAAAGAAATAGCAATCTTGGGTTTTTTTCTCCAGGTTCACTTAATCTTGCAAAAAGATGACAGATCTCTTGAGAAGTGTTGTCACCGTCATTGATATTTTCTACAAATACACCAAGGAAGATGGAGAGTGTGGCACACTAAGCAAGAATGAGCTAAAGGAACTTCTGGAGAAAGAATTTCGACCAATTCTGAAGGTGAGGACTGTGTGCTAGGACTAAAGGCTGATGGGGACCTGTCACAGGACTAAGATTAGATAAAGAGTGCACCATCCCAGTGATTTTTGAGAAAAATATGTAGGGGACATCTGAAATATTAAGACAGCACATATTTTTAAAAGGGTGAATGTTTCTTCCTCACTTTCTTATACATTCCCATCTTAAAGACCCTCAGGTTTTCTCATGAACACAAACTTTGTTTTCTAGGAAAAAAGAAAATAATTATGTTGTATAACAAGAATTAATAAATCATCCTATCAAATAGAGGTAAAAGAATAAATAGGGACATCATGTATAAGGGGAATTAGCAAAGTAGCCAAAATGATTAAAAACTGTAAACAAAATTCATCCATTTTCCATCTACTTAGGAAGAACTTAGGTTCTGAAAAGAGATTCTAATATTGAATATGTTAACATATCATGTTTATAACTCATATATAACTAAAATACACCAGTTATTAATTGTAGTATATTCACTCCTTCTCATATACTGAGCACTTAAACCTCTGGCTTAGATCCTTAAATTGTCTCCATCCAAGAGTCTCCATTTTTTAAACCCCTTCCAATTTGCTGGGTTCTATTAACCTAAAATAATCCTCACCTAGACTAAAACTACTTGATGTCAAGCATCCATAAATCTCTAACCCTACTTAAATAGTTTCTTTGAGTATGTGGACCAAATTGACCAGTCCTCCCTTGGTATATCATTCATACAGAACCCAGATGATCCAGACACAGTGGATGTCATCATGCACATGCTGGATCGAGATCATGACCGAAGACTGGACTTCACTGAGTTTCTTCTCATGGTATTCAAGCTGGCTATGGCTTGCAACAAGGTTCTCAGTAAACAATATTGCAAAGCTTCAGGGTCAAAGAAGCATAGACGTGGTCACCAACACCAAGAGGAAGAAAACGAAACAGAAGAGGAAGAGGAGGAGACACCAGAACAGAAATCAGGTTACAGACATCCAAGTTGGAGTGAGAGAGAGGAACATGGACATAGTTCTGGGGGTTCAAGGGGAACTGTGAAACACAGACATGGGTCCAACTCCTGGAGGCTGGGAAGGCAAGGCGATTTATCCAGTTTAAGGAACCTAAAGGGATCTGAGAAAAGGCTCCATGGGTCTAGCTCTGGTTATTCATGGAGTAGCAGTGAAGAAAGACATGGTTCCAGCTCTGGGGAAATGGGAGAAAGAAGAAACAAGTCATACATTAGCCCCTCTAGTGAATCTGGGAAGGAATATGAATCTGGATCTGGGTCAAAGAGTCAGGGGAAGAAAGGTCATGGTGATCTGTCACATGGATTGGAGACTAGTGAGCACGAATCAAACTCTTCTCAGCTGAAAAAGAGTAGAGAACAAAAACTTGGGTCTATCTCAGGAGGTTTAGGAGACTGTAGGAGGCAAAGTCATGCATGTGGTTCCAGAAATTCAGGTGGGTGTGGAAGGTCACAAAATGCTTCTACTTCTTGTCATGCAAGTAGATCTGGAGGGCAACAATCATGTTGCCAATCAGGAAGTAGTGGAGAACAAGGTCATAGATGTGTCTCAGGAGGGCAGTCATCTGGATATTGCCATCCTGAATCTAGCTCTTGTAGCCAGTCTTCTAGTCAGAGAGGATGTGGATCTAGAAAATGTGGTCAATCACAGAACTGTGGTGCACAACAGAGAAGAGGCTCAAGTCAGCCCTCTTCCTGTGGACAATATGGGTATGGAGCCAGTCATTCTTCCAGTTCTAGTCAATATGGATCTGGTTCATGTGGATATCCTTCAAACTGTCATCAAAGAGGGTCTGGATCAAGTGAATATTCCAATTGTGGTCAACATGAGTTCAGTTCAGGTCAGAACTGCAGCCATGAACAACATGGAAGAGGCCAACATGGGTCTGGTTCAGGTCAGTCTTGCTGTAGCCAGCACAGCTCAGGATCCAGTCAATCCTCTGCCTGTGGAGGGCATGGGTATGGCTCAGGTCAGGCCTCGGGCTTTGGCCAGCACGGGTCTGGATCAGGTCAGTCCTCTGGCTTTGGCCAGCACGGGTCTGGCTCAGGTCAGTCCTCTGGGTTTGGCCAGCACGGGTCTGGGTCAGCTCAGTCCTCTGGCTTTGGCCAGCACAAGTCAGGGTCAGGTCAGTCCTCTGAACTTGGAGAGCATGAGTCAGGGTCAGGTCAGTCCTCTGGCTTTGGACAGCATGGGTCTGGCTCAGGTCAGTCCTCTGGACTTAGCAAGCACAAGTCTAGATCAGGTCAGTCTTCTGGATTTGGCCACCACAGTTCTGGCTCAGGTCAGTCCTCTGGCTTTGGCCAGCACAGATCTGGCTCAGGTCAGTCCTCTGGCTTTGGACAGCACAGGTCTGGGTCAGGTCAGTCCTCTGGCTTTGGCCAGCATGGGTCAGGGTCAGGTCAGTCCTCTGGCTTTGGACAGCACGAGTCTGGCCCAGGTCAGTCTTCTGGATTTGGACAGCACGGGTCTGGGTCAGGTCAGTCCTCTGGCTTTGGCCAGCATGGGTCTGGCTCAGGTCAGTCCTCTGGGTTTGGCCAGCATGGGTCTGGATCAGGTCAGTCCTCTGGCTTTGGCCAGCACGGCTCTGGGTCAGGTCAGTCCTCTGGCTTTGGCCAGCACGGGTCAGGCTCAGGTCAGTCCTCTGGCTTTGGCCAGCACAGCTCTGGGTCAGGTCAGTCCTCTGGATTTGGCCAGCATGGGTCTGGATCAGGTCAGTCCTCTGGGTTTGGCCAGCATGGGTCTGGATCAGGTCAGTCCTCTGGGTTTGGCCAGCATGGGTCTGGCTCAGGTCAGTCCTCTGACTTTGGCCAGCATGGGTCTGGGTCAGGTCAGTCCTCTGGCTTTGGCCAGCACGGGTCTGGGTCAGCTCAGTCCTCTGGGTTTGGCCAGCATGGGTCTGGCTCAGGTCAGTCCTCTGGGTTTGGCCAGCATGGGTCTGGCTCAGGTCAGTCCTCTGGGTTTGGCCAGCACGGCTATGGGTCAGGTCAGTCCTCTGGCTTTGGCCAGCACGGGTCAGGCTCAGGTCAGTCCTCTGGCTTTGGCCAGCACAGCTCTGGGTCAGGTCAGTCCTCTGGATTTGGCCAGCATGGGTCTGGATCAGGTCAGTCCTCTGGGTTTGGCCAGCATGGGTCTGGATCAGGTCAGTCCTCTGGCTTTGGCCAGCACGGCTCTGGGTCAGGTCAGTCCTCTGGCTTTGGCCAGCACGGGTCAGGCTCAGGTCAGTCCTCTGGCTTTGGCCAGCACAGCTCTGGGTCAGGTCAGTCCTCTGGATTTGGCCAGCATGGGTCTGGGTCAGGTCAGTCCTCTGGGTTTGGCCAGCATGGGTCTGGCTCAGGTCAGTCCTCTGGGTTTGGCCAGCATGGGTCTGGCTCAGGTCAGTCCTCTGGGTTTGGCCAGCATGGGTCTGGGTCAGCTCAGTCCTCTGGGTTTGGCCAGCACGGGTCTGGCTCAGGTCAGTCCTCTGGGTTTGCCCAGCACGGGTCTGGCTCAGGTCAGTCCTCTGGGTTTGGCCAGCACGGGTCTGGCTCAGATCAGTCCTCTGGGTTTGGCCAGCACGGGTCTGGCTCAGGTCAGTCCTCTGGCTTTGGTCAACCAAAATTTGGCTCACACAAGCCTTCTTCTTCTGGTCAATATGGGTCAAGTTCACGTAATTCATCAGGAAAAGAACATGAGTCTGGTTCAGGAAAATCTTCCAATTATAGCAAATATGAATCTACAAGAAATGGAAAAGGAAGCAGTGGAACTAATTCAAGGAAAACTTGTCCAATATGCGGAAAACCATTGTCAGATTCAACCTATAGTGAAGTAAGTAGACAAGAAAGAACTGAGAGTGACAATGAAAAAGGTAGGGGTCACAGGACATCAGGAAGTGAGTCAGAAGATAATGAAACCCTTTATAGAAATAGGCAAAAAAGAACTAGTTCAAGGCAAGGACAGTACAGTGATAGTGAGGAGCATTCAGCAGTATCACACAGACACACAGGATCCAGTCAGGGTCAGGAAGGATCTCAGCATGGAGAGTCAAGATCCACAATTCAAGGGAGAAAGGGTACTACTCACACACAATCACAAGATACATCTACACATGCTCAGTCTGGGCATGGACAATCATCGCACACCGTGCCTCACACAACGGGAAGAAGAGGATCAGTCCACAGTGAGTCTAGTGAGAGTGAGGAGCATTCTGGAGTCTCACACGGACACACAGGATTCAAGAAAGGCCAAGCAGGATCTCAACATGCAGAGTCGCAATCCTCAGGTCAGGGGAGAAAGACAACTACACAACGACAGTCAAGAGATACCTCTAGATCTGAGCACTCTAGTCGTGGACAATCATCGCACACCGTGCCTCACACAACGGGAAGAAGAGGATCAGTCCACAGTGAGTCCAGTGAGAGTGAGGAGCATTCTGGAGTCTCACACAAACACACAGGATCCAAGAAAGGCCAGGCAGGATCTCAACATGCAGAGTCGGGATCCTCAGGTCAGGGGAGACAGACAACTACACAACCACAGTCAAGAGATACCTCTAGATCTGAACACTCTAGTCGTGGACAATCATCGCACACCGTGCCTCACACAACGGAAAGAAGAGGATCAGTCCACAGTGAGTCCAGTGAGAGTGAGGAGCATTCTGGAGTCTCACACAAACACACAGGATTCAAGAAAGGCCAAGCAGGATCTCAACATGCAGAGTCGCAATCCTCAGGTCAGGGGAGACAGACAACTACACAACGACAGTCAAGAGATACCTCTAGATCTGAGCACTCTAGTCGGGGACAATCATCGCACACTGTGCCCCACACAACGGGAAGAAGAGGATCAGTCCACAGTGAGTCTAGTGAGAGTGAGGAGCATTCTGGAGTCTCACACAAACACACAGGATTCAAGAAAGGCCAAGCAGGATCTCAACATGCAGAGTCGGGATCCTCAGGTCAGGGAAGACAGACAACTACACAACGACAGTCAAGAGATACCTCTAGATCTGAGCACTCTAGTCGTGGACAATCATCGCACACCGTGCCTCACACAACGGGAAGAAGAGGATCAGTCCACAGTGAGTCCAGTGAGAGTGAGGAGCATTCTGGAGTCTCACACAAACACACAGGATTCAAGAAAGGCCAAGCAGGATCTCAACATGCAGAGTCGGGATCCTCAGGTCAGGGGAGACAGACAACTACACAACAACAGTCAAAAGATACCTCGAGATCTGAGCACTCTAGTGGAGGAAAATCCTCACACACTGTGCCCCACACAACGGAAAGAAGAGGATCAGTCCACAGTGAGTCTAGTGAGAGTGAGGAGCATTCTGGAGTCTCACACAAACACACAGGATTCAAGAAAGGCCAAGCAGGATCTCAACATGCAGAGTCGCGATCCTCAGGTCAGGGGAGACAGACAACTACACAACGACAGTCAAGAGATACCTCTAGATCTGAGCGCTCTAGTGGAGGAAAATCCTCACACACTGTGCCCCACACAACGGGAAGAAGAGGATCAGTCCACAGTGAGTCTAGTGAGAGTGAGGAGCATTCTGGAGTCTCACACAAACACACAGGATTCAAGAAAGGCCAAGCAGGATCTCAACATGCAGAGTCGGGATCCTCAGGTCAGGGGAGACAGACAACTACACAACGACAGTCAAAAGATACCTCTAGATCTGAGCACTCTAGTCGTGGACAATCATCGCACACCGTGCCTCACACAACGGAAAGAAGAGGATCAGTCCACAGTGAGTCTAGTGAGAGTGAGGAGCATTCTGGAGTCTCACACAAACACACAGGATTCAAGAAAGGCCAAGCAGGATCTCAACATGCAGAGTCGGGATCCTCAGGTCAGGGGAGACAGACAACTACACAACGACAGTCAAAAGATACCTCTAGATCTGAGCACTCTAGTGGAGGAAAATCCTCACACACCGTGCCTCACACAACGGAAAGAAGAGGATCAGTCCACAGTGAGTCTAGTGAGAGTGAGGAGCATTCTGGAGTCTCACACAAACACACAGGATTCAAGAAAGGCCAAGCAGGATCTCAACATGCAGAGTCGCGATCCTCAGGTCAGGGGAGACAGACAACTACACAACGACAGTCAAAAGATACCTCTAGATCTGAGCACTCTAGTGGAGGAAAATCCTCACACACTGTGCCCCACACAACGGGAAGAAGAGGATCAGTCCACAGTGAGTCTAGTGAGAGTGAGGAGCATTCTGGAGTCTCACACAAACACACAGGATTCAAGAAAGGCCAAGCAGGATCTCAACATGCAGAGTCGGGATCCTCAGGTCAGGGGAGACAGACAACTACACAACGACAGTCAAGAGATACCTCTAGATCTGAACACTCTAGTCGTGGACAATCATCGCACACCGTGCCTCACACAACGGAAAGAAGAGGATCAGTCCACAGTGAGTCTAGTGAGAGTGAGGAGCATTCTGGAGTCTCACACAAACACACAGGATTCAAGAAAGGCCAAGCAGGATCTCAACATGCAGAGTCGCAATCCTCAGGTCAGGGGAGACAGACAACTACACAACCACAGTCAAAAGATACCTCTAGATCTGAGCACTCTAGTGGAGGAAAATCCTCACACACTGTGCCCCACACAACGGGAAGAAGAGGATCAGTCCACAGTGAGTCTAGTGAGAGTGAGGAGCATTCTGGAGTCTCACACAAACACACAGGATTCAAGAAAGGCCAAGCAGGATCTCAACATGCAGAGTCGGGATCCTCAGGTCAGGGGAGACAGACAACTACACAACGACAGTCAAGAGATACCTCTAGATCTGAGCACTCTAGTCGAGGAAAATCCTCACACACTGTGCCCCACACAACGGGAAGAAGAGGATCAGTCCACAGTGAGTCTAGTGAGAGTGAGGAGCATTCTGGAGTCTCACACAAACACACAGGATTCAAGAAAGGCCAAGCAGGATCTCAACATGCAGAGTCGCAATCCTCAGGTCAGGGGAGACAGACAACTACACAACGACAGTCAAGAGATACCTCTAGATCTGAGCACTCTAGTCGTGGACAATCATCGCACACCGTGCCTCACACAAAGGGAAGAAGAGGATCAGTCCACAGTGAGTCCAGTGAGAGTGAGGAGCATTCTGGAGTCTCACACAAACACACAGGATTCAAGAAAGGCCAAGCAGGATCTCAACATGCAGAGTCGCAATCCTCAGGTCAGGGGAGACAGACAACTACACAACGACAGTCAAGAGATACCTCTAGATCTGAGCACTCTAGTCGTGGACAATCATCGCACACCGTGCCTCACACAACGGGAAGAAGAGGATCAGTCCACAGTGAGTCTAGTGAGAGTGAGGAGCATTCTGGAGTCTCACACAAACACACAGGATCCAAGAAAGGCCAAGCAGGATCTCAACATGCAGAGTCGGGATCCTCAGGTCAGGGAAGACAAAGAGCTACAGAAGTACAGTCAAGAGATACCTCTAGATCTGAGCCTTCCAGTCATGGACAATCCTCACATACTGGTTCCCATACATCTGGTAGAAAAGGATCAGTCCACATTGAGTCAACTGGCAGTGAGGAGCATTCTGCAGTCTCAAGTAGACACACAGGATCCAGTCATGGTCAGTCTGGATCTCATCATGAAGAGTTATTGTCCAGCCATAAACAGCCACAAAGCTCTCTGAGGCAGTCACCACATGGATCAAGGAAACAGTCTAGTAGTGCCCGTGGCCATTCTGGAACAAGACATTTTCACTCACAGAGTAGCGAACGACAAAGACATGGATCAAGTCAAGTGTGGAGACATGGCAGCTATGGACAAGCAGAATATGATTATGGGCAGTCTGGGTACGGACCTTCTGGTGGCAGCAGAACTAGCAACCACAATTCTAGCCCTGTGAGAACAACAGATTTAGTCTCAAACACGCAAGTGTATAGACATGGACAATCATTTTCTACTTCTGACCATAAAGTATCCAAAGCAACTGAAATAACCGGAAGTCAGGGTTCAAGGTATGGAAAGTCAGAAGCAATTCTTGGGCAATCACCTGATTCCCATAGTGAGTCCGGATCTAGCATAACTACAGAGCAACAATTTTGTCATCAGCATTCAGTAGTAACTCCTGAACTGTCAAGTGACACCCACTTTCAAACTGGTTATAACACCGCAAGAAGGCAGGGAAGTACTAATAGACAGCCAAGTAACCACTCTGGATCTGTCCATAGACAATCCATTTCATTTCATCAACACTCAGAACCTAGCTCAACTGAAAGGCAGAGATCCCACAGAGATGGTAAAGAGTATTCAGAAGATCAAGGGAAACAGAACCAGGAACAACCAGGATCTGAGTATGGAAAGTCAGAGCTAAATACATTGCTTGTACATGAACCCAGTTACCAGCTGTCTTGTAGAAGTTTAGCAAAACATGGATCAAGTCATGGGCAATCACAAGACACCCAGGGTCAATATGGATCAAGCACCAATGAAAGGCAAAGATATGGCCATAAGCAATCAAGTGACAGCTATGAGCAGTCAAGTGACAGTGGAAGCAGGAGTCAAAGACCTATTTCCCAGCACTCTCTAGATAGCCAAGACCACACAGGAACTGGAGAATATAGGTATAGATTTTTATCAAGCGTTACAACCACATTGGGTGGGCGGAGGCAAAGGAAAGAGTCAGGTTCAAGTCTTTCAGGGGGCACTGGAAAATATAGTCAGGATTTGGATGATAAACAGACAAGAAGCTATGAGGCTAGAAGTTACCATGGAAGGGAAAGAGTAGACTCAGGTTCCTTTTACTTAGATAGCAACACTCCACTCTATGAATATGTCCAAGAACAAAGGTGCTATTAATTGGAATAGAAAGCCAACAGGAAACAAACTAACCCAAGTTAAGAATTAACCTAAAGAGAAATTAAGGAATGCCATATGAAAACAAGATATTTAACAGGAGTCCTTCCTTTGGTAGTAGGGGGATATGGCTGTTCTTTTAACTATATTAATGTACTCTATTAATTTTGTTTGATGCAAAGTCTTTTTTGTAAGGCTCCACAATCAAGGAGTTTCCTGGATAGAAAATATTGATTAAAATAGTTAATTAGTACTTAGAACTATATTCAGAACTATATGATGAAATGATATGGGTACTGTGAAATAAAATGAATGCTTTCTAAAATTTCTGAGACTCAAAATTTGAATTTTCTATGTTTGATTTTAATCAATTATTAACAAACCTATCCAGTGAGCTAAGAGATATGGTTTAGGAGCCAAATTATCTCCAGTAACTTTATAACATATCCAGTGTCCTGAACAAAGAATGTGGTAGTTTTCTAGGTAAAGATTCAAAATATTTGCATCTTCTTTGGTTACCTCTGGAACTCTGCTATACTACTTTTGGACTTACTGTGATGACTTCCTGTATATAATATCCATAAAACTGTAATGCATTAAAACTGAAAATAAACTTTTCATCACAGTATAGTTTCTCTTTTCTTTTCATCGCCATAAGCACAAACATAGCTGCCTACTACAGTCAGATGAATATTTTTCTTCTATCTCAAGACATCTAGATGGTAGTGAAGCATTTTGATACCAATAATAAGGTAACTCAAAGAAGCCAAAACTCAACCATATCTGATCTTCTCCTCAGTCTAAGTACTGTCCACAGGAGCAAAGACTGAGAGAAAAAAGGCTTTACAACAATGAGGTAAGGTCAGAAGCTTTGGTTAATCAGTATTATCAGAGTAAACATTATCAAACATAACCCCCAGTGAACACAACTCAGGCTCTGGAAATAACACTTCATGTATCCCAGAATTTTTTTTTCCTGTCAAGGATATTAATGTGGAGAATACACCCTAATACACTAATACTGATACACTGTTGGTAGGAATGCAAACTAGTACAACCGTTATGGAAGGCAGTATGGAGATTCATTAGAAAACTAAAAATAGTTTTATCATATGACCTAGCTCTCCTACTCTTGGGAATATATCCAAAGGAAATCAAATCAGAATATGAGTTACCTGACTCCCAAGATTAATTCACAATAATTAAAATATGGGATTAACCTAGATGTTCATCAACTGATGACTGGATAAAGAAAATGTGGAATATTACTCAGCCATAAAAAAGAATGAAATTCTCGGGGCCGGCTCCATGAGCAGTAGGTTAATCCTCTGCCTGCGGTGCCAGCATCCCATATGGACGCCAGTTCTAGTCCTGGCTGCCCCTTTTCCAATCCAGCTCTCTGGTATGACCTGGGAAAGCAGGAGAAAATGGCCCAAGTCCTTGGACCCCTGCACCCACGTGGGAGACCCGGAAGAAGCACCTGGCTCCTGGTTTTGGATCAGCGCAGCTCCAGCCGATGCAGCTATCTGGGGAGTGAACCCATGGAAGAAGACCTTTCTCTCTGTCTCTGCCTCTCACGGTCTGTAATTCTACCTCTCAAATAAATAAATAAAATCTTTAAAAAAAACAATTAAAAAAAGAATGAAATTCTGACATTTGCAACAAAATGAATGCAACTTGAAACTGTTATGCTAGCAACTCATGACTAGAGCCTAGGGAGATTACTGACGCCATGAACAGGAGTGTCAAATTGTTAAGTCAGCAACAGGAGTCACTGTGTACTTACACCCCATGTGGGATCTGTCCTTAATGTGTTGTCTAATGTGAAGTGATGCTACAACTAGTAGTGAAACAGTATTTTTATACTTTGTGTTTCTGTGTGGGTACAAACTGATGAGGTCTTTACTAATTATATACTGAATTGATCTTCTGTATATAAAGATAATTGGAAATGAAAAAAAAACAACCTGGTGTTAAATTGGAAATGGCATAGAAAATTAATTAATTTTAAAAAAATATTATGTAGGATCTCTGTCTTTAATGTGCTATACACTGTTATTTAATGCTATAACTAGTACTCCAACGGTAGTTTTTTCACTTTGTGTGGCTATATGGGGCAAACTGTTGAAATCTTTACCTAATATGTACTAAACTGATCTTCTGTATATAAAGAGAATTGAAAATGAATCTTTATGTGAATGGAAGGGGAGAGGGAGCGGGAAAGGGGAGGGTTGCGGGCGGGAGGGAAGTTATGGGAGGGGGGAAGCCAATGTAACCCATAAGCTGTACTTTGGAAATTTATATTCATTAAATAAAAGTTTAATAATTAAAAAAAAGAAACTGTTATGCTAGATGAAATAAGCCAGACCCAAAAAGATAAATATCACGTTTTATTTGCAGTAGTTAATAGAGAGTATAAAAGTCACGTAGATGTCATATCATTTGGTATACAATTAAAAATAAAGCTTCATTGACTCATGCCATTTACACACGGCAATAAACACATATTTCACAAATTAAAAAAAGAAACGGGGAGGGAACAGTGGGAGATTGTGGGTACTTGTAATGCTTTGATTTTTTTTTTGGGGGGGGGGGGACAGGCAGAGTGGACAGTGAGAGAGAGAGAGACAGAGAGAAAGGTCTTCCTTTTTGCTGTTGGTTCACCCTCCAATGGCCGCTTTTCCAATTCTTCCACAGGGTATGTACTCATTCCATATAATTCCACATTGTTTAATCTTTAACTATACACTTAGGACTGTCTAAAATTTCATCAGTCCCTTGAATCAATGTTAATTGGCTTATATTGTATGTTTGTGTGAGTATGTGTACATATAAATATAAAGGAAATATACTTATAAATTATTCTGATAATGCTTTGACCACATCAATTTTAAACTTATGTAACATAACATTAAATATAATTCAGATTGCTAAGACCTTCAATAATTAGCTATAATTTGTCACTAGTAAAAGTGAAAGCAATTGTTCCTTATGAAACACACTAAAAATATTCTAAAATCACTCGTAGAGAGTTATACATTTACCTTCTAAGGTAAAAGAAAAGATAGAAGTGAGACAGCAGGTATGGTCTATCAGGAAAAAGGTTAGAAACTGAGGTGCCCTCATGTAGAATCCCTGTGTATAGTTGAATTTCATTTTTTATTACTTCATTTTTTAAAAATTTTGTTTATTTATTTGAAAGTCAGTTAGAGAGAGAGAGAGATCTTCCACTCACTAGTTCACTTCCCAAATGGCCCAGGAGCTTTATCTGGGTCTCCCACATGGATGCAGGGCACAAACATTTGGGCCATCTTCCACTGCTTTTTCCCGTGCCATTATTAGGGAGCTGGATCAGAAGTGGAGTAACCAGGACACGAACCGGTGCCCATACAGGATGCTGGCATCAAAGGTGGCGGCTTTACCCACAACGTAGCAACACGGGCCCCTAGTTGAATTCCTATTCTGCTGCAGAGTCATAGGTCTATATAGTTAGAAATGTTTCCCCTACACTACCACCCTTGTGCCTGCATACTATAGATAAAACATCTCTGTGCCAAGACTACCCAAGAATGTCAAAGCATTCCTCACAGTATGGCTGAAACAGTCAGGAAACAGCAGCTGGCACTGAGGAGCACATGCTCTAAGTGGACAACTGGAAAAAAACAAAAGATAAAGTTCTCTTCCAAACTTTTTAGATGAAGGTGATCTTTGGATGAGGAGTGGATAAAGATCAGTTTCTTCCTGACACACGGCATGCCCTGGTTGCTTTGTTGAGTACAAGACACAGTCTCCTGGTTGTCAAGGGCAAATAAATAAAATACATCTTTTTTAAAAAATACATTAGAGCCTAGAATTGTTTCCAATTGGTGCAATTTCAGAGGCTGAATGAGAATTATGTTGCTTCTCAAAGTATAACACATTAAGGTTAAGTCTATTTAGGAAACAGGGTAAAATAATAGCTTTTGTTTTCCAACAACAATACTAGTTCCTATTGCTTTTGTCTTCCAAATCCTTGCCTCACTCTTCCTAATACCTTTCTGACAAGTTTTGTCAGACTTAGCTGGCAACACCTAAAAGGATAGTTTACCTCTACCTACATGTGACATAATACTCTTATTTCTACATCTCTCCATCAAGAAGAAATCCAAGAATGCAAGCTAGGTTAATCAGCAATCCACCTCTGATTAGCCCATGACAAATCCAAATAATCTAGATAAAGAGGGTGTTGTCAGTGCAATATTAGGGTCACTCATTCACTCATCTGCTCATTCATTGGAAGGAAGTCAATAACAACTTGACAGATACTCTACATGGTACTGAAGTTGCTATGAGAAAGATACTACCCCTGTCGTTTCAGAGTTAATATGTTCATTGAGGAAATCAGCATCTGAGGAACATATGAATACTGCAGCAAGCGCTATAATGGACATAATCAAGGAGTGGTGTCTGCAGTGACGTTATCTAACCCAGATTGAAAGCAATGAAGTAAGAAACAAAGAAATCTTGAGGATTTGCAGTGGATCTCCAGAAGTGGCCAGGAGTCACCCAGATTTACCCGAGGAGACCAAACTAGGCATTTTTAAAAGTATATGTAAAATCTTAAAGTAAAAACGTCCGTGGTGAGTTCAGGGAACCTGAAAAGAATCCAGCATAGCTAAGACATGGGTGCATATGGAAGTACAGAAAGAAATGTTGTGGGAACAATAAGCAGGGATTGGATTATAATAAATTTTATAAGTTTTACTAAGAATTTTAGTCATTTTATAGAATGAAGAACCCCCAAAGGGTTTTTTTAAGTCACATTATTGTATTTTCATCTTGGAAAACAAATTTTGTGACAGAGGAACAAGAATGAATGTATGGAAATCAATTAGGAGATTACTACAATAACCTGGGTTAAAAGTTATAGATGTCAGAGGCCAGCATTGTGGCATAGTGGGTAAGGGTGCTACCTGCACTGGCATCCATATAAGCACTGGTTCAAGTCCTGGCTGCTCCACTTCCAATCCAGTTCCCTGCAAGTGGCCTGGGAAAAACAGAAGATGGACTAAGTGTTTGGGCCTCTGACACCCATGAGGGAGACCTGGATGAAGCTCCTGGTTCCTGGCTTCAGCCTGGCCCAGCCCCAGCTATTGTAGCCATTTGTGAAATAAGCCCATGGATAGAAGATCTCTCTCTCTCTCTCTGACTTTCAAAATAAAATAAATAAATCTTAAAAAATAAATTTCAGAATTGGGGAACACCATACTGAATGAGATTTAGTATTCTATGAGCAAAACATCATGGGGAAAATGCAGAAGCAAAATCAATTGGTATGTGGTTACATAATTGTCTTTTGGAGGCTACCTTATTGGAGAGTCCCTAACCACAAAACCAAACATTAGCTCCCTTGATAGGTTGCTATTATGCTTTTTTTAAAAAAATGTATTTATTTATTTGAAAGAGTTACACAGAGAGAGAGAGAGAGAGGTCTTCCATCTGCTGGTTCACTCCCCAGTTGGCTGCAACGGCCAGAACTGCGCTAATCCAAAGCCAGGAGCCAGGAGCTTCTTCTGGGTCTCCCATGTGGGTGCAGAGGCCCAAGGACTTGGGCCATCTTCTATTGCTTTCCCAGACCATAGCAGAGAGCTGGATTAGAAGCGGCATCTGGGATGCCAGCACTGCAGACTGCAACTTTACCCGCTACGCTATAGCGCCGGCCCCTGCTATTATGTTTTATTTCCTCCTAACATAAACATTTGCCAGAAGTAAGCTTATGTTTGCAGTTATGACCCAAAATAGGTTTTATGTGTTTGCAATTTAAACTAGATTAGGGATATCTTTCAGGTCTAGCTGGTTTTGTTTGCTGAAGAATTTTTCAAGTTTGATCTCTATTTGAATTTTGTTCTAACATCATTAAGGATAAAAATATGTCATTAAAATGGAATGGTGGGCAGGAAGTGGTATATAGCCTCTCTTGAGATATTATGAAATTATAAATCATTGAGAATAGGAAAGAAAACTTAGTGATAACTTTTATTTTATGTTTTCACAATGATCTGAAGAAAGTGTTCTCAGAAGACAAAGCAAGAAGAGCACCAGCATGATATCCTGAGTACTAAAAAAGGTTTTCTCCTCCGAAGTATTTAAATGTAAGTAATTCCTTAACAACAACTCTTTACTCATTCCCAGAATGTGCCATTTGCTGAAAAACAAAGCATTTTTGAATGGCAAAAGCAATATAAATTACCAGTGATGACACTTTCAAATTTAACCAGAATGTCTTTTGGGACTACCAAAATGTTCCCAGAAACAGAATCCATGGGAAAAAAAAAGAAGAAGAAGAAGAAAAAAACTCACAAAGAATAGGCAACTCAGACATGCATCTAAATAAAGAATTTAGAGAAGTCAAGACATGACTTATGATAAAATGAATTCTTTTAAAAAAACTAACAAATTAAAAATAATAACCACCATAATGGGAAGAGGACATGGGAAACAAAGTATAAGCCTACTGAACCCTTCATTTCTTATGGTAGGGATTCAATTAACA
Organism: Lepus europaeus; assembly: GCF_033115175.1. Lineage (NCBI taxonomy): Eukaryota > Metazoa > Chordata > Mammalia > Lagomorpha > Leporidae > Lepus > Lepus europaeus. The sequence continues at coordinate 118,468,665 of NC_084831.1, read as the reverse complement.
TGGCCTAGAATTAGAACATTCAAATCTTTAAAATTCATTTATTATAATCTCAATATTGTACATACTGTTTTTCCTCTAATTATCAGAGAATTTTATAGATGTCAGTATAGCAAAAAAACTTTATTTATATTTTAGAATCTCTTAAAGCAAGTTTAAATACTAACGATACGATGTAAAACTGCTAATTCTTTTTTTTTTAAGATTTTTATTTATTTTATTTGAGAGTCAGAGTTATAGGCAGTGAGAGGGAAAGACAGAGAGAAAGGTCTTCCTTCCATTGGTTCACTCCTCAAATGGCAGCAACGGCCAGAGCTGCACCAATCTGAAGCCAGGAGCTAGGCGCTTCTTCCTGGTCTCCCATGTGGTTGCAGGGTCCCAAGGACTTGGACCATCTTTTACTGCTTTCCCAGGCCACAGCAGAGAGCTGGACTGGAAGTGGAGCAGCCAGCACCCTTATGGGATGCCAGCACCGCAGGCAGAGGATTAACCTACTGCACCACGGCGCCGGCCCCAAAACTTAAATTCTTTATTTAAACTTACATAAATAATTTGATTCCACTATGTTAAATGAATTTTGTTGAAGTTTTGAATGGCTGTATACATAAAAAGAAGTTTGGCATAATGTTTTCAAAAAGGAAGCATCGTTTATTTCTGTATTACAGAACTGTGGGTGATTTGTTTCTGTCTTCTTTTATAATTCCCTGTATTGCTTAAATACTTTGTAATTAAGAAGTTATGTATTGTTAAAAAAAAAAAAAAAGTCTTGGGAGGGCATCTGGCCTAGCAGGTAAGATGCTGTAGGCAGTCTTTGGACAAATCAAGGCCTGTCTTGCCTTGTGGAGTTCTTGGGATAAGAAAGTCACATACTCCCATCCTGAAGGAGGATGATAATCAAGATCCCTCGGTTAGAATTGTCTATGTTACCGAAGGCCCGATAAGTTGCTTATGTATGTTGTTATCTTTTGTGCTTCTTTGTGTTTCTTTGTTCTGCAGCTGGTTATGTATAAATACTGCTGGGACTTTAGAATAAACGAACCTTGATCAGCCTTGTTGTCTTGGCTCCATTCTCTGCGATCGCTTGTCTCTCTTTTAGGTCCCTCTCCCTCCCCTAGGTTCCGTTCAACTGGTGCGGCTGGCCCGCACAAGATGCAAGCTGAGCCATCCATGTCCCATATTGGAATGGCTGCATTCAATTCCTGACACCACCTCTGGCTCCAGCTCCTAGCTCCAACTTCCTGCTAATGCAGACCCTGGGAGGCAGTGGTGATGGCTCAAGTGATTAGGTTCCTATCACTCACGTGGGAGATGCATTCCCAGCTCCCAGCTTTGGCCTGGACCAGCCCTGCTATTATAGTTATTTGGGGAGTGAACCATTATATGAGAGCCCTCTCTCTCTCTCTGCCTCACCAATAAAGAATTTTAAATAATAAGTCATTAAAATAAAATAAAAACTACTCATGTTTAAACTCATATAAATACGAGGTATATACAGAGAGCCTTTGGAGCAGAAGAACATGATCCAGATAGAAAAAGAAACCATTTCTGTTCATGTCAAATTGTTAAGTCAGCAACAGAAGTCACTGTGTACTTACATCCCATGTGGGATCTGTCCTTAATGTGTTGTCTAATGTGCAGTGATGCTATAACTAGTACTGAAACAGTATTTTTATACTTTGTGTTTCTGCGTGGGTACAAACTGATGAGGTCTTTACTAATTATATACTGAATCGATCTTCTGTATATAAAGATAATTGGAAATGAGAAAAAAAAAACCTGGTGTTAAATTGGAAATGGCATAGAAAATTAATTAATTTTTTTAAAAAAATATTATGTAGGATCTCTGTCTTTAATGTGCTGTATACTCTTATTTAATGCTATAACTAGTACTCCAACAGTATTTTTTTTCACTTTGTGTTGCTATATGGGGCAAACTGTTGAAATCGTTACCTAATATATACTAAACTGATCTTCTGTATATAAAGAGAATTGAAAATGAATCATGATGTGATTGGAAGGGGAGAGGGAGCGGGAAAGGGGAGGGTTGCGGGGGGGAGGGAAGTTTTGGGAGGGGGAAGCCATTGTAACCCATAAGCTGTACTTTGGAAATTATATTCATTCAATAAAAGTTTAATTTAAAAAAAAAAAAGAAAAGAAAAAGAAACCGTTTCTGTCCCATAAACCTGGACGAGCACAGCCACTCAACAGAACAAAGAGGGATCAGATCAAGAAGGATCACAGGGTCAAGCTCATCCAACAGAAGAGACTCAGGTCAAGCTTAGGTTATTTGGCTGGAAGGAAGCAAAGTACTAACACAATCAGAGAATACAGGAAAAGAAGATCTAACTTGGGTAGAGATCCAAGTATTTATAAAAAATCCTCAATTGGGTCTATGTCTCCAAGCTTTGGCCAGCATTTCTAGCTTATTGGGTCAGTTTCCTAATGTATATTGGGTTCTTGTCAGCGTTTTAGTTGAATATGATGCAAGAAAATACATTTAGTGAGTCAAAGAGAAAATTAAAACTAAAGTTCTCATCTCATTGAACCTCTTAGTTTTCTCATAACTCAAGCGATTGCTCTAGCCCTACTTATTAAATATTTTAAAGTTAATCACAGTGTTCTAAAGAGCTAAAACATCACAGGCCTGCCTTATGGGCTTAGGGATCCAAAGCTGCTATTGTAGCAACATTAAATTCCATCGCAGTTTCTTTTGTAATTATCTGTTGTTTGCTTATTCTGTGCCAGACAGTGGTAAGGGGCTTTACATGAGTAATTACATGTAATAATCATATTAACCTTGGGAAGCAGCTATATATTTTAGTTTGTGAAACTTAATGATCTTTGTTTATGTGTTTATTTTTAAAATGTAATAAATGAAAGACAAAAAGAAAGGACAGGATAAAAGGGTCCCAGGGATACTTTTAACAAAATTTCACATCTGAAAAGGACACTGAAGGACAAGTGTTTGATGTAGAAGTTAAGACACAGTTTGGGGGCAAACTGTTGAAATCATTACCTAAACTGATCTTCTGTATATAAAGAGAATTGAAAATGAATCATGATGTGATTGGAAGGGGAGAGGGAATGGGAAAGGGGAGGGTTGTGGGTGGGAGGGAAGTTTTGGGAGGGGGAAGCCATTGTAACCCATAAGCTGTACTTTGGAAATTTATATTCATTAAATAAAAGTTTAATAAAAAAAAAAAAGACACAGTTTGGGGATGCCTGCATCTCATATCAGAGTGCCTGGGTTAAAATTCTAACTCCACTTCCAATTCCAGCTTGCTAGTAATATAATATAACATATATATATATATATATATACATAATGAAATTCTATTAAGCTATTAAAAAGAATGAAATCCTGTCATTTTCAGCTAAATGGATGGAACTGGAGGATATAACATTGAGTGAAATAAGCCAAACACAGAAAGACAAATACCTCATGTTCTCCCTTGATATGTGAGATAAAATTAAAAAGAAGAAATATGAACAAAGATTTTTGATTACTAGAGGCTGGGAGGTATAGGAGGGATAAAAGGAGTTTGGATAAAAAAAATTAATGTGGGGAGGAGCATGTTGTGGGGGCAGAAGGTTAAGCTACCACTTCAGATGCTGGCAATCCTATCTTACAACGCTGGTTTAAGTCCCAGCTGCTCCTCTTCTGATTCAGCTCCCTGCTAACGTACCTGGGAATGTAGCAGAAGATGGCCCAAGCGCTTGGTTCTTGCCACCCACATGAAAGACCTGGATGGCATCCTGGGCCCCTAGTTTCTGCCTGTTCTAGTCTGGACATTTGCAGCCATTTGGGGGAATGAATCAATGAACGAAGAACTCTTTCTCTCTCTCTTTTCTCTGTCACTCTGCCTTTCAAATAAACAATATATCTTTAAAAATAATAATCCTGGAAGCTGGGTGTGGTTCATTAATTGTGACAAAGATAAAAATATTAGATATTAATAGGGCAACTGGGGTTAGAAGTATATTGTATTCTACCTCACAATTTTTGTTTTATAAATTTAAACCTATGCTGAAATGAAATGTTTATTTTTTAAAATATTTACTTATTTATTTGAAAGTCAGAGTTACACAGAGAGAGAAGAGGTCAGGGGAGAGAGACAGAAAGAGAGAGAGAGGCCTTTCATCCGTTGGTTCACTCCCCAGTTGGCTGCAACAGTAGGCTGGAGCTCTACTGATCCGAAGCCAGGAGCCAGGAGCTTCCTCTGGGTCTCCCACGTGGGCGGAGGGGCCCAAGGATTTGGGCCATCCTCCACTACTTTCCCAGGCCATAGCAGAGAGCTAGAATGGAAGTGGAGCAGCTAGGTTTCAAACCGGCGCCCAAATGGGATGCCAGCACCCCAGGCCAGGGCTTTAACCCACTGTGCCACAGTGCTGGCCCCAAAATGAAATGTTTTTTTAAAAAAGGAATTCTATGATAGGAATATACCAAGTTTCATTTAGCAGTTAATCTACTCATGAACATTTAGGTTGTTTTCAGCTTCTCAGTATTATGAAGAATGCTGAAAGGGGTATCTCGTTTTTTTCTCTTGTTCACACATGTGTTCTTCAAGGGTACATTTTACCTAGAAATGGAATTATGGGCACCTAGGGTATGTGAAATTTTGATAAATATTGACAAATTGTCCTCTGAAGTAAACATATTAACTTACATTCATCAGAGGTACATGAACATTTCCTTTACCCAACACCAGGCCGAATTCATATCAATTTTAGAAATTTTATTAACCTTATGCATACATAATATCATTGATTGTCTTTATTTTAATTTGCATTTTCCTGAATATCAGCAAAGTTAAGTGTCTTGTCTTAAATTTTTTGCCCTGTTGAGTTTGTTTTCTAAGACATGCTCTTTTTGATCTTTGCTCCTTTTACTATTTGTTATTCTATAAGCTTAGCTTTTTTAAAAAAATATTTGTTATTTATTATTTATTGTGTATTTATTTAAAAGTCAGAGTTACAAAGAGAGAAGGAGAGACAGAGAGAGATCTTCCATCTGCTGGTTCATTCCCCAGATGGCTACAGTGGGAGGGGCTGGGCCAAGCCAAAGTCAGGAGCCAGGAGATTCTTTCAGGTTTCCTAGGTGGGTAGCAGAGGCCCAAGCACTTGAGCCATCTTTTGCTGTGTTTTCCTAGGCCATTAGCAGGGAGATGCATCAGAAGTGGAGAAAGATATCAACATCCAAATACAGAAGGCCTATAGGATACCTAATAGACATGACTAGAAAAGATCCCTACTGTGATATATTATAGTCAAATTCTCTAAAGTACAATGCAAAGATAGAAGTCTAAAATCTGCAAGAGAAAAGCACCAGGCCATTTAAGGGAGTCCCCTTTAGAATAACAAATTTTTCAACTTAAATGCCAGGAAAGAATGGAATGATATATATTCCACTTCTGAAAAAGAGTAATTGCCAACCAACAATATTTTACCTACTGAAGTTATCATTCACAAACGAAGGAGAAATAAAAACTTTCTAAGACAAGCAAAACCTGAGGGAAGTCATAGAAAAGATGCTTAAGGGATTTCAATGTACAAAAGCAAAAGAAAATTATCAACTGTCAAGAAAAATTTTGAAAATATAAAACCCACAAGAAACATAAAAGGTATGTTCAAAATAGAAGAAAAAATGTAATGACATGACCAAGTCATGACGTAGAAATTACAGCCTTGATTATTAATGGAGTAAATTGCCCAGAAAAGACACAGACTGACTGGTTCAATTAAAAAACAGGACCCAAATATATGCTACCTATAAGAAACTCACTTCACCAGTAAAGATACATACAGATAGAAAGTGAAAGAATGAGCCGGCGCCATGGCTTAACAGGCTAATCCTCCGCCTTGCGGCGCCAGCACACCGGGTTCTAGCCCCGGTCGGGGCACCAATCCTGTCCCGGTTGCCCCTCTTCCAGGCCAGCTCTCTGCTGTGGCCAGGGAGTGCAGTGGAGGATGGCCCAAGTGCTTGGGCCCTGCACCCCATGGGAGACCAGGAGAAGTACCTGGCTCCTGCCATCGGAACAGCACAGTGTGCCGGCCGCAGCGCGCCTACTGCGGCGGCCATTGGAGGGTGAACCAATGGCAAAAAGGAAGACCTTTCTATCTCCCTCTACTGTCCACTCTGCCTGTCAAAAATTAAAAAAAAAAAAAAAAGAAGAAGAAGAATTTAAAAAGAAAGTGAAAGACTGGAAAAAGATATTTTACACAAACAGAAACCAAAAGCAAGCTGAAGTAGCTATGTTTGTATCAGACCAAATATACTTTAAGACAAAAACTGTAAAAACAAAAGACAATAAGGTCACTATAAAATGATAATGGGATTAAGTCAATGAGAATATATGACAACAGTAACATATGCATCTAATTCCAGTACACCCAATTCTATAAAACAAACATTACTGGATGTAATAATGGGACAACACCACAGTTTCTTCATTGACCAATCATTCAGACAAAGGAAAAAAAAAAAACTACACACATAAGAAAGTGGGCAGGCATTTTAGCCTAGCAGTTAAGATGCCTGCATTCTACATTGTTGTACCTGGGTTCAATTCCCAGCTCTGGCTCTTGACTCCAGCTTTCTGCTAATGTAGATCCTGGGAAGTAGTGGTGATGGTACAAGTAATGGGTTTTTGCCACCCATATGGAAGACCTGGGTTGTATTCTCAACTCCCAGCTTCAGCTCTGGGGCAGTACCAGTAATTATGGGCATTTGGGGAATTAACTACCTAAAAGGAGTGTCCTCTTTCTCTCTCACTCTCTCTCTCTCTCTTTCTCTCTCTCTTTCTTACTGCCTCTCAAAAAAATAAAAAAATTTAAAAATCAACAAAGAAATATCACTGTCAACCAAATGGACCTAATAGACATTTACAGTATTCCATCCAACATCTGCAGAATATATATTTTTTCATAAACTCATGCAACATTCTCATGGAACATTCTGTAGGAGAGATGACACAGTGAGCCACAAAATAAGTCTCAACAAATTAAAAAAAAATTTAAGTCATATCATTAGTTTTTCTGACCACAAAAGAATAAAACTAGGTATCAACAACAAAAGAAACTAGAAATTATACAAACACATAGAAACTGAAAACACGCTCGTGAATGAACAATGCAGTCATTGAAGAAATCCAAAGGGATTTTTTTTTTAAAGATTTGATTTATTTATTTGAGAGGTAGAGTTACAGATAGTGAGAGGGAGAGATAGAGAGAAAGGTCTTCCATCTGTTGGTTCATTCCCCAAATGGCCACAAGGACCAGAACTGGGCCAATCCGAAGCCAGGAGCCAGAAGCTTTTTCCACGTCTTCCATGCAAGTGCAGGGACCCAAGCGTTTGGAGCATCTTCTACTGTTTTCCCAGGCCATAGCAGAGAGCTGGGTTGGAAGAGGAGCAGTCAGGACATGACTTGGCACCCTTATGGGATGCCAGAGGCGCAGGCATAGGTTTAGCCTATTACACCACAGCACCAGTCCCCAGAAAATTTAAAAATTCATTGAAACTAATAAAAACAGGGAAAAAAAAAACAAAACTTATGAGATACAGCAAAAGCAGTACTAAAAGGGAAGTTTAGGCCGGCGCCGTGGCTTAACAGGCTAATCCTCTGCCTTGCGGTGCCGGCACACCGGGTTCTAGTCCCGGTCGGGGCGCCGGATTCTATCCTGGTTGCCCCCCTTCCAGGCCAGCTCTCTGCTATGGCCCGGGAAGGCAGTGGAGGATGGCCCAAGTCCTTGGGCCCTGCACCCGCATGGGAGACCAGGAGGAAGCACCTGGCTCCTGGCTTTGGATCAGCACGATGCGCCGGCCACAGCGGCCATTGGAGGGTGAACCAACGGCAAAAAGGAAGACCTTTCTCTCTGTCTCTCTCTCTCTCACTATCCACTCTGCCTGTCAAAAAATAAAAAATAAAAAAAAAATGCTTATAAAAGGGAAGTTTAGAGCAACAAGTAGCCACATCAAAAATAGAGGGCTGGTGCTGTGGCTCACTTGGTGAATCCTCCGCCTGCAGCATCAGCATCGCATATGGGCACCGGATTCTGGTCCTGGCTGCTCCTCTTCCAGTCCAGCTCTCTGCTATGGCCCAGGAGGGCAGTGAGGATGGCCCAAGTGCTTGGGCCCCTGCACCTGCATAGGAGACCAGGAAGAAGCACCTGGCTCCTGGCTTTGGATCAGTGCAGCGCCAGCCGTAGTGGCCATTTGGGGAGTGAACCAACGGAGGGAAGACCTTTCCCTCTGTCTCTCTCTCTCTCTCACTGTCTATAACTCTACCTGTCAAATAAAAAAAAAGAAATAAAACAGGAAGATACTAAATAAAAACTTAAGAATGCATCTCAATGACCCAGAAAAATAAGAAAAATCAAACCTAAAAATAGTAGATGCAAATAAAGAGACATAGAAATAGAAACTAGAAATACAAATCAATGAACTGAAATTTGGTTATGTGAATAACCAAAATTGATAAATCTCTGGTTAGACTAAACTAAAAAAAAAAAAAGAGAAGGCTCCAATAAATAAAATCAGAGATAAAAAATGAAATATTACAACTGACACCACAGAAATGCAAATGATCACTAAAGACTATTATGAAAAACTACATGCTAAAAAATTTGAAAACCTAGAAGAAATGGATAAATATAACTTAAATTAAAAAGAGCCATGAAGACACAGAATAGCTGTTCAGACCAATAACAAGCAATAAGCTTGAATCAGCAATACAAAGTCTCTCATCAAAGAAAAGCCCAGCCAGTTCTAGTCCCGGCTGCTCCACTTCTTATCCAGCTCTCTGCTATGGCCAGGGATAGCAGTAGAAGATGACCCAAGTCCTTGAGCCCCTGCACCTGCATGGGAAGACCCGGAGAAAGCTCCTGGCTCCTGGCTTCGGATCGGGACATCTCTGGCCGTTGCAGCCAACTGGGGAGTGAACCAGCAGATAGAAGATCTCTCTCTGTCTCTCCCTCTCTCTGTAACTCTTTCAAATAAATAAAATAAATCTTAAAAAAAATTAGTGCCAAAGAAAAGCCTAGGACCAAATGGCTTCACTGATGAGTTCTATCAAACTTTTAAGGAATAACAAACACTAATTCTCAAATTATTCCAAAAAATTGAAAAGCAGGGAAATCTCCCAAACTCATTCTATAAAGCCTGCATGACCTTAATCCCGAAGCCAAACAGGATACACACACACACACAGAGAGAGAGAGAGAGAGAGAGAGAGAGAAAGAGAGAGAGAGAGATTATAAGCCAATATCCCAAATGATCATAGATGTAAAGATTTTTAACAGAATACTCGCAAAACAAATCATAAAGATCACTCGGGGGATGGCATTGTCGCACAATGGGTTAAGTCACCACCTACAATACCAGCATCCCACATTAGAGTGCTAGTTAGAATCCCAGCTGCTCTGGGATTTCTATCCAGCTTCCTAGCACCTAGCAAAGCAGAAGAAGATGGAACAAGTACTTGGAATGCGGCCATCCACATAGAAGACCTGGATGGAGTTCCAGGATCCTGGCTTCTGCCTGACCCAATCCTGGCTGTTGTAGTCATTTGGGGAGTGAACCAGCAGCTGGAGGACCTCTTGCTCTCTATCTATCCCTCCCTCTGTGTCACTCTTTCAAATAAATAAATAGATCTTTTTTTAAAAAATCATTCAGCACGACAAAGTGGATTTATTCCAGAGATACAAAGATGGTTCAACATACACAAATCATAATACATCACATAGAATAAAGGATAAAAAATCATAGGATCATCTCAATAGATTCAGAAAATACATTTGAAAAAATTCTCATTCATGGAGAGCAGCAAGATGGCGGAATAGGAAGGGAGCACATTGATAGTTCGTGAAGACACAGGTTAATAAAAGTGGAGATACTGCAGGGTCAAGGAAGAGTAGGAGAAGAAACAACAGAGGAAACTCTTCCAGAACTAGTGATTCACAGTGGACCTGCGTGGAGAGCGTGGGAGCCCAAGTTCGGGACACCAGCGGCAGAATCAACGCACCAGCGCTGGAACGCGAGGTGAGCGGAACCTCAATAGCCCGAGACACCAGCGAGCAAGTGGAAAGAGGAGACTAGAGGGAATGAGGCTTGAAACTCCGTGGGGAAAAGTTCACCAGGCTAACTAGAAGAGAGAGAGTGAAAAAAAAAAAGTAACCGATACAGACACGAGTTTCTCTCTCTCCGCTCACCCCTCAAAGGCTAGCAAGAAAAAGAGCAGGCGCCATTTTGGACATACGTCATAAGCAGGGCGAACTCAGGTCTGCACCGGCCCTGAGCCTAGCAGAAAAACATGACTCTGGGGGGAGGGGTGAAATAACAGGAGATTAGGATCTAACTTGGCAACCCAGTGGGAGACTGCAGGAGAATTGGAGCCCACACTGAGGGCAGCAGAGATTCCCTGTGTGGTCCTTGGGAAAGAGCTTCCGATCTCTGGCTCCTGTGGGTATATCATTCGCCTGCTAACTACCCCCAATTATGTTCAGCTGTGCGGAATTACTCCCCTTTTGAATCAAAAAAAAAAAAAAAGAAAGAAAGAAAGAAAGAGAGATTTACCACACCTAACCTGGGAGTGTCATCTTTGACACACTCTCAACCCTGAGGAACCAAACACAGCTCTCAGGCCACACTCATCTCAAACCTCTAAGGCTCCACCGAAAGCAGACAGTCCACTTAATATAGAGCCATAGTGTAACAAGAAAAAACACCACAGTGAAGAAACCAAATATCTCCAACATGCCAAACAACAAATGCAAAAACCAAGGTAACAAGAACAAGGAAGACACTATGACGCCCCTAAATGAAAAAGACACCCCAATTCAAGATTATGAAGATGATGAGATCGAAGAAATGCAAGAAGTGGATCTCAAAAAATTGATAAGAACATTAAGAAGTTCTCAAAAACAAATTCTTGAACTACAGAAATCCTTAATGGACAGGATAGAAAATCTCTCGTGAAAATGAAATATTAAGGAGGAATCAAAATGAAATGAAACAACTAGTAGAACAAGAAACTGTGATAGTGACAAGAAATCATAATGAAATGAAGAATTCAATAGATCAAATGACAAACACATTAGAGAGCCTTAAAAACAGAATGGGTGAAGCAGAAGAGAGAATATCAGACTTAGAAGACAGAGAACTGGAAAGGAAACAGGCAAACCAAAGAAAAGAAGAAGAAATCAGAAATCTAAAAAATATTGTCAGGAATCTACAGGATACTATTAACAAACCCAACATTCGGGTTCTAGGAGTTCCTGAAGGCATGGAGAGAGAGAAAGGATTAGAAGGCATTTTCAGTGAGATACTAGCAGAAAATTTCCCAGGTTTGGAGAAGGACAGAGGCATCTTAGTACAGGAAGCTTATAGAACCCCTAATAAACATGACCAAAAGAGATCCTCACCACGACATGTTGTAATCAAACTCACCACAGTGAAACATAAAGAAAAGATTCTAAAAGGTGCAAGAGAGAAACGTCAGATTACTCTCAGAGGATCCCCAATTAGACTCACAGCAGACTTCTCATCAGAAACCCTACAAGCTAGAAGGGAATGGCGAGACATAGCCCAGGTACTAAGAGAGAAAAACTGCCAGCCCAGAATATTATATCCTGCAAAGCTCTCATTTGTGAATGAAGGTGAAATTAAGACTTTTCATAGCAAACAGAAATTGAAAGAATTTGTTGCCACTTGTCCTGCCCTGCAAAAGATGCTTAAAGATGTGTTACAGAAACACAGAAACACGGTCATCAATATGAAAGAAGGTAAAGGAAGGAAACCTCACAGCAAAAGATCACAGGAAGCTCACTTTCTCTTTGACATAGAATTAAACTCTGATGCTCTGTTAAAGCAATGTGTTAACGTAATCTATTATGTTCTCTTGATGTCTGTTAAATTCTAATTGTTCAAAAACAGCTGAATTTTTATTAAGAGCTATGGGTTATTGAAATATGTGCTTATTTTCAAAGATTTGAATAATCACCTTGTAACAATGATCAAATTTGATCTATGTTATGATTTTAAAGAATCTTATTTCAACCAGATATTTTGGATTTTGAGCCTTCTTGGCATTCTTGACAGGCATTCAAAAAATCAAAGTTTCAAACAATCTGGTCTCTAAAATTTCCAGTAAATCTTGGACTTTGGTTTTTCCAGTTTGGGCCCAACTGAAAAAATCGAAGGACCTATGTCTCTCATCTTATAGAGACACCAACTAATCAGGCTATTTGTATTATATTAGAAGTACTGTCAAGATGTGACGTGGTACCAAATTTTAAGTTTCTATAATGGAAAATGCTATTAATACAAATGTTTGAGAATTAAAAAGTCTAATGATCTTGTGTTACTAGACATGATAGTTATCTTAATGAGAAAGCCCCAGAGGCCTAAAGGGTTAAATACTTGTAAAATCCTACAGGTGCTTTCAAAAATACTGTGAAGTAAGCAAGTGCCTCTTGTTGGTTGATGAGTTTATAATTTTAAACATGGCGACTTAATGTCTTTTGTCATCCACAGTTCTATATGATTTGCTGCTCATAAAACAAAAGCGTTGTTGGTTCTGTGTTTAGCTGTCCTCCTATGGACTTTTTCCAGCCACTTCTAATGTATTCAGTACTTTGGGATGGATCTGTAAACAGATGAGGCCAATAATGTATTAACAGTACCAACTGAGAGAAAGTATGGTTAACTGAGGTTACTAAAAACAAAAAGCAATTCAAATCAATTGGCAATCTACAAAAAGAGTTAAAGATTTTAAAAGCTATTATTAAAATTGCTATATTGGTCTATTATGCTATGTTATATGTGTGTACATATTGTATGTCCACATGGGAAAATTTTATTAAGATTATTTAATTTATTAAGATTATTTTAAAATTTTATTAATTTTATTTTAATTGGCTTAAAGATAAGATTGTCCATAAATTTAAGCGGCTAAAATCAATCAAAGATACATTTTAATTTGTGTGACCTGAATCTGTGTATCATATGTTTTAAACTTGTTGGTAGAAAGAAACTAAAAACATTTTATATGGTTGTGCTTAAGTTTACTGGTTAAACAAACTACACCATGTTAGATATTTAAGAGGTGTTTCCAAATACATGATTCTTAAAATTTATAGAAGGCATTGGACCTTCTGGTAAATGTTTTCTTAAGTTGTTATCTAATGGTTGAAACTGTTTGCTAAGTATTCATGTGATATTGCTATTGTCAGCAAGCGATCTAGGACTTGCTCCCTCATTTCTCTATTCTAAGCCCAACTTGTTCTTTCATTTCTCTATTCTCCTCAAGGTAGGAAACTAATTCTATTATGAAGCAATCTGTAAGATGCACAATTTAATCTTTAGACCTTATAAAAGAGATGGCTAACATTTTTCTGTCATAGCAGAGCCAAAATAAGAGCTTAAATTATAATCTCATAGCTAGATTCTCTTCGCCATCAGCGAAGTATACAGTAAGTAGAAAAAACCTCCCTTTCAGACCAAAGGGAAAGAAAGTTTTAAAGTGAGAATATAATTTTCCTCATGGGCATTGTCTACCTGAGAAAAACTACTACAGAACATGCCTGTGACTATAGACTTGTAGTTCAGGCCACCGAAGATTAGAGATGGGACACGGGCACTCCCTTGACTTGCATCCTCTGGTCTGCTTTAACACAAACCAGGAGGAAAAGAAAGCTAGGCATCAGAAGCAATGGGTGGCAGGCCTATAAATGGCTGATCTGTACAGTGATCTGCCCTCAAGAAGACTCAACAGGCCAGTCCACTGCAGTGGCTTTCAATGTGGTAAGCCTGGGCTTCAGCAAAGTCAGCTTGTGAAGAGCCCTGGCAGCTCTGCCAAGAGTTGGATCACTGGAAATGGACCTGCCCTGGAGTCGAAGGATGCCCAGGTCAGAGCCACAGATCTTATTGGCTCTAAGCTGAAAAGCCCTTTACTCAGCCCAACTTCCAAAGTGACCACTGCAGCTGAGGGGACAGTCAAGTAGGGTCAGCAACATTGCAGGCAGAACTGTAAATTTCTTGTTAGAGATGTCACCTGCCTTTACCTGGCCAGCTCTCCTCCCAGGCCAGCCAAGTAATGAAACAGAGTGCCTTCCCCTAGGAGGTTCACACCTCCCTTAGGATATACCCCATGTGAAGAGATAGATAGGTCTGGGCCTCTTAACTTACAAGGCCTACAGCCCAACAGATTATTATCAAGCCCCTATTTGCCTCTCAATCAGAAAACTTAATTGTAGCTTAGACAGCTCCTTTCTTAGCTCCTCTAATAATGACTCTGTCATTTGTTTTAGACCCTGTCTAGCGCACTTGGGCCTCATTCCTTTGTAATCATAACCTCTATTCTACCACCAATGGCTCTACTCCCAACCTGTGTGTACTGATGGTCCTCTTCCCCACTTAATGCTGTATAATTGTTCAAACCTGGTAAATGCCACTCTTAGGATCATTGGTTACTATCCTCACCCTGTCTTTTATGACCTTGTCTAAATATGATCAGAGTCGGTAAACTTGGAAGGCTTCCATAGCCTTGGCAACTCATGACGAGAGCCTAGGGTGGTTACTGGTGCCATAAACTAGAGTGTCAATTTGTTGGGTCAACAACAGGAGTCACTGTGCACTTGCTCCTCATGTGGGATCTCTGTCCTTAATGTGCTATACATTTTGATTTAATGCTATAACTAGTACTCAAACAGTATGTTTCACTTTGTGTTTCTATGTGGGTGCAAACTATTGAAATCTTTATACTAAATTGATCTGTATATAAAGAGAATTGAAAATGAATCTTGATGTGAATGGAAGGGGAGAGGG